>NC_092180.1:22779390-23083556 GCF_043641665.1 Enoplosus armatus | reverse complement strand
CTGTAGCTGAAAATTCCATGTTTCCAGCTAACTTGTTTTAAAACGAGAACCCTGTAAATGGGTCTTAAATATGCACTTGATGGCTACATATGATAAATGCTACAAGACTAAGGCTGAAGCTACATGTTCCAAGCAAAAAGCCAGCATCCTCACTAGTTCATTATATGTAGAAGACATGTAAAAAGGTGCAGCATTGTTCTTGTATTGCAGGAACTGGTTAGCCCTGGTATTATGAATGAAAATGTAAATAAAAAGTCATTCATTATAATTATTCTAATTTTGTAAAGGTGATTAGAAAAAGACACCAAACACCTGAGACAAAGTATCACTCTCACTACACATACACACCACTTCAGCATGTGGAGAAATCCAATGCTTGACAGGCTCACCCGTGCTTAGTTACGGTTGATAAGGAGCAAATGGTCAATTCAAGCAATTTATAGCACATTACCTTTGTTGCACTTTGCTTTGTTGGTTCTTTGGTTTAGAGCTAAGTGAGCTCTATATTGTAGTTTAAACATGCCACCCAATCAACTTTTTCAAAATGTACTGTATGTAGTGTATTGATCACTGTACTCACAAAGGTTATCGAATGAACACCTCACAATAGTATCCTTCCCTGCATGCAGATAACACAGAGTCACATCTGAACCCACACTGACCATACTGTGGCTGCCATCACACATTTGCTTTCACGCCGACTTTTTTTTTCTTATCAAATTTGATATTTTACAGAGCCAACTCGTTCACGTTCACAATGGGAAGAGCTGATTCCACTGAAGGTCACCCCGACATCCGAGCTGAATGAATGACATTTAGAGTACAATTTCCTATTTTTCACCATTTTCTTTTAAAGGCGTTAACTCTACATGTACGCACTATGCGCGCATACACACATCCACATTTGTGCACACAAGCATACAGAAGGCTTTCAGCTGCCACTAAGCTCCCGCATTTTACTGCAATGAGTTATACAAACAGTAATGACTTGGCGGGTCCCAGAGTCACTCTCTTCTCACTTTAGATACAGAAACACTGCGAACCGGATTGAATTCTCAAATATTTATATATAATTTAAAGATGATACTGATTGCTCAAAATTAAAACAAATTGTTACAATTCAAAAGAGTTATTATACGTTTTTGGTTATCCACTCAATCACACTTAGACCCTAGGATAATGAATATTTTCAGCTGAAGTTGTTTCAATTTTAGAGTACTAAAGTACTAATATTAATGTCTAAAGTAATTATAGATGAAAGAAACATATGCGTGTGGTTTACAGCATCAGAATTCTCCCATCATTCAGTACTTTTTGTCAGGAATTCACTCACTTATATGAATTTTCCTACATTTATAGCTGGCACTTTTGCTCCTGTTATTAGAAGATGGTATTTCTCCTAACCCTGTTGCAAAAGGACATGTCTCTTTGTGCTCCCATCCAGGATAATCAAGTCATCCTTGTCCACATGCCTCCCTGTATCTCTCCTCCAGCGCCCTGACCTTTATCTTCAGCTAAATCTTATTTGCCTTCAGGACTTTATAGGGTTTTCCACTCGTTCATAATCTATTTGCAGTGTCCTACAGACTTTTCATTGCTGTGACATTTGACAAAAAAACTTAATGGTAAGATATTTCAGTCCTTGTATTCATTTGCGGTCGACTTTGAGTGAATCCTTTTGGAGGCAGTGGGTAGATGGATTATGGGCAGCTTTGCTCCAGGGACATTTTCCCCATAGTTCAAGGAGATTACCTTTTTGGATGTGCACTACATTAAGCAGCTCCTCAAATCATAAAAATACTATAGTTCCAAAAAAAACTTTGTGGAGTTGCTATTGTTTACTGTCCAGAAAAAGGAGAGTCTAATGGACTACATAACAAACTGATGAATCACTGTATTTCTCTGAAAATGACTTGATGACTTTTTCTTCCTCAGCAGAGAGCTGTGCTTATGTTTAGTTTATAACTAGCTCAGCTACTTTACTGTGTGTTGTAGTTGGATGTTTCCATGGTGAAAATGTGAACATGAACTTATTTGTATGATGATCCAGGTTATTAAGTTATTAGTATTATTTGTATTCTTCACAAACGGTCACTAAACTAGCTGATTTTTGCTTTGCTAGTCTGGAAGCTAATTTATAAACATAACTTTGCACCCAACTATGAGGCTGTATGGAAACAAGCAACTCTGTGTTATGCATCCATTTCAGATCCATATGAAAATCCTGCATAGTGTAATAGTGTAACCAAAACAAAATGAATCTCCACTGTGCACGCTGTGTTTTTGATGACGAAATATTTATTAGGTACACCTGTACAGTCTAATGCAATCCTATACAACTGTTCTACTTTTGTCATAGTTATAGTTAGTGGTGGTGTTGTACTAGACTACATTATATTGAGAGGTGTTTTAAGAGAGAACAAAAAATTAGAAACCCCTCTCAATATATTGTAGTCCAGTACAACACCACCGTTAACTATGACCTCAGTAATAAGCATATAACTGAATTTCCAACAATCTCACCAAAAACTTGAGTATTATGAGCTTCGTAAAGATAGATGCTATGGCAGGTCTGTGTGTACCTAATAAAGTGAGTGTATATACACATTAGAAAACTACAAATACCAAAACATTCTGACCAGTCATCATGGCTGTTATAACAGTAAGATGATGAGCTGCGGGCGGAGAAAAGTGCCTTTACATTAATAGTGGTCAATGTTTGTAAAACTGTCAAGGAGGAAAGTCTCTGGTTTTCTTCAAGCTTAGTCCTTGACGCTGTACATGACCTTGTAAAACTATATATATTTGCTAAAATGCAGGCGCGAGGTGTTCACAGCATTTCCTTGTTGCTGAAACGCAGAAGGTCAGTAGGGTAACCAGTGGTATATATCTTGAAACCTACAGTATTTCTTCAAATCAATGTCCTGTATCATTATTGTACTTCGTGATAATGATCATATGGTATTGCATTGGTCCAGTATACCACTGTTACTATGCTATTAGACTATGCTGAACATTACTTTCTGTTTCACGGCTGAAGAGGATCATTAATCCTGCTGAGAAACTAAAAATCAAACTACTACAACAGGTCTGTCCTGTAAAATGATTCTGTTCCAGACATAAAGAAAACCAAAAACATATTATATGACTGAAGAGACCAGACTGCAGATCATCTCACAAGAGAGAGAAGATGTCTGTGTACACATTGCCCTGACATTGAAACACGTACCCAGAAAGGTCAACAAAACAAATTTAAAAAGGGGGGTAGTTCCTTGAGAGAGCCTTTGTTATTTGTGTTCAATCAACTGTATATGAAGCAGCACTCCAAAGGCCTTAGTAACACTTGGTTGTGAGTAGCTTTTATGAATATTTGGTGATTTCTAGAAAACTCAAAATAAAGAAACACATACCCCTCTAAACAAGCAGAGATTCACACCGCAGTGTGAATAGGATGGTCTCTGTAGCCTGCAGTGGTGGTGGTGGTGGTGGGGGGTAGAGGAGGGGTGGGGGTGGGGGGGTGCAGGGTTGGAATCAGTGACATTCTTCAAGGCCAGTGTAAGATTAAAGACCGAGGGCTGTCTTGCCTCTGATCATATATTCACAAAAGATACCCTGTGACGAACACATCTTTAAAGAGAGGCTGACTGAAAATAAGACCACTACTTGTGAATATTTGTGGCAGCCCATTATACATATCATATAAATGGTCCATTACTGAGTAAGGAGATTACACCCCAGAGAGTTTTTTTTAGTTACCCTTCTCATTTTCTGTTTGCCCTCTTTTTTTTTTGGCTCAATCCTGTGAGCAGCTGCCTCCAGTGGCACAACTTTGTCCTCTGTGATGTTTTATGTGTGGAAACGTCACGGATCCTAGGTTTGGATTTAGCTGGGAGGGGCTCTATCTTTTTTTTTGTTTGATCATACAGAATGACTCCAATATTATAGCATTGTGGCATTGAGTTCAAAGAGCACTGATAAAAAAAAACTTTAAAAAAACTAACAGCCTTGGGCATAATGTGCAACCAGGAGCATTTATGCAGAAATGAAAAATGTCAATAGTGCTTCCTTCCATAATATTGCCTATTTCGCTGGCACATAACACCGGCTGGTGACTCATGACCATAAATTCAGCGCGCACAGTACAGTAAACCGAATAATGATTAATATAACTTTCATCTTGCGTTTGCTTCACTTGGTGTGGCCTTGGGTCCTTTAATAGTCATGGCACTGTGGAAAAATTTAATAGCTTGCTATTCTGCATGTCCTTCAAATAAAATGTTTCCATAATGGATTCTCATTGGTAGATATATATACAGTATATATATATATATATATATATATATATATATATACTGCATCATAAGCCTTGTCCTTTTTGTATCTTTCACGAGAGAGCTCATCAAAAAAAACTTTGCTAGATTACAGGATTACAGCTTCTAGAAAGGGACAGCAAATGGCTAACCTGCTGAGAAATATTAATATAATAATCAAGTGTCTCAGGTTGCTCTTAATTCAATTGTCTCTCTTAACATTTCCCGGCTATGTCAATCAATGTGCCTGCCTTGTCTTTAAAGCAACAGAGGAGTTATCCATTCCGGCGCCATTAAAACATCAATGTCTCATTTCTGCTAAATGGCAGAGGAAAGATAATTGGCATGTGTGCATGCATATTAATTAACTGATAATGAGACGATAAGGCCCCCCTCTCTATCTGCAGATGTGGAACCACTAATCAATTGGCAGTGAAATGGGGTAAAAATGCGCTTCTTTTATCCCACTACTGAAATTAAAAACCTATTTAGTCCCACGTTTTCCAACAAAGTGCTTTTCATTTATCTTCTCCAGCACATTATTCAATCACACTTTCCATTTGTATAATGGTAATATTTTCATGTAATTTCCCGCTGCCTCTGAGATGGGTGTTTTTGATATGGCTTTGTGAAATGGCTATTCCATTCCAGCTCCATTCACTGGCTGGTAATAAACTTACAACCTATATTTCAGATTAAATGTCTTCAGCAAATGGAGCCAGCCTCAGATGTCTCATGGCAGCGTGGACAGATCACTTGTGCTCCCTGGTGGCTGCAGAGAGAACTACGTCAGTGTTTGTCCATGCCCCCTGGTGGACAGACTGGGAAGTGCTTGGACACTTTTGTAACCCGACTCTTGGCAGCATTTCATTATTTACTGTATGAAACGCTCGCTGTTTCTGGCTGTTCAAATGAACAGCAACAGCCCTCTGATATGCAGAGCATGCTATCTAGTTTGGAGAGCTGCAAGGTATCCAGGGCTGAAACATAAGCTGACTATCTTAAAGGGCTGCTTGCTTTAGCCTGCAGCAGAATTGGAAGTGTTTGAAAGAGTGTGTTGTAACTATCAGCCCTGACCAGAGGTGTGTGAGCGCTTCAGATGAGGAGGAGAGGAGAATAAACACATAACGGCAGTGAAAACAAACAAAGGAGATGCAAAGTACACTGCAGCAGGCTGTGCAAAGATCTAAAACAAGGCTAGGAAAGAACATAAAGGCAACACAGGTACAAAACAACACAACGCAGCATTTGAACCAGTGGATTTATCACAAAAAAGTTTCTGCAATATGAACATAACTGCTTGATTTCTTCAGAAGTGTGTGTATTTGTGTGTGTGTGTGTGTGTTTGTGGCTGGCCCAGATGACTCAGAGGTTGATGGACAGTAGTGCAGCATCTCCTCCTCCCGCTGACAGGCCCTCCTTCACCCCGGACAGGCCAATCTGTACACACAGCGACACAGACACACAGAGCCCATCTCAGTCACCACACAGCCCATTTGTCATGTCAAATAGCCTCAGAGAGACGCGGCGGTCAAGTTACAGAGGTGATTGTATCAAAGTGACCCCAATGCGATGGTCATAAATTGCTTGCTTTATGGCAAGGTACTACATCCTTGTTCCACTGATAGGACTGAAAACAATGGAAGGACAGAGTCAGCTGATAAGTAAGATGGGAGAACATTTTTTCATGCAGATTTTATGAAACAAAACACACAGTCTTCAGGTAATTTATCATATTTCTTACTTTGAGAAGAGTTTAGGTTGAGGTGTAAAGATTGCCCTCAGCTGGAACCTTCTGTTTTTTCATCCTTGTCTTTGTCTGCTGATCCATTGGTTTCCTCTGCAGACGCCTCCTTGGTGGAGTTGGCTGTCTTCGGCCTCTCCTCCGGCTTCTCAGAGGGGTCCACCACTGTGGCACCCCGGCTCGTGTTGCAGCCCATAATTGAATTGGTGAAATCTAACAAAGTCTACAGTGCACTGTTCAGCTGACGGGAGTCCAGAGGCATATAGAGCGTTAAAACGTCAGTCATAACCTTAAAACCTGTGTAAGTGTTGTGGGCTCAGGTGCCTTTGTTCTCTATGGCAACCTGGAGACTTCCTGTTGAGTTTGGGCTCGTGACTGTGTGTCGGTTTTATTTTACGAGCCTTTGTCTGCAGGCCGTAATTACCTCCTAGGCAACATTGGTTGAGAATTAACTCAGTAGCGTGCCAAAACATGGTTACTGATAAACACTGAAGAGGATTGTGTGTCAATCACAGGGCAGCCATGGTTACCAACTCTCCCACAATGGATGTGCTGGGAGCTTCTGCTTTCATTCAGTCGGAGGAATTATTTATCATGTCGGCTAATGTCAGAGCAGATTCTTATTTACAGGTCTACTGGGTGTTATGATACAGGGGAGGGGAAACACAAACTGTAGATCATTAGTCTGGTAGATACACAGTTTTGTATGAAGGTGGAGTGTGAGACAGAAAAATGAAAACAAATTATATTTAATCAGACAATTACAGTCTATACTATAAATGATGTTAGTGAGTCCCCTGCTGTTTGCAAGTGAAGACAGGTTGGTTGTTGCTTCTCATTAGCTTTAAGTGGAAATTCAGCAGAATCCAAACATCTTTGCTGGTAATGTCTGTTAGAAAGACAACGTTTTAATGAATAAGAATGTTATAGAGACATAAGGTATCATCAAATATACGTTTGTTTATTGTTATATTCATCTCTGTTTGACACTGGAGTTTATGGACATACATGTACTTACATGTGAAATGAAAAGTATTTTGATTTAACGTCTTTTAAAAACATTTACAGACCCTCCAGACAGGTTTTAACACATATCAAAAATACTCACAATTTGTGTCTGCCATGTTTTTATTTTTAACAAAAAACTGAAATGATCGAGTTAAAAAAACAGAATCTATGAATATGCAAAAAAAACAAAAAAACAACAACAACAGTTTCAATCCTGGATACAAGACAAGAAAGCATCATTACAGGATAAAAAAAAACATTGAAAACAGCTTTACACTGAAGACTTAGTATCATCCCTCACTTAATCAGTCTAGTCAGCTAGAATCAAGTATTCTTGAAGGCCATGCTGAAGCCTGACATACGCTCATCCTACAGTTTTAGCTGCAGTTCACTTGGTAACATCCTTTCTCAGTCTAACCTTTATTTATCTGAGGAAAGTCAACCTAACACTTCCCAGTCATGCCCTACTTCATATTCATACAGCATCCTACACTTCCACCAGGGAGCTGCACGGGACGACTACAATCTTCTACCATTGGCCACTGAGCTGAGGGTTAAGTGCCTCATTCAAGGACACCTGGACAGTAGGTGTCAGAAATAGTGCAGAGCAAAAAGTGCAAGAAGGCGTAATTTTAGCTCAGACTGCTGACAAACAGTTTGAGCTGACGGAGAATTTGGCCCAAAGGAATTCTGAAGATCCATGTAGAGGAAGACAAAGCTTTCCCTCCAACACCTGATGTTGTTGCTGCGGTCTCAGAAACAGGACTCCTCTCTGCTCTAGTGCAGGTTAGCCTTTGTGACTGGAGACACGCGATCATTCACCACATTCCTTAGTCGCCTCTGCCAGGCTGACTGACCTTCCAAACGAAGCCTCTTCGCTGATGGACCATCTTCTTCTCCCTCCTCCTCTTCTCGATCCAACAACGGCACATAGGATCGCCTGTTGGGTGACCTGCCCGTCTTGATCATGTTATTGATCTCACGCAGACACTGTGGAAACGGGAGGGATATTTGTGGCAATATTTAAAATCAATCATTTAGCTCTACTGAAAGTGTTTATTAAGTACATAGTGAAACAGTATATCCAATATCTTCAATCTACACAAACTAAATAATATCATTTCAAGATGACAATTTGATCGCTAAAAAGATTATGTGCACAGACCTCTGAGGGGCTTGAGTTGAAGTAGTAGCAGAGTCCGGGTGTACGGCGAGGAGGGGTTTCTGCATTGTATGGTGAAATGTAGATGGAGTGGCTGCTGGACAGCTGGCGTCTGCGAGGAGATGCTTTCCACTGTCGGGGGTATGGAGACAAAGGAGGAGTGTCTCCCTACACAAGAGGGACACCGCATATGTTCCAGTATATTACAACATTTTACATATCCGTGAGTTTTTGTGGCCTCTTTTTGCTCAGTTTGTTCAAACTCTGGCAAAATTCAGAGCCTTAACAGGGTTCACTTACTCCAGGGCTTGGGGCAAACTGCTTGGCAAAGTCCTGCATCTTTGTCGTGTAGACCTGGTTGTAAAAGTAAATAAGATTGCCCCTCTCCTCCTGACAAGGTCCAGGATAATGTGTTGATGGTGTGTTGGGGGTCAGGATACTGTCGCGGTAGTCTCCATTATCTGTAATCAACACAGTGATAAACGCTCGCTTCTCATTGTGGAGTTACAGTACATGGTCCCCTCTCACATTACTGATACAATGCAGTAATATATTGTGAGTTACTGTGATCGCTTGATGTGTTTAATTTGTCATACAATGAGGCATTGCTATAATGTAACTCTGTCCGGCTACATACAGTTAATACTTGACTTATGGCTGACCCTAGATATGCTGCCTAAAGGAGTTCAGTTAAAGGGAACATGTTGGTGAGTCCAGCTGTTAAACACGGGTATATTTAATCACCTTGTCTTCTTCCTGCGGCTGTGAAATAGAAAGTGTTTCATTTGGGCTAATAGGATGTGCCTATGTCATTACAACAGCAAAGATAAGGCATGTCTTGTCTATGGTTTAAGTATGGTTACGGTCAGATCTGTTTTAGCGAGTTTGCGCAAAATAATATGTTAATAATATGAAGGTAGAATCCTCCAGTGACTAAAAGGCTAAACAGACAGGCCCAATTATATTTATGTATGAGTATGGACAAAGAAAAGTGAATGAATATATGTATGTACTATATGTACAGTACACTGAGATGTATTTGTTAATTTGTGTAAATCAGCTTGCATTACACCATACTGTATCATAATGTCAACATGTGAAAGAAATGCAACTCCTCCTGCATGCAGATGATTTTTTTTTACTAAAGGGTTTCTTACTGTTGTTTCCAGTGAGAGCATTTTCTATGTCTGTTCCAGAAATCAGCACATTTTTGCAGACCTGAGAACAGAAAACGTTACATAGCCATAACACACAAGAAAAAACAAACTCAAATAATCTGTCAATTTGATGAAACAGTGTTAATGTTCATCAACGTCTTCAGTCACACTTCATATATTTGAATACAAATCAGCTTCCTGAGATGAAAGTGTACTGACTTCAGGTCTGTGGATCAGCCACACTGTTTATGGGTCAGAGGTGACATGAAATGTCTTGAGACTCAGTCTTTTCCTATATTATGTTCATCCAGAGTTGATCCAGTTGCATACTGAAGAGACGGCAGGAATAATGTGGGGAAAAAACGTACACTTTTGAGGGCAAGTGGCTGAGACTTGTAGCACGTCATTATGCGCTTGAAGGGTATCTCCATCTTGGTAATCTGTAAAAGCAATGCAAACTCTATGAGTTAATCATTGATTATTCACTTTGTAATCATTTCTAAGCAAAAGTGTCACATCTAGATCAATTATTTTAGAAGGGTGAACCAAAACCACATTGATAGACTCTCTAAGATGCCCTTTAATACCTACTAATAAAATATTTAAAAAGTTGGTTGTCCCTCAATCACATGATGTCGCTGACCAACACTTCACAATAGGTGACAGTGTAATAGTGGAATGAATGTTCTTGGTGAACTACTGTGTCAAACTTCCCTGGAAAAAATCACCCTCATGGAGTAGTAAATATTCATGCAGGTGACACTAACTGAATCAGGACAGCACAGCACCATAATCAGACAAATCTTTACCCCTCCTTGGCCTACAATATTAGCCCCTAGCCCCTCTACCAGTGTGTTGATCATCAAATCATCAATGGATAATTAAAAGTGCTGAGGCTTCTCTCAGAAGTGTCAAAGCCCACCTTAGCCATGATGTACATGGCACACATGAGCAGCTGGTCCAGGTGACGGTCTACCATGAGGTCAGCGCAGTGGACCAGAGAGTGCTCAAAACAGGTCCAGATCTGCAACCGCAGCTCATCAGAAATGCCCAGTGTGGAGCACAGCTCCCTCAGACGCCTGCCCATCAAGCTGTAAACCTGAGGCGAAGAGAAAACATGACCACATGAAACACATCATCTCCAAATATTCCCAACAGCTTCCCCCATGTGGAATATACACACCTGAAATTATATCATATTCCATCAATTATAAAAGTGGGGGGAAAGACATTCACAGGTATTTAAACAACAGAACTGTCATTTCAGCCACTTCATATCAACAACATAAACACACAATACAATTGTGTTTGGTGGCATGACTGTTCTGGAGGCTCCGTCCATGCAAACATGCCAAGTAGCCAGTGACAAAAAGTACACCACTACAAGAACTGCACTATGGGTGCTCTGACATTGTTAGTTAGTTGCACAGTTTGGCCATTTTTGATCAGCTGGACATGAACTAAACAAAGCACAAAATGCATTGTGGTGTGTCACCAACTCGTGCATCCTGAACAGAATAGATTTGGAGCCACAAAATAGAAAATAGTTGTACATTATAGATTAATCTGACCTTGCGAGCAAACAGATGGAGGGAGTTGTTTCTCCGAGGCCTGCTCACAGCTGACGGAGAACGCTGATGGTCAGAGCTAGCAGACTGTTCAGCTCTGAGATCAGCTGGCAAAAACACAACTGACCAGTCAATCCATAATAAGAATACTGTGGTCAGTTCGCAGTCGAGGAGTGTATTAAAATGTATTTAATGCATTTATACCTCTAGGTAGGTTCCCGTCTGGTTGCAAGTCTGTTCTCTTTGGATCTTCAAGCCGAGTAGGAGGCGTCACCTGCATATGACATCACCTCATTAAAGCCACGTAACATTTTAATCATGTTTCTAATGTAATCTTACTCAGAAATTGTCACCAGCGTCACCTTGGAAGAAACTCGAGTATAAAATCTTAGATAGTCTTAGTGTTATGTTGTGTGTTATTGCCAACCTGTTGGCAGGTGGGCAGGTGGCCCTCGTTGGCTTTGATGTCTTCCCACAGCGGTGAGTCACTGGTCCAGGCCAAGCTCTCCAGAACTTTCTCTTCCACTTGGGCAAGGTGTCTGACCACAGCACGAGGCAGGCCGGCTTCAGCCCGCACCACCAGCTCAACCACCTGTCAGACCATAGGAACACAAAACGGAGGACGGACGTATCCTCAGAGTTAGAGGTGTGCAGGGAGAGTGCCACTCTCCACTCCCTCAGAAACCACTGTTAAGGTTCCCGTGAGGCAGGAGTGTAACCATGTTTTGTGCTGTGGAACTTGTCCCATCAAATTATTCTTTATATTTACAAGTGTCTTTTTTGGAGTTGAGAGGTTTTGAAAAAGTGACACAGATTTGATTCTTACATGGTGAAACAGTTTAGTTGTGCACACTAAAGACTGAACTGACATCTATATCGGCTAATGCAATCAAATATTTGCAAAATCCTGTACATTTGCTTGTATCATGGACATTCATGAAATTACATGCGTTTTCATTGAATGTCCATGAATGTGCAATCATGCACACATACATAGGTATATGCCAAGCTAACGAGCTTGGAAACATACCTTATAGAAGTGGTACGGTGCCAGTTTGAAGATCTGAAGGGGCAGAGGGAAGTCGCATGGTAGACAGTTTGAGGATACGGTAATCTCCAGACAACAGGCCACAAGACAGCGCTGGAAAATATCATTCTCAAAGATGACCTGCGACAAACACATGCACATCACAAGCAAAGGCTCAAGAAGGACATAAACATGTACAGTAGTATAACACATTTAGTGACTGTTCATACAGTGCCCCTAGTGTGCAGAAAAGGTGTTTGTCAGACAGCAGTTCCCAGCTGTGGCCACAGGAGGGCAGCGCACTCACTGAGATGTCACTGATGCCAGGCCCTTTCCCCTCTTGACTGGCGAGGTTCTCCAGGATCCTGTAATACCAGATCCCGGCTTCGCAACAGCACTTTGCTGCCAACACTGTGAACAACATGGATTATACGTGACATGTATCAACAACATGGGCTTTATTCCAGAAGTCGATACCTGTCATTAAAAAACAGCCAGCTCTCTAATCATTTAGGGATTTAAAATACTGTAGGTGAGCAGACGGTGGCTCCCTGCGGTGCTCAAAGAGCACTTCTATTGCTTCTGATTGAACCAGTGAATATTAACACTGTGGGACTAATGCTAACACTACGGCTAATGCAATTCTGGGCTATAAAGCCGTGAGTCATCTGTCCTCAAGAAATATGAAACACAAGGTAATAACAAAAGTGTTTCTTTATATACAAACGACAGCCTTCACCATGCATTCATGCCCAAGGTCCAAGTTACTGTCACATCCCCTCGTCCCATTGTTTGAGCATCACTGAATATGTTAGTGTACCGTTGGTCTTCTCATTTCCTGCATTGTCCCTGAGGTGTTGCAGAAATGTGTGCAGCATACATCTCAGTCTGGTTTTAATAGCCTCGGTTGGATCTCTGGAGCAGGCCCTGGATCAGAGGAATCACAGCAGTTAGTGTAGTAGTTAAATAAGCGGGAGCTGTTGGTTGGAAAGCATCTGAAAAGTAAATAAAGGGACGCACAGGGTTTTTAAAAAGCCCTCACTGCAATTGTAAAAGCTCTCTTTAAGAATTTAAAAAGTATACAGAAACCTCCTCAGCGACACTTAATGTTTAGACATAGTGAAACAGTCATTGGTCTCACTGCAAACCGTACCCTGTGAGCCTTTTACCAATACACCAGATGGTAAATACAGGAAGTAGCCTTTGTTATATTTATGGTAAGTGCCAAAACCTAACATGCATGTAAGAGTTATGTGGAGTGATATTGCAGTAATACTACCGAGATGAAACATTTAAGGTCTGTTGTGGTTTATCATAACTGTCAGTATCAGTAAAAACTACTCGCTGTTAACATAACCCACACAGATAATGTTGTAATTGTGAGAGTCCATAAAAACAAAATGGCCACTGTAAGAGTAGGACTGTGAGACTGCAGTGCTAACCTGAACATAGCGATCAGGCGGTCACTGGGGCCAAACCATGGCTTTCCCGGGTTACCTTGAGGCGCGGTTGCCATGGTGAAGTCCACACTCAGACAGGATGAGAGTCAGAGCAGGAACATGCACCTAAACAAGGAGAAAAACATTAGAAACACTGAGAGACTATATTGGGCACAGAAAACCTTGTCATACAGTACAATCAGAGACCATCGCAAGTCAATGAACCATGAATACAATTTGCAAAAAACTTCTATTTTTATTTATTTACTTATTTATTTATTTTTTACCATTTTCATATATGTTAGCTTGATATCAGTCATATCAGAAACTGTGTCTCTGCACCCAAACCACAGACTGTAGAAAAACACGGAAGAGCTGTCTGTGACGTCACCCACTGGTTTCTGAAGGGCCTTCAAAGAATAATTTGACAGTGACAGGAAATACAGTTATTGGCTTTCTTTCGGAGAGTTACATGAGAACATTGATACGACTCTCAATCTTCTCATCTAACTCACAGCAAGAAAATGCGCGGGCCTACGTGTAATACCCCAAACTATTCCTTAAAGCCTGCAGTTTGGGTTGAATATACTAAAAAACTAAAAATCTTGGAAATGTAACAGTTTCATGATGGTGTTAGCTGTGTTGGTAGCCTTGTCGTCGACAACTCCTCACACCCCTCTATGTGTTCGTTCACCTGAATCATTTCACATGTGTGCATCTCCATCCTGACAGAATGGTGACTGCTGACTGTCGTGTTGAGTATGTAACAGGAGGAACAGTCATGATCTTTGTCAGCTTCTGTTTGAGGAGTTTTTGTCCTGGGCTGTCTGATGTGAAAACATGTTCTCAGGTGAAGTGGCCTCAGAGGCCATGCGTCATCTCCAACATCGCCGTCTTCAACTTACAACATGGTATTTTTACAGCGTTGTAGGCCTATTGGTGCTTTTAATTTGAATACTCTTCCCTCCACTGGTAAAGCTCTCCAACCCCCCCTCCTATATCTCCACCATTATAGTTTATCTGTGTGTGTTTGTTCCCTTCCTCTGTCCAGCCTGAATGGAGACTCTGTTGCTCTAATCATTCCCACATGTGCTGTTTATTATTCTGGTTTACTGTCCTCACTGAGTCAGACAGACCTCAGTGTACAGTGATACGTGTGTGTGTGTGTGTGTGTGTGTGTGTGTGTGTGTGTGTGTGTGTGATACAGAGAAGGAAACACAAAAACCCAGAGATTGTAAGGAATCTGAGGGAGGGTTGCATGATACAGAATGTGGATGAGGACTGAACTGTGATTTTGTTTCTTCATCAGGAGTAAGTCCAAAGATAACCATACTTTTATTGTGATATTTCCCCTAATAATTCCTCTTCATATAGCCATTTCGAGCCACTCACTTGATCAGATTTGGTTAAAATAGATGTTTCCAAATGAAATCACCTACCTGCCAATTATTTTCTTTCTTTAGGAGACACACAGAATAGTTACAGCCAGTCTAGCGGTCTTATTGTAAATAACTCCAGAGACTTTCTAACTTAAAACATGGCTCAGGCCTTTTACACACAGGCTGGTGTTCTAAATAACAACAACACTTTCTGAAACCCCCTTTTTTGTTCAAGTGGCTTCACAGCCGATAGCTTTCATTAGTAACCACCTCTGTTTCAGTCTGCCTGAGGTAAAGTTCAATATTTTAACAATTGTTAACAATAAAGGGCTCCTTGTGTGCATGATTCACAGGTGCTGTCTTATTTGTTGTATGGAGATGTCTGGATTAGCAAAAATGTGACCATGTTACTTATATTGAGATCAAGTATCTTTATTTCAAATAACTGGTAGAAGTATGTACAGTGTTGCTGTGGATAAAAATCTTTTTGAAAGAGGTCAAAGGGAATAGAATAGGACGAGAGGAGAGAGGGAATCAGTCTGCTCCATGTGGAGGGAGCAGGGACCACAAAGACTTTCTTTCCTCTGAAAGGACTGCAGGTTAATGGACTTTATTCTCAGACACAATACTTCGCTCACTGAATTCAGGAGAGCAGACAGTATATTCATTTGCCAAGTTATCTCTTAATCAGTCAAAGATTTCTGACTCATTTCCACCTCTGCAGGCTTGAGACCTGACATGTCGCTGAAGCAAGAAAACACCTACAAGATGAACAGGAACTTGGAAGCATCGGTGTGTACACAGCTACTCATACCTATGAATCACAGCCTGCTGTGTTCATGCTGACCATTCATTATCTGATTAAACATGCCCTGATTTGTCAAGAAACCTTTGTTTATCCTCGCTTAACAACAGATGGGTTAATGTGCCATTAAAAAGGACCACCAGTGCCATGAATCCCAGAAAATACCAAAAGAGTACAGGAGAGACAGTGAAGGGCACGTTTTATCTACAGAGAAGATATCAACTGGACTGAGAACAAACTCAAAAAGTAGCTGACGTTTAGTTTTTAAGTCAGACTCAAAGCTGATGTTGCCATGCTTCATTATCTGCCTCGCTCTCGTCTTTACTGTTACATATAAATCAACTAGTCTGTGCATTGCATGGAAAGAAACCACTTTCCGTCCAACACTGCATGTTTGTTTGGTGGTTTGTGATGAGTGTAAACAATACATTTATACTCTTAATAATAACAGTCTGTTGCCAATTCATACGGGTTACACCCATTTCCTGTTTCCTCCAGACTGCCTTCACTGACAGAAGTTCCATCAAAACAGGCCTAACTTTCACTTTCAGACACGTGTTAAACATTTAAATGGCACTTGAGGTAAATATGTATGAATGTTGTTTTTCATTATCAATAAAACTTCATTGTTCAGTGCATTATGGCCTGGCTGCAAAAGATTTAACTGTTGACTGTAGAGGGTCAGTAATAACTCATCCAGAGGTGGATGATCACAGTGTTTGCTCAATTTGCTTAAAGCTGTCAGCTGACGTTTCATGCAATTTTCATGTCACCCAAGTTGCTCTTTTGACTTAGCACAAACTTAACTCATAAAACAGGTTCAAAATCACTTACCAGGAGCCAGATTGAGGGACTTTGATCTGTATGTCCGGCTGGTAGCAGTGGAGAGGTGTAGCACGATGCAGCGCTGTCAGCCTGCTGCTGCTGCAGACTGAGGAAGTTCAGATCACTGGCCTCTCTCAGCAGCAGACAAGTCCCAACTTGTCATCTGTGTCTGGTTGCTATGATAAGCACTGAACAGTTGTGTTGTAGAAGTGACTAACACAGGCCAGTGAGCGCCACCAAGAGGAGGAAGGGAGGACTTACAGTAGAAGGGAAAACCAGTTAACCCTTTGCTTTAACACAGATGTTCAGCAGTCAGCTGTTTATGCACTGACTACTGGCCAAAACACTGCATCTTTAAGCATGTTGTGTAGGAATATTTGGAAAAAGTTAGATGGACTTTTCTTCCAACAGCACTATATTATGAATTATAAAAGATGACAATATAATGATGTACCAACCAATGATGCCTTTCTCGTTGCATTTAAGATTTAGTGGATTGCCAACAAACGGTTCTGCAGTATTTATGTACTGAATGCTGCATTACAATAGCTAGAATTAGCTTAAAGGTGTTTCAAAAATGTAAGCAAGTAAAGTCTATTTTCTAGTTTTACACTAAGAAAAGAAAAATTAGAAGTGCCTTCATCTAAGCTCAGAAGAAAATACTTTCCTGTGCCTTCCACCACTGACCTGACCAGTGCGACTGAATCTGCTTTCTAGAGAGAGTGCCAGTGTGGAAACAGTAAGAAAGTGCCAGAAGTTCTGGATATTGATGATTTCCATGATTACACAACATTTTAGTGTTATATTTACATGTAAATAAATCGCTGGAAAATCCATATATGTTCTATGGTCCTGATATTGATGATTTCTTGAATGAGGCCCCCAGACAAAGCAACAGGCAAAGGCACACTGAAGTGATAGTCAGAAGAATATGTTTAATAAAAATAATTAAACCTCAATTTCCTCTATAGAACTTCATAGAAAGTAATCCAATAAATTACAAATTACTTTTAAGACGCGTTTTCCTGCACTACATAAAGAATTATTTTGACTACACAGACCACAACTTGCAAATATTACAACTGTCCAATGAAAAAAACAAAAAAGAGACAAGAATTGACCAGGGTGACATTTAGGATATTATCAAGCTTGAAATAAAAATACAAAACCAATGATGCTAGTTTTGTCATCTCAGTGATTTACACATATGAAAACTGAAAGAAAAAAAAACCTCCCTGTACAGCAGTAGTGTGTTTTGTCATTTCCTCTTGCATATTGGTCATGGTTTACTTGTGTCTGTGTTTTAAATGCAGATTCAACACTGCTCTAGCACGAGCAGTGCTTCGGGAGTTCTTGTACAGTACAACCTAGAGAAAAATAAAATGAAAAGAAAAGCAAAATGAAAGCAAAAACTCCAATCTTATGTCTACCATCCCCCCCCCACCCCCACGTGTGTCTTCACGAGGCTCAGCACAGTTGTCAACGCATTGCTGTGGGGAAACACAGAGTTGTCACATCAAACACATATAGCAGAAGTAGCAATGGCTGGGTGTTTGCATAAGGGCACTACAAGTTTAAAGAGAGCAGAGGTGCAGATATTCAAAATGACAGTGGCATGTTTTAAGTTCATTGCTCAGACATAGAAAAATACTGTACTGTTAGTAATAATATAAAAAAAATGCAATAGCTTTGCAAGCAAAAACCCATAATGAGGTCTATATATATACACATATATATATATATATATATATATATATATATACATATATATATATATATAACAGGCATACAAGAAAACCACTTTAAAGCAACATTATAAATCAGACGTTTATTAGACACTGGGTTGTTCATGGTGTCACCCACTAGAGAACGATGCTACAGCAATACTTAAGAACTAAAAACAGACTGAGTTTATCCAGTGGGGGGGGGGGCGTGTTCAAACACAGGGGGGGCACTCTGTTGTCCCCCAGCCCAAACAGAAACCTCACCTCAGAAATAATTTTTGTGTCTAACAGTCCACTGTGTAACAGCAGTCCTAGAGTGAGCACTGTTGTGCTGGAGAAAGTTACAAAAAGGTACTTCGGCTTGAGTGAACTCCAGTGTTTACGTGTGTCCCGGTTACAGCTGAACGTGGACGTGTGCGGAGAAGATGGACAAAAATGCACAAGCAATGGACACTGAGCACAAATCTGAGCTGTTAGTTTTGTCAGACAGAAGTGGACCGAGAGAGTGAGGTACAGGATAAGGGCACTTCTACATCTAGCTGAAGCTCCATTCATCAGCAGAACAGACTCGAGGACAAAGTGAAATACACACAGCCAAGCTGCAAACCCCCCAGCAACACAAGCTGCTATTATTTAGCCCTTCCTGAAGCTAGCCCGTCCGGCACTGTGTACAATTTAACACTCACAGACGATGACAATAACTACAATCTTAGCCAGGATTTGAACTATTTTGTGCTTGTGCCATGTATGTAAGACTTTGGTAGACAGGTGGTCATGCAACACAGAATCCAAATGACTAATTTCCTCCACATTTCTAATGTGACATGTTTGAAGGTCTAAAACCCTTGTAATGTGTTTTTCTTCTAGTCATAGCTCACAAGGCCCCCTCCTTAAGACACAACATTGAGACTGGAAAGTTATGGAAGCGGTGGACACCGGGTGAGAGGAGCAGTCCAGCCAAGCAAAACACAGTGGAAGCTCTCAGGAAAAAAAGAAAAGAAAATGGCCTCTGATACACACATTCCAGCAGAGACAAGGACATTGTGTACATGGACAGCAAGAAAACACACCCATGCACATGTACATCTGCACAGTGAAGCCAATCCATTTAGCACAGTTGAGGTAAGATGTAGTCAAATACGCCGGGGTTGTAGTATTAATATCCATGTCGTCAAGAATCCTGAATTCTTCCTCTACACAGAGACCACAAAACTCTGTCAGGACCTCAGGAGAGTCACAGGGCAGTTTTTTGGCACACAGTAAAAGGTTGTTTTCTGTCCCCACAGCTCAAGGAGTTTATTAGACTCTGACACTGTAGTAAAAATCAACAGATGTGCAAGTGAACATGTATGCCCACTGTAAGTAGCTAAAGTGCGCCTTGGACATGTTGTGACATGTTTGTAAGGTGATGGTGAAAATGAGGAGTCTCTAAAATTAGACATCACAGCAGATAATTAAATTATGATCCATTTTGAGGGATTTGAGCTTATGTTGTTTGATTGAAAAAAAAGAAAGAAATACTTCTACAGATTTCCCGCCCAAAAAAACGAAGCGATATTAAGAGAAGGAGCTTCTGTTTCCAAACAGGATGTGAACGAATGCAGAAATGAACTCTTTGATGCGATATGAAGGTAAGTGAGACTGCGTGAGTTGGTGCACTGGGGTGGAACATGGCAGACAGAATCTACAGCTTCAGTGACATTCATTAGCTGCCCAAGTTATTGCTGACATATCCAACGTATGATCTGCAAAGCATAAGTGTCAACGAACCTGTAAAAGTACTGACTATTTACAAGAGAAAGTGTTTGTCAAGTGTCATTCCCCCAACCCCCAACAATCAAAATATATTAATAGTACAGCTCAACGAGCATGTTGATGTAGTTTCACTTTTTTAATAAAATTAAATCCTGACATAATTACAATAATGCCTTTTTTTGTTGCAATTGTACATAATTGTGTGGTACAAGTTCACAGAGTTCAGAAATCTACTAAAGTCTGACATGCAAAATGTCTCAAAACAAGACTGTACCATGAGAACAAAAACTGAAATTTTATTTCAGTTCCTTTTAAGTCAGTTTTTCCTGTTTTTTTTAGGTTTTTGTCGTCTTTATTACACAACATTTTAGTTAGTTCTTATATTTACATGTAAAGAAATCGCAACATAAGTGCTGGAAAATCCATATATATGTGAATATATGTATACATTTCTAGGCGATACATAAATAAATTTATAATTATATATTCAGAGGATCAGTCCTCATCACTGGAGTCTGAATCATCTGATGAGGAAGAAGAGCTCCCAGACTCCGATGAAGATGACTCGGCTTTCCCCGAACCTTCAGGACCACTGTTCTCTTTTTGTTCTGCTGACTCCTCCTCTTCTTCGTCTTCGTCTTCTTCTTCATCCAACGCTTCTTCTAACATCTCGTCGTCCTCCTCCTCTTCGTCCTTCCCTGCGGCTGGCCGCTCCATCTCTTGTGGCGACGCCTGGGAGACTGCAGGAGGAGGAGGAGCAGGAGGAAGGGTGGGGTCACTGTTTGAGCTCTGCAGTTGTGTGGCAGACACAGGAAGGTTAAGGCCTGGAGTGAGAAGCATCCCTGGGTAAAGCATACTGGAGAGTAACATGGGATTAAGAGACAGTGGGTGACTGGAGGCTGCAGAGGCAGCTGAAGCACTTTGTGGGGCGGTGGCAGAGGAAGCGGAGCTGGAAGAGGAGGAAGGAGTCGTGTTCGAGCCCTCTGTCCTTTCTCCTTTGGTGTCTGAGGTGTGAGAGGGGCCTTTGGAGGCAGACGGCTCTCCTGTTACGCCACTGGCGGTTCCCTTTGTCTTCTCCTCAGAGCCTCCGGTGCCCTCCTGAGCAGGCTTCCCAAGCAAGCTGCTCATGCCAAGCAGGTTTGGCAATCCAGCCATACCAGACAGCATCATGGGAAACATGGCGGCTAAGTTACTTGCAGCCAGGTTGCTCGCGTCGGACGGCAGCCCCATCAGGCCTGCGGTGAGCTGCAGGGACTGTAAGCTCTGGAGGTTTTGCTGGAAGGCCTGCAGGCTGGTCAGGTCCATGCCAGAGAGGAGGCCGTTGGCCAGCAGGGGGTTCAGACCGAGGGCGGAGGCTGCTGGGTTGGGTGCCGCTGCCGCCGCTGCCGCCTTGGCCAAGGGATTCTTAGGTCGACGTCCACGCCTGCTCACCTCCTCTGGAACGATGGGTCCAGTCAGGATCCTGTCAAACATGCTCTCTGGGAGGTAACCCTGGAGAAAACATGGAAGATATATGCAGAGTTAGCAGTTTTACACAGCACAGCTAAAGTACATAATATAATAATAATATAATTTGATACACATCAAACTAATACTGCAACTAATACTACATTCATGAAGGTTATAATGTTTTTGTTGAAACTGTTTAGTTTACCCTCACTGATACAAACAAAATATTTGCAACACAAAACCCAATAAACTGACAACTGAATGTATATCGACACTGTTGAAAATGGCTTTGATCTGGTGGATGTGATACTCTGTGACTCACCGACTGTTTGACAACATCAGCCCATTCAGGTGGGACTCCGTACTCCGGGTTCTCCTGAAGGAACCGGCACAGATCCTTCAGAGGAGGAGCAAAAGCTCCACCAACCTACAGGAACAATTACAGGCAACATGAACCAAAGTGCACAACAGGCAAGATACATATTTTACATTTAGGAAACAAGCTGTCATCTCGGGTCCATAACAAATCATTAAAATATCACTTCCTTTCCAACCTTGTTTAAAAGGCAGAAGTAGGAGATTCTCATTATGGTAAGAAATGTCCACAATTAGGAAAGTTACAGCATGCAGTCTGCCAAAATGATTATTAACAGAGCTACAACCCAGTTTTTGAAAGTGAAATTATTGGCCACTAATGGCGTAATTTGTGGAGATGATTATGTTAACGTTTCTTTTTGTGTTTGAGGACACACTCCAACCCACGTTCAACATCACACACAAACACACCTTGCGTGCATTTCTCCTGTTGATGATCTGGACCCTCTCCTCTCCTGTCAGGCTGTTCACGTCAATCTTGTTGGGGTTCCTGCAGCGGTGCCTCTTCTGCTTGGGCCGACCATCCTGGAAGTGGAACTGCATCTGCATCTTATTTACCCCCTGGACACGAAATGGAAAAATAGTCATGTTGAAATAAATTGTCTCACTAATGCAGTAAACTTTCATGAATTGAAATCATGCATCCATTGCATCGTCAAACTGAGCACCTGTGGGTGAATTTGACAGCCATGTTCTCTACCTGCGTTTAACATCTGCACACATATTTATTCCATGAAATCTTATTTTCTTGATAGCCTACAACTGCATGTTAATTGATCATGGGGATTTACCTTTAACATAACCATAAAAAACCCTAACCCTTTCCTGTAAAACTACGGAAACCTCAAAGCAGATCTGCGGAAGAATAATGGGAGGATATAAAAAAAAATGGACTCACAGGAATAAAGGCTCCAGTGTCTGCTACAAAGCCAGGGTGCTCTTTCAGCCACTGCTCTAGATCTTTCCTCCTGGGGGCGTCGTCCCCAGCAAGTCGGGTGCCATCTTTGAGGTTGATGACCGGGACCCTACTCTCAGTGTCCCCGGGGGCCTGACTGGAGCTCTGGCTGAAGCCCGCCACAGGGGCCGCAGCCATGCCCACCTGGCCAATACCACCCCACCCTGGAGGCACCTGGAGATACATGAGCACAAAACATGTTAAACATTATTTACATTGCAGCTCATCATATACAGCACACTTACGAAAATAATAACTGTATTATTTATACACTGTCATACGTACAAATAATTGTAAACATCAAAATATAAATAGTTGTGGTACCATAAACCAGTATTGAGCTCCTGCTTTTGCACAACAAGGAACAAAAGACAACTGGTTACCTGATCAGGAACAGCAGGGACTCTACTCCTGTTCATGAAGAGCAGGTCCATCCCCTCCACATTCTTCCTCCTTCCCCTCCGCCTCTTAACCACTGGCTGGCCATCCTGCACTCCGTTCAGCCTCATCTGACCAGTAAGATCTGGAGGCACTGCAGAAGAACCAGCCTGTTAGCTGTGAACTATTTTCTGAGATACATCTGGAAATTGTCTTCTCCTAAGCCCATTCAATTGTGGACTTAAATTAGCTTTTTAGGACTTTCACCTGAAAAGTTCAGATGATATATTTCAGGCTGAACACACGCATTTTCTATTCCGTATATCTGTGTAAACACAGCCAGTAGGGCCACAGAAGATGAAGACTAATGTCTACGCAGTCTTCAAGTCACCAAAACTATATTTTGCAGCCATCTAGTGGTGGAAAAGGAAAACAGGATGGCCTCATTTCAACACGTCTTTAGGTGTTTGCTGTATTTCAAATAAACACACCAGTCTGGAAGCTGCACTGAGGCTTGGTGATGTCAGCCAGGCCCGTGTCCGAGGCACTCTGCAGCTCATGAAGCCGGGCAAGGTACTGCTGCTGGGCCTGGGGGCCCTCCTCCGACTCCAGGGGCCTCTTCAGAGGTAGACCTTGTTTCTGGAAGGTCAACTTCAGACCTCCTTCCTGCTACACACACAGACAAACAAACAAAGGGTGTTGGATACGTCTAGGGAGATGTATAGTCACAGGGCAAACACACAAAGGGAATAAAGTTTGTCCTTGTTTATAACTCAGACTGTTTGTTAGATATGGAGCCGTCTGTCTTTCCACAATATCTATCCAGTTATTTAAGGATCATAGTAAATTTGTCTCGTGTTATTTTCATATCTCTAATGCTATATCCTGGTAGGTATGCTGAATTTAAATGTATATAATAAAGTATCATCTCATTTCTAAGTACGTCTTACAATAAGAGACAATATTGTTCTTGTTAGTAGTATTGGGACACATGGACACATGGACACACAGCTGGTAGTGGCTAGTAAGGCAGTGGGTAAAGTCTATTCATAGTTTGGACTGTGGTGGGAAGCCATGCCAAAGAGATAGCTGTTGTCAGCATATAAAGACTTTATAGGTAACAAGCAGTGGGTGTTTGAGGGTCTGGGATGATAAAACCATACAATTTGGGAAGAGATGCTTATCAAAAAGCAACACAAAAGCAAAGAATAAATGGAAGCAAGTCTGAAGCCTGCCACGTTAATTGCAACATTGCCTAGAAGCATATTAGAGAACACCCACAGCCAAGGTCTCCATATCAATCAGATTATAAGAAAGACCCCTTCAGTCGAGAGAGGCTTCAGACTGAACCTTATTATATTCTCATGACTGAGTGATTTGTGCTCATGTAATCACAGCCTCAGAGCCCAATTCACATAGAGTGTGTGGGAAAAGTGAGGAAGGCTGCTATTAAATTAATCTCTCCTCCTGCCAGGCAGTCAAAACCACTAATCATGCCCAAAGGAAAGGAGGAAGAAAACCAGAGAAACATGCTGAACACGGCAGCTAACACCAGTCACGGCAGCAGAAGTGGTAGGGTCCTACGATTAGGGCGAAGCAGAGGGAGGAGGAGGAAGACGGGAGAAATCAACATACATCGTTCAGTTTTACTGAGAACTCCTTGTTTTCTGCAACATGCTTGGTCACCTTTGACCCCTGTGGCGAGGCAGAGGGGTCCTCGCACAGGCTGTTGGCATTGTCCAGCAGCTTGGTGGTGTAGAAGGAGGCCACCGCACCTCCAGGCTCGTAGACCCGACGTGTTCCCGGCCACTTGCCCTTTAGCACTGCCTGGCAGATGCTGTCCAGGCGGTTGATGATCACACGATCCTAAATAAACAACAGCACAGACGATCAGCACACCCAGCTGCAAGTTTTCCTATTGACTTGTTTTCATGACTTCCATCAACAAAATTAATCATCAGAGACAAATAAGTTTATATATAATTATCAAATACATCCTTTTTAGCTGAATACTTGATTTGAATACCTGCAGGGACAATTCTGTTGACCAGACTTATTTGGTTTAGTGATGTTTACAATGGCTTAGAGTACAGATGCTTTGTAAGCCCTGCAGTGTTATGTATCAGTAACAATGAGTGGATTGCCGTATGTACAGTAGTTCACCTTTGGCCAGTAGGATGCAGCAAGCATGTACCCTCCTCCCTGGAAAGGATGTGAGGAGTTGTTGATGATGCCGTTCTCAGCCACGTGTGTGTCTTGTGTTTCATCCTGTGTAGTGCTCAGAGATGCCACACTGTCCTCATCAAAGCCCTTTACACTTGTTGCTGCAGGCACTGAGAAAGTGACAGGACACAGAGACAGACATTAGAAACACATAGCATACTTAACTTAAACAATCTAGCTGGTTAGTCATTCAGTGAAAGGTATCTTTGCCTGGAACAAAATATTAAATGGTACTCACCTTTCTTCTTCCCTTCCTGTCCCTCACTTTCACTATCATCAGAAGAAGATGAGGAGGAAGACGATGATGACGAAGAGCCAGAGGTGCAAGATGACGAGGAGGAGGAGGAGCTGGACCCGGAATGTGACGAGGAAGAAGAGGATGACGACGAAGAGGAAGAGGAGCGAGATGAAGAGCTTGAGGAGGAGCCACCTGAGTCGGACTCTGAGCCACGCCTCGCCTCCCTGCGGCCCCTCTTGGCCTTCTTGGGTTTCCTCTCAGAGGAGTTGGGTGTAAGAGGTTTGGTTCGTGCCGCTACCATCTGCTTCTCAGTGTCCCTCGCCTCAGAGACAGGCTTCTCCTCCAGACCTGTGGGAGTAGCTGGTGCTCGAGGAGGGCTCCAACTCTCCCCCTGCTTCTCCCTTCCCTCCTCCCCCTCCGAGGCTGGTTCCACTTTGGGTACAACCCCACTGGGTTCTGTGTCTCTCTGGGTGGGTGGAGGCAGCGGAGAGCCTGTCAACACTGAGCTGGTGGCCTGGCACTGAGGGTGTAGGAGTGGGGTGGATGTGCGTGATTGCTGCTGTGCGGTTTTTGTTTGGCTGTAGTTGCGTTGGGCAGCCATGAAGCTGAGCTCAGGGTCTCTCAGAATGTGGTAATCTGTGCGGCTGACGCCATGCTTGGCAGCACCAATTAGCAGGTCACGGTCATGGGTACCAGCTTCCCACCAGACGGGTAAGTCAGAGCTCATCTGGCACAGCGACAGGCGCTCAAAGAGTAACGAATGTCGAAGGACCTGTTCCCTCACCTGGCGAAGCAACTCTACTCTGTACAGGGTTCGAGACGCTCGCTCCTCTGTGATGGGCTGGATGGTCAGAGACGGGTCCACCGAAGAGTCTGGAACAAACACGAAGTAGCAGGTGTGAGACAAAGTGCGTGAGAGGAAATAAAGGCTGCTCCACAGGTACAACCCAAAGACTTATTTATGGCTAGAGTTTAAACATCACACTGTTTGTCTTTCCACAAATGATTAACCTTATCAGCCCCTCTAGCTCAGTACTGCTGGGCTAGCTTGTTTATAAAGGTGCTACCAACCTCAGAATAAAACCATTTATAGCTAGGAATGAGTGTAGTACACTCTACAGTACCTGAAGCAATGTTAAAGACAGCAGCTTGAGAAAAGTGTTTCCCATTTCACAGAGACCAACTATTGCTGGACACATTGCTGACACAATACATACAATAAAAACTAATATCCTAATATTTAAATCATCTGTTAGTAAAATAAAAAGAAAAGCAATTGGCCAAGTATCATTTCAGGGTATAGCAGGGTAACCGACTTCCTGTGGGTCACAAACTTGTGTTGATGTTGATGTGCCCAGACCTCCGAACTGTGTACAAATAAAGACTGACAGTTTGACTGCAGGTGTGTGTTCATGTGCGAACGAGCAAGAAGACTTCTGACCTCCCTCCTTGGGTGGCAGGCGACACACCCTTCGGCACATGGCGGTAAAAGCACACAGGTATTTCTGCAGGCTCTCGTCAGTCTTCTTGTGTAGCCGAGCCATGGCCCTGAACTTGGTCCAGTCGAACCGGCCAAGGTTTGGATCAAAAACAACACCAAAGGTGGAGACCACACGGTAGAAGTCAGCCTCTTCTCGCCTGGTCCATCTGAGGAAAGTGAAAAGTTTACACTGTAGTAACAATTCATAGACAGTAATATATATATATATATATGTGTTCTTACTTGATATTCTTGCTTGCTGATTAAAACCCCCGAGGTTCATTATATTTTGTAACCAAACATTGATCTGCTCTGTGTTCTGACCTTTGCTGGCGTTCAATCTTAGCAGCCATCTTGGGGTTGAGGGTGTCGTTGAGTGTGGGGGGCAGCGGGCAGAGAGGAGCAGACAGTATCATGGTCGACTGGGACTGAGAAGACTGAGTCTGGTGGATGTGGAGGATCTGCCGGCTCTTGGTGAAGCGCTGAGAGGCTGTGATCAGACGCCTCAGCCTGGCTGTCAGCACTGAGGGTGAGGGCCAGTAGACAGTTTCACCTTCTGTCACTGGAACTGCATCTGGATCAGAGTAATACGCAGTACAATGAACGTTACCATTCCAAATGTCAGAGTGCCATTATTTCCATGTTTTGTATTTTTCATGAAATTGTAGGAGGCATGTTGTGCATGTCTTTTTCATCCTAACTTCAAACAACTTTTCCAGATTCCTCCCGCCAGTGGGAAGCCTATATTTATAATCATGAGAATGATAATCGGCTGTGGATTACAAGCATCTAATACTCACCTCCGGCGTTGTCAGTGACAACCAAGTCTCCAGGGGAAGAGGCGTCATCCTGCATGAGAAGACAGTGTGTGTTTATAACAGGACAAAACATACTCATACCAGCAATATAAGGTTACCAGACTGTGATGGATTTTATGATGGGGATAATTTCCTCAGCCAGATTAATATGTTTAATATTTGGTTCATGTGGCCATACCTCCATATCGTCCTTCAGCAGGGCTGGAGCAGGCTTGTACTCTGGATCATCCACATCCCTGCACACACAGAAGGTTTGTGTCATTTTTGCAGTTGACAACCTAGCTGACACAATGTTAAAAATGTCTAAACTTAAGCCAATCACATTAAAACAAAGGCCACATAATGTTTTTCAGGCCCAGGGCTAGTGTGATGTACCCACCCATCCATGAAATCATTGCCTCTCTGTTCTGCAGCGATGGCCTTCTCATCTGGTCGTCCCACGCGCTCTATGAAGCACAGCTGAGGGTCTGCACGAATAGTGTTGTACTTCTCATAACCTGAGAGTACACAGGAGGATAAGCAAACACTGAAGTTAGTGAAGGATAATGCATGGAAACTCTAGATAGGGACCAGGCAATGTACACAAGCTACTATCACCTGGTATCAATGGAAAACACACAGACACTAAAAACAGTGAAGCCAAATTTGTCTGTTAAATTTTGTTTTTTACTTTTTAAAACAATTAGAAGAACTTTAAATCCTAGGACTGTTAAATAGTAGCTTGTTAGCTAACGGCCACAAGTGACCACAGTAGAGACTAGTTGAGTTTAATCTCAACTCTAGAGCACACTTTTCTCATTTGGATTCCCTTATTAAACAAAAGAAGGTGGGGTGAAAGCTGAGGTTTCTTACCATGCTTATAGACACCCAGCAGCAGACACTTGTCAGAGATGGTATCCCACCACAGGGCTGGCAGCTCCGAATGGTCAGGGTCTGGCACCCAGATCTTTATCTCACTAAATAGGAGGAGGAGATTGATATTATGTGGGGGAACTTTGTTGAACTAATTAATTTAGTGATATCCATCACTCTAACTGGGTTTAAACACAAGTTTTTATCTATAATATGTTTTTTTTTTAACATACTATATATATATATATACACACACACACACAGTTTATTTTATCTGCTCCCATTCTCCGTGTCATTTGCTGTTAATGTGAATGTGACAGTATGACTGAACAAAATGAGAATTGTGACACAATAAAAGCCTTTAACTTTCAATGGTGATTTTTTTGTGAAGAGTGATTTTGATTAAACATTTTCAACAGCGCTATATAGTAGAACGCAGGGAACAAAACTGTCCATCTTTCACCAGCAGGTGGAGCTCTACAACCTTCTAATTCATTTGGCTGATCAGTGGTTTCTACCTTCAACAGGTTATCACAAGCGAATGACCACAGTCGCCAGTCAAGGAGAAAAATGTATGAGGCAGCTATTTCACCTTGATATGGAAACTCTACTGCTGCAATAGATGACTGGTGTATGGTGTTGTGTTAAAGCTGCCAAATTCATCTGCCTTCTGATATTCATTAACAGAGGGTCAGCAGGTCAGGAATTCTACAACCATACGAGGCAGCATGTTAGGTACCATTTACTGTGTTCAAGGAAATGCATTATATTTGTTGAATAAAGTGATTGTGTTGTCTCAAGCAGTCAAAGCTGTATAAAAATGCTAACAATGATAACGCACAGGGTAGGAAGGGTATGTAAGGCAAGCTAACGTCTGAGTAGGTCAAAGTTGATCTCACCTGGAGTCCACGCCGTCTAGCACCTTCTGGGCCTCGCTTCCTATCACCTCTTGTTTCAGGTAGTAGAGCATTCTGACCCTGAGCAGCACCCTGCACAGAGAAAACCCACTGGTCACAACAAAGCCCTCACCACGCACAAACGCTGAGCGAGCAGAACCAACACACACACACACAGCAACCTGTTGAACACTATGCAAATGAGTGAAATGTGTGTCAATTCAGCTGTAATCCTAAAACTGTACCATATAGTCCTGGTCCTATCATTTCACTGCTGTACACTCCAGCAACAGGATACACTAATCTATCTATGTAGAATACATACGCCTGTATTCTATTCTACAGATACAAAACCATTAGTTATACAGGCCTTCCACAGAGCAGGACAGACACTACATAACTCACCATGATGGACCAGTATACACTAAGCCCAATCAATTACCTTTGTGATTATTGTTACACTGAGGTCGACATTATCATATGGACCTCACAGGGAGTCATGAGCAGCCCCACACCTAGGCTCTGAGGACTGAATGAACAGTCAACAGTCTCTCACCACTCGTCCTGTGGTTGTGCTCTGGCAGTAGATGAAGGCCGGGAAGCCGAGGCTGACAAGGTAGAGAGAGGCTGACTCACAGGGGAGACATTAGCTCTGTGATGCATGGTCACACATCACAGCCAGCAGGCTTTGAGTGAAGACACAGTGAAGTGGTGGGAACTGCGGTGTGCCAGGCTGCAACGTCTCGTATGCCGTGACATTTTGCCACGTTTTAATACAATGATCACCAAGACTTCTATATTCATCTATCACGTGAAACTGTGGCCTCTTCTCCTGCCACGGCTCCTGTACAGTGCTGCACTGAAAGAATTGTGGACTGCATCTCTGAAATATAGCATGCCATGGCATTCCATCTTGCTTACGGCTGTAATTCAGCTAAATATTGTTATAAATGAGCCCAAAATTCTTCCTTCATTCATTGACAGGACCAGGAAAAACTCCAGGGCTCCGAGGTCTGTCTGTCTGTCAGAGTGATGGATGTCTGTGGTGACCAGTCTGGACTTGTAGCTCTGGTAAATCAAAGTCTTGAACTTCCTCCCTCTCCCTCCTCCACCCTCCATCCTCCTCTGTGACTGGACCCGCCCAGGAGCAGCTGCTGCTGCTTCCTCTGCCTGTCAGCACAGCCCTTCATCACTCTCCTTCCAAGCCTTTGCTAGTCAGTGTGTGTGTGTGTGTGTGTGTGTGTTTGTGTGTGATGTGGTTCACTCAGAGGCAGAGGATCTCGGCACAGTCATACACAGTCTTTCAGAAGCAAATAAGCCAAGTATGCATGACATGAGTGGCATGCAAAGAATCCCTCATGTTTTCTGTTCACAGAAAACAATCCATCAAAAACCAGCGTAACAGGGAGTCACTGAGTCACAGATGTAATTCTGATTCAAAACACACCAACACCATGAAATTTTGATGTGCTTTCACACAACGGTATCCTACATGCCAAAGCAGATTTAATAGTCACAGTTTCACATCTTCACTACAGTATGCAAGAAGGCATATTTGATATGTATACAATAAAAAGCACAGGCAAACTGCTTGAGGAACAGGAAATTCTCACCATGATGACCCATGGTGATCAGGTTTTCTGACCTGTTGGTCTTTCAGACAAACAGTCATAATCATTTCCCACTACTTCCTATGGTTTCCATTCCTGTCCTACATTTACGGCCCTGTTAAGGAAGCCCGTGACCCCCCCCCCCCCATCCCCACCCCTTCCCACCAGTCACATTCCAGGTCCTCGGAGTGAAAATGCAGGAGTCAGCAAACCCTGTGTGTCCCCATTTGCCCGGCGTGTCACATATCAGACAATCCCTGGATTCAGCACAACTGGACCAGAAAACAATGCAGAACTTTCTATGGAAGCTGCAGCGCTCTGAGTGCAAAGCCCCACGGACACAAGCCCCCCTTTTAAAAAGAAGCAGCCATCTATTCGGCTTTATATCTCAGTGGCCCATGTTTTTATAGCAGCCATATTTTTCCCTCTGTAAATAAGAGAGATCTATGACGGCCATTAGCTGGGGATGAGGTCTCATTAAGGATCATATCAGTCAGCTGGTCTCAAAGTGATGCACGTCCGTTAATGAATCAGTCGACTGTCGTCTCCAATAGACGATTTAGTGCCTCCTAATTACTGTGGTTTGGAGGAGCCACAGTTAAAATTTGAGCCACGTGAAAATTGTATTTTCATACACTTAGGCTTCGTTCTATTAAAAATAAACTGATACAATCTGTGCTAGAAGAGAATAACCACCAGCTGCCAGTTGCTATAATAGCATAAAGGTTTAAACACAGACACAAGAACACACACACTCTCACCCACAAGAGATAAAACAACCCGACCATAGACTATTAGTCACTGTGTGCGCTGTAAGCAAGTTAAACGCTGAAAAATATAACACATTGCAAATGTATTATCCTATATTGTGGTTATTACTACAGCATTTTTATAAACAACTGCTTAAAACAACAGAAATAGCTGGTTTGTTATACTCTTGGTGATGTAGGAATATAATCTTACTTGATGTAAACTGAGCTGGATTAAAGTGTCAGTTAATTTTGTAAATGTTGCGTATACAACGTCGAGTGGAATAAGGAAACACCTACTTGTTGCAGTGGTGTTTGAGGTGTTTCTTGTAGCCGTCGTCCTGAAGCATGTGTTCTGGGTTGTGTTTCCTAAGCCACTCAGCTTTGTGGATGTCAAAAGAGCTGGACTGGGTCTTCACCTTCTTACCCTTTCTGCCCCGTGGAACTGGGGCAGACAAACCTAAAGGAACAAGAGGTTGAAAGTCAAAGGCGCAGTGTAGGAAATGTAATAGCTTCCTATATCCCACTTATTACAACAGATGGTGACACATGGAGAGGTTAGACTAAGGCCAGTTAAATGTAGGCTGGAAGTCCTGAGACTCACCCAGGTGATTCTGCAGCTCCTTGGTGCGTCCGTCCTCACTGGGAGCGATCAGGTCCCACATGAAGCTTTTGATTTTGTCATCTCCACGGTAATGGACCAGGCAGTAAGACAGCAGGGCCCTGCAGATGGACTCCACATCCCACTCAGTCAGCTGCTTCTTAAAACGCCCATGGTTGAGAATATCCTTCCAACGACCCCACCTGGACAGCAAAAGGGAAAAAACAAACTTAAGAAAAGTGGACACTTTTATTGTGAAACTTAACATGTACATGGCTTTACAATTACATTGATGGCAGCCTTGTTAATTTGTAAATAACTGGCATTAGTTACATGCAGTAAAGGATATTGGGGCGAAACAAAACAATTGACTGCAATAAGTTTATGGTTCCTGTATCCTATTACACATTTTTAGTTTCCGTTTAAAAACCTCAATTCAGTCCTATGTATGGAAAAGATCAATGCACATGCTATGCTTGAACTATTTGAATCATCTAACCCATAAACAAGCAGGTTCTTCTCTACTCTGAAGCACTCTGTGCGTCCATAGCTGTTGAGGCGGTCGTGGTTTCGCCTGAGCTTGGGTTTGGTGTCATCACTGTCACTGCCGCCCTCCGAAAGCTCTGCCAACTCGTCCTTGGTGGCGCTGAACGGCCTCGTCTGCTTTCTGACACGGGGAGTGTCGATCACCAAGCTGTTCTGTAGAGAAGGAATGAAGGGCAAACTAAATATCAGCAAATAAAAGGGCTTCCCAGGTTTATAACACAGGTAAAGGAAGGCTGCATGTCCAGGCATTATATCTTTGTGAGATGCAACAAATCTTTGTGAGCAACGTCCTAATTATGCTTTGCTCTTGCATTATTTGTGGTGCAGTACATACTCTGCCGTTGACCATTTCCATATCAATGTCAGCCTTTTTGGCCCATTTGTCCCAGAAGTTGGGGTCATCCAGAGAGATGTCTGTGCGGTTTCCGGAAGCCACAAAACTGGCCTGAAAGCAGACATCAGAATCATATCAATCCACAATCCTGTTTGGTGTATCATGAGCTGCTCCTGGTCAAAAATCAAAAACAGCAAGTGACCTGCAAAATCTTAAAATGTACACTGTTTCTAATTACATGGTGTGGACTGGGTATGAACAGAATTAGCATTTGATAACGTTTTAATTTACTTGTATTCGAGCAGTTGTATTTATCTATTTCATTCACCTTAGCAAAGGTGGATCCTCGTCCCTCAGACTCAATGGTGATGGTCTTGGTCCTGCGCTGGAGGATCTGGTCGATGTCCTCCTCACAGAATTTGGCCCCTTCATCCTCCTCATCCATGATGGCCCCGTATGCACCACGTCGCAACAGATCCTCAATCTCCTTCTTAGACAGCTGCTGCTGCGCTGCCTGAGAGCAAAGGAGAAAGGGAGATAAACATTTAGGGTCAAGAAACAATAAACAACAAATAAAAATAAATGCTATTGACCAAACAGATATAAAAAGGACTTGGGGTGCAAAATGGATCAGTATGGAACATAAATCTACATAATGCATGACACAAATACAAATACCTGCAAAACCTTACAAACATCAAACACACACATGTTGGATTATTATCAAAATCATAACACCAGCAGCCCTGTGTCTAACCCTAGCAGCTGTTTGTTATGCAAATATGTTTAGTCAGACCAGATGTGGAAACCTGCTAATACCAACCTCCCTATACTTCAGATAATTCTCAAGAGGACACCAACTGCAGCTAAACATCCACCTACACACTTCACACACTGTTGACACACTCCCTCACAGAGATTAGACTCTAATAGGATCGGTTACACTTCAAGTGGAAATTCTAAGAGTGAGCTCCAAGTTTTAGGGTTTGGGAACAGTTTTTCTTTGCTTGGCATCTTCTTGTCGTCTGCCACTGTTCCTCTGATGTCATACATCAGAAGCGGCTGACTTTCATTATTGTTGGAAAGACAATTGGAAGAAATCTTTTGTCTTCTATTTTTATAACTTCACTCATTCTCATAGATGACAACAGGAAAGTCTGAATTGTAAGAAGTAGCAGTTCATTTGCTTGTCTGATTTTCACAGTAATTGTGTCATAACTTTGCTTAAACCAGTCAAGTTCCAAATTTCACTCCAGTTTTTCAGTCTTCTCCTGGATTTTAAGATTGTAGTCTATTTAATGTGATGCTAAAATGAGTAGCTGGAGAGAGTAAACAAATACAATAAAACATGAGGTCACAGGGTATGGCAGAGGTATATCAAGAAGAAACATGGATTACAAAAAGGATGACAATGAGTCACAATAAAAAAAATGTGTAAACACTACTCTATGATTATCCCAGTTCCACACCAGGCTTTTGCTGTTTCCTGCTCTTTTGTGTAATAATTTGATGATGAGATAGTTGAACTAAAAGATTTCATGTCCAGCCAAGCTCAGCTTGTGAAATGGATGATATTCATCACAACAAACCCCTCTCTTTGAAAATGAACATAATTTACACGACTAAATGATTTAATTCCCCATTTCTATTTCAGACCATTTGGACAATTCTCAAACTTACCCCTCCCCCGGCGCCTCCTCCTAGGCTGTTATCTCGGCCACTCATGCTCTGCAACACTGCCTTGTCCAGGCCCAGCTTGAGGCTGGCGCGATCAAACATTTCTCGCTCGTACGAGTTCCTGGTGATCAGACGGTACACCTTCACTGCCTTGTTCTGACCGATACGATGGCAGCGAGCCTGGGCCTGTGAAGAGCAGAAAAAAATGAGTAAAGTGCGTTACATTGGCAAATTGGAGCTTTTGTGATTATATCTTTAGTGCAACCCAAATGTCACCTGATCTTAAATGGACACAATTTATAGCACTTTCCATGGTGACGAGTCTTGTTGGCAGGTGTTTACATGAGCACATGTCAGACAAGAGATAACTATCAGAGTGCCAACATTCTCTGATGCCAAAACAGAAATGGTTTGGAAATGGTACAAAATCTACAGCGGTACGTTGCATCTACTGTTCAATGTGTGTGTGTGAGTCGTACCTGCAGGTCGTTCTGTGGGTTCCAGTCGGAGTCAAAGATGATGCAGGTGTCTGCTGCTGTGAGGTTGATTCCCAGTCCACCAGCTCTTGTACACAGAAGGAAAACGAAGCGCTCCGATTCGGGCTTACTGAAGCGGTCGATAGCTGCCTGACGCAGGTTCCCACGAACACGTCCATCTATCCGCTCATACAAGTACCTGCAACACAAAATAATGACCCATGACGCATGTCTTTCACAATAACTTGTTGAATACATGTTTTATTATGCAAGATACTTACCTTGAGCTTTAGGTAAAAGTTTAGTTAAACATTAAACATCTACTTTTTGTTTGTGTATTACTGAAGAGTTTGATTTAGTGAATTAAGCATTTAATAACTAATTTTGTCATAACCTGTCATAACTCAGCCATAGTACTTATGGACCAGGCCTTTAAATTCACCTAAAACTGTACTTTTACTTTGCTTCCCTTCTACACCTGGGAAACAGTATCCTCAAAGATGGAACTGTTTCTACAAGGAGTGGTTATGCTCTTTCATCCTTGTGTCCCCCCAGGGTAATCCACTTCCAGTCTGAAGAAGCCTCACTGAAACTCCCGCTTGTCTAATGTGGTGGAGGCCTGAGGGCTTCTATAACCTGCTGCTGAACCCTGTCTGAGGTCCGTGCCTCACAGCACCTCACATGTTTACAATAGTTCAGGGTTTTGCTCCAGCTGCTGGTGGGAAGCAAGAAGAGAGCGACAGAGGAAGAAACAGAGACATGAGAGCAACAAAATGATGTAGGGAAACAAAAAAGTCAGGAACGTGAAATGGAAAGGACTGAGGAGTGAGTAAAAAAAATGAGAACCAGAAACCCAAACTTCTTATCTATAATTATCAAATCCCTCAATGCCATTAAATTTTAGACTAAATGATCATCTTGCTAAATGTTCCTGACCACGCACTCCATTTCAGCTTTTTATGGGACTGCTGGGCATTGCCCAAGACACTGCTGACACAGACAGAACCAGACACACACAGAGGGAAGCAAGGTGAGACACATTTTGATTCTCAAAGCAATGTTGTACTTTGGCAGAGCCTTAGGTTTTTATATTATAGCTTTATGGCCATGCTGTAAGTCCAAATCATTGTCCATCATCTTTACCAGCTGCTCCTGTGCTCTGTGGGTCAAACAGTTTGCACAGAAACAGGCAAAAACAGGCAAAAAACAGGCAGAAAAAGGCAGATTCTGCCTAAATAAATAAATCCTGTGACTTGTGAAATAGCTCTATTTATTACGCTTTGAACTTTAAAACTGAATCCACATAGTTGAGCTGAGACACTATTGACTTGCTGAAGGAAAGATAAAAATAGCATTTGTAAAGAGATTTGACAGGATTTTTCTTTTTCATTTTAACAAAATGGTGTTTGGCCATACAATGGTAGTGAAAGACGAGGGGAGAAAATACTACTTCCAATGTCCCTATAGGAGCTACTGCTTCACTACTGCTACACTACCTACTGTCCAGTGCATGCTGGGATACGTAACGGCCCCTTGTGATTCTCAACAGGATAAATGGATGCAGAAAATGGAAGGATGGATGTGTTGTTTTGGCTCATTTGTTGTGATGAAACACCAGGCTCCATAACCTCTAAACACTAATGCTGCTGCAAAACACTCTCACTGGCAAATGGCTGTCATGTGTTGCAGGCTAAAACACACCATTATAGAAATGGAAACATACCGTCCCTAACCATTTGCAGCCATATGAATCAGATCCTGTTTTACAACATGTGTAGAAGCTACTGAGTGTTCCCAGTATACCACACCACTAAATAAAGCCAGAGGATAAGAGTGACTTTACATGTTTGAGCAGCAGCACTAGGTTAAGAATGAAAAGTTTCATAAGAAGAATCTTATGTACGAGTTGATTTTCCTTCCTACTATGACAGAAAACGTAGCAGATATTCCACCCATTTACAGAACAGTTACTCCATACTTTCTCCATACTTTCAATTCAATCTCATTGTTATTCATTCCTGCATTTAATTTATATGGTATTTATTTTTTGCTGATGCTGACTGAATAACTTATTATAGCAGTTTTTTTTTTTCTTTACTGACGCCTTCAACAGATAAACATTTACAGACGTGTGGGAATTCTTAAGTCTGAGCTATAAATAACAAATCCTTCATCATCTGTCACCATTACCTTCTCTGAATGAGGTAGTCTTCCAAGATGTCCAGGCAGCGCACCATTTGGGAGAAGATGAGCACCTTGTGCCCTCCAGCCTTCATCTTAGGCAGCAGCTTGTCAATAAGGACCAGCTTCCCGGCAGACTGCACCATAGCCTGCAGGTGAAAGTCGATGGCAGTGGGGCTATACACCTCCCTGAAGTCCTCTAGGATCTTCTCTTCTGCCCCTGATATAGCAAATACATGGCTACATCAGCAACACTGTCTTTCATCGAGAAGATCTGGGCTTTACCACTTATTTTGACAGTACAAGTGCACGACAAATAACTTTAGAGGCACATCTGTAAAAAATGCTTTTCCTGTCTCTGAATGTCACATTTTAGATGCCAATGTAATATAAAGTATATAGAACAATTTCAGGAGAATATGGCAAAAAGGGGACCTAAATATTTGCAACTGTGACACAGTGGTTTAATTAAAAAAGGGGGAACATTGTTTTTTCATGGCTTTCTTAAGACAACAATACCAGTTACAGAGTCTGAGGTAACAATCACTTGAGGTATCAAATTATAGTAAGCACCTAAATCTGCTAAATTGAGCCCTTGAGTCCTTAAGACTAAACAGGAAGTTGTGGAATTGTAGACCTTCGGCTGCTTTGCCTGCCAAGATCACAACTACACATTTCAACTTAAACAAACCTATATTTAACCTTAAAAAGGGTAGCATCCTACCTTTGATGAGGTAGGGGTGGTTGCAGCACTTTCTCAGCTCCATCATGGTGTTGACCAGGTTGGGCATGTTTGCCTGGCCAGCTCCTTTAGCCAGGAAAGAGAAGTTCTTCTCTAGGATAGCGCGGTAGTATTTCTTTTGAATGTTGGTGAGCTCAACCTCGATGATGGTTTCCTCTTTAGGGGCCAACTTCTTCTCCACGTCCTCCTTCAACCGACGCAGCATCATGGGTTTTAGGATACCCTGAAGCTTCTGTACCTGTGGGCCAAAAGATGAGAGGAGAGTTATAGTTATCACATTCAGTAACTGCTGTGGGATACTGTATACTACACAGCTATGCTGTGCTTGTATTGGTTCTGATTAAAACTGAAACAGCAGTGTCATACATATCATTACAACATTATTTATATGCTCCAGTGAAAATAATTTATTGTATTCAACATCAGACTAAGCATTTTATTTTCCTTTCCAATTCACACATTTACATGTTTCACCACTTGTGGAAATGAGTGTTTCATGACTGAAGGGGATGACGCAGATGCAGAGAACTATTCAAAGCACACAACATACATTATGTAAATGACGACTGTGCTAACATAGCTAGCTTAGTTTAACTCAACAGTAGTTGCCTGCTTATTACTTTCATTTAAAGCCAACTTGCTACAAAGGAACACCAACTGCTTCCACATATAATCTGGCTTATATCAAAGTCATATTCTGTATATTGCTGATATCTGGCTGGGGAGTTATTATGTAGAATGTCTTTATGTTATAAGTATATTTGAAATTCTTAAACCAGTGTTCAGCTTTATTATTTTATTTTTTGGATTTGATGCAGAACTACATTTCCCAAATCATGAGTTTGTGCTAACAGTACAGCATCTCAACTTAGTTACTACTAGCCCCCCAGGAGTGGGCCAGCTTTCCTCAACCAATGTTCTTTTATTACACATGCAGGCCCTCGTCTAACATCAGTTATGTTATGTGTTGTAAGAAGAATCTCTTAAGAGCACCAGCAACTTTTACTATGAAAAGAATTTCTCATTCCCACTGGCACAAAGAGCTTCTAGATTTAGTGCCGCATGTTGAGTACTAGCTGTTCCAAATATTCTAACTTCCAGCATGGGTAGCACAGCATCTCTTTAGTGTCTCTGCCTGAAAATGAAATGCCATGTGCAGAAGGAGAGGTAAAAAGCCTTTTTCTTGTGAGCAATTGTGTCAATACATAGTCCAACAATGAGCAGCATAATACCTCCATTATCTGTTATCATTATCCACCATATGTTGTGTGTGTGTGTGTGTTGTACAAAATATCACTGTGGCCTAGTTAGAAAAAGCCCCACTTCAACGGTTCCATCTGTACCAATAGAGCACCACAACACACAGTGTTGCTCAGATATAAATACCGTAAGAAACCTTTCATATAATTCACCAACAACTTTTAACATCTGTAAACATTAAGATGACAGAGGCTGAAACGATTTCGGACGTTTAATTATACAGTGCGTTCACTCTGACACTGTTAGGCAGCATCAATTCTGAATTTTCTCTATGTATCCGCGGGCTCACCTGCTCCTCAGTCTTGAGGTCTCCAAACTCCTGCATGAAGGTGTTTTCTGAGGGGAAGCGTGCCGGCTCCAGGAAGTGGAGCAGGCTGAAGAGCTCCTCCACTGTGTTCTGGAGTGGAGTACCCGTGAGCAGGACCTTGTGCTCCTGAAGGAGAAGCATGAGAAGAGAGCGTTTTACAATGAGTCTTATTTCTCAGAAGCACTTCATTTTATTTCATGGCATACCTACAACGCTTGATTACAGTATACCGTAGAGAATGACAGGAACTAGATACAATGTTTTGAGCATTACATTTAAGTCAAAATCAATTTAACAATGCACACATTTGAAATGAGCTTATATTTTTTGTATCTCTCTCTAAGTTGACAGTATATGTACCAGGTTCATGAGCTTAAAGCCCTCTAGCAGCTTGCAGTTCTTGTTCTTGAGGCGGTGGGCCTCATCAATGATAACACAGCGCCACTCTATGGCGTTGAGTTCGGGACAGCCTCCCAGGATCATCTCAAATGTGGTGATAACAGCCTGGAACCTGTAGGCGCCTCGCATCACACGACCCTTAATACAAAAAGGGGAGATATGTAGGAAAAACTTCATCAAGTTGGTTTATAAAGCATTTATAAACATTGGTTATTTTAAGGAGGTGACATTTGTGTTCATATGCACAAGATATTGTGTCAGTTCTACAAGTGGACGGGTGTAAAAGCACATTTAATTTGCTTAGTTGTTGAAGAATAAAGAATGTCATTAAAAAAGAGCTGCTTTCTGAGAGAATATAATGAGGGTGTAATTGTTAAAAAGGGGAAGACTACAGAGAAAAGGCTGTGAACACACTACATAGTTCTCCAGTGCACCCATGGGGTTGCTCTTCTTACCTGCTAACATTTGAAATCTCCTCATTTGCAGCCTTATGCCCTTGACAGCAAACACATGGCTTACTTTATTTTTAGATTTCACCAGCAATCTAAAAAACACACCTCTTGGTTGGGAAGCTACCTACAGCACTGGCATGTGAGAGCACACCTGCTTGTGAGGCTTTATACTGTTTGTTTATTTGTTTGTTTGTCTGTCTGGGGAAGCTTTGCTTCACCCCGCCTCTCCATTTGTATCTATCGCCTTGACAACAGTCCTCAAGGGATACTCAGTTATCCGGTAACCCCCTCCCACAGCCACCCAGCCAGCAGACTGCTGAGGAGGAGCCTCTCTCTCTCTCTGATATGCCTGAGCAGCGCTGACAGAGAGCTCCCCTTGGGGGCTGCTATGACATCACAGGCTGCCTGGGAGACAGCCCGGTGGCGGCTCCGCTCTGTTCTGCTCTCGCCCGCCTTAATTCCTCCTACGGTTCGTCTGAATACTAAAAGCTTCAAACTGCCTGTTGTGACACATCACATGGCCTGCCAACCACAGAAAGCCTATGCCCAAGGCTCACTAACTACCAAACAGCCTACTTACTGTTGGGCACATGCCCTTCTTTGAATCTCATTATATGCTATGTTAGTACTGTTAACTACTTGCTCATTAAAATACTCTCATGCCCAACACCGTAAGTAATCATGGGCTTCATAAACAGTTAAACTTGATTTCAAAATATGAAAATGTTTCTTCAGCTTTCTTGAAATTAAAGACCTAAAATCTGTAGCAGTATTACAACATTTTGACATGACTGAATGACAGAATCAACAAAGTCACAAAAACTAATACATTTTCTGCTATTTCTTGCACACATAGCATCGACAAAGGCCTTTCTTCTTCCTACAGGTGACTTTTGCCTCTGAAACACTGTGGTACATGAGTTTGCTGCATTAGTTCCAGAGTCCCAGAGTATCTCGGCTTTGTGTTACACATGGTAATCACGTTCTGCCTGGCTTTTCAATATCCGACTCCTATTGTTGTATGCAGGCCTCCTGTTTTCAAACACATCATTAGATTACCCACAGGACGACATGTTGCTGACACAGTGCTGCTGTTTCCCAAAAAGCACTGTGATTATTTTAATCAAAGTGAATCACTGCTTACCAGTCTAAAGGTAAACACATTCTTGTTGCTTTCTTCTTGTCAGTCTTTAGAAAGGGGAAGATTAGGTATGTCAGGATGAACTAAAAAGCCTCTCAATCCTCGCAATTCCATTTGTGTAATGTATGTGAGGCAAGCTGAATGCCCGGCTGCTTATCCACGGCTGATTCTTGCCTGGCTCCACAAGGCTTTTCTCAGGCCATAACAACTACTGTGGTGAGACAACACAGAGACAACGCTAGGAGGGAAAGCTGAAATCATGCAACAACTGTAAACCTAAAATGTATAGAAGAATTTTGCCACTGAAATGTAAGGAAAAATGCATTCTCTAGACTTTCTTTCTCCATCTTGGTACCTTTGTACGCTTAAAATTGATATAATAAGCTCTTAATTGTAGAGAATATATGATGGAATGACAGACGTTGTGTCGTGAAAGATTTCTATTGGTGTTCGATTGTAATTTTTTCCAAGAGAGGAACATACAGACAATATATGTACTGTACTGAATATACTGTATGTGCTACACTACCCTGTGCTGATTTTGTTGTGTTTGTTTTTCATACTCTTATTTGTACTTCGCTGGTGTTAGCTCAGTGAGCTAACACTCTGATCCCAAAAATGTACAGTAAAAATTAAAAGCAAAAACATCTGTCCATGCGCTTCTTGTCCATTTACCTGTGCATCCCTGAAATACATCTCATACTGCTGGAGCATCTGCCTGCTGACCATGCTTCCATGGTAGACGATGACATTGAGATGGGTCCAGGTACGGAACTCGCGCTCCCAGTTGGCAATGGTGGAGAGCGGGGCGATTATGAGGAATGGCCCTTTAATGCCCACACGATGAATCTCTTCTAGGAATGTAATGGACTGGATGGTTTTTCCTAGGCCCATCTCGTCTGCCAGGATGCAGTTTCGTCTGACAGGTGGAGAAACAAAGGGTTAGAAGAGAAAAGGTGGGGGTAGAATAAAAAAAGCAGAGGAAAGCGGAGGCAAGAGTTCAACAAAAGGGGATGAAGCATTTACATTTTCTATGTGGGGAAGCCTAACTATGTTGCTGCATGAGGTATTATATGTTCATATATGACAAGTGTATTCATTGTGAGCACTTCTGCTGGCATGTAACAATTCTTCTACTGGTTCAAAGTACACAAAAAAGGAAACAAGGAAAATGTAAAAATCCCATGATAATAAAAGAATAAACTGTGAACAATGGAGGAGAAAACGACATCATCAGCAGTAATAACAGACCAAAGAGATGAGATACAACATAATGGTAAATGCAACTGCCTCTGCTGGGTAGTGTACTCCGGCAAACCATTTATTCAGCTGTCCAGTGGGTGGGGGTATTATGTCTTGATGCTAATTGCAACGTGCAGATATTCCCACTGGCCTCTTAAGCAGCTCTCTACTTTTGATGAATCTCTCTGCGTAGGCATACCCAAACTCCTGCATGCTCACACATAAAGCCAATTCCCAGGGTTAATGCAGGCACGCTGACACCATGTACTCCAGATGTAATGTGCAGCGCTTCTTTTGTGATCGTGGGCGAAGAAAAGCAATTGTTGTTGCAGCAGTGTGCACCTTGACAGGAAACTTAACTCTCCTCGGCAGGCCCAACCAAATAATGTGAATAGAGCCATAGCACGGCATGGTCCACACACACAATCATTATCTGCAGTCACACACACACACACACACACACACACACACACACACACACACACACACACACACACACACACACACACACACACACACACACACACACACACACACACACACACACACACACACACACACACACACAATCATTATCTGCGGTCCCAATGCACCCTGAGGATTCCTCTTGAAACACAAAATGCCTACATATCAATAAATATACTGTAGTATTCTATCAACATGGGATTACTGAAGCTTTACAAGCAAATACAGTATGTGAAGAGATACCACTTTGCTTGAGGTGTAAGATATATGCTAAATCTACTATTTGTCTTTCCATTTGAGAAGTGTGCTAAAGGTAATGAAGGTAGCTCACCTATTCAGAGTGGCAGAGCGTGACACTGTTCCAAGACATGAGCTTGAAAGGCATAATAATCTATGACATTGTGATTGAAATATTGTATATGTATATTATTTCCATTTATTGTATTGTATTGATTCCGCCTAAGTTGGATAATGTATTATATAGGTTCAATGTAAGTTCAATCTTGTTATGTTAAGGTTACATTTACAGAATACTGGTATCAAATTTGAACATGTACTCCAGATATCATAATGTACTCCACATTATAATAACCTGCAGCCACCCAGAGCAGGGTTGCAGATATTGCTCAAATAACCTATAATGACCAATTCACACCAGGTGCAAACATATTTTTCTGGGGTGGGGGCATTCAGTATGTGCATGGATGCATATGCAGTATTTAAAACTGACCTGTTGTACCAGTTGAAGAGGAGCCAGTTGACCCCCTCTAGCTGGTAGTCCCTGAGGCTGTTGCCATTCCTGTATTCCCTCGACTGCTCCCTCTTCTTCCACAGATTGGCTGGAGGCCGCTCCTAAGTGACAAATTTTATATTGAGAGTTAAAATGAGCGTTTTGAAATGAACTTTTAATAAAAACATTGTAGACATAACGATGGCAATGATAGACAAGAGGCAATCTTAAGAAAAGATGATGCAAGCCAGCAACTGCTGATGTTTTTAAAGGCAAGGCAAGTAGGGAAATACAGAGAACAGTAGTGTGGTGGTGTTTGTATTCTGAACCACTCATATAGTGGGTGCATGGATGTAAGCATTTATGCATTTGTATCAATACTGGGAAATGTGGATTTACAGCAAAAACAATAGCTATGCAACATGTGAACTTTCGTGGTGGACAGGAAGGTGAATATGACAAGAGGAGAGATAACCTCAAAAAAATCTTGTTGGGACTGTTCAAATGGTGCTTATCCAGGACAGTACAAATTTTATGACTGATCTGTGTGAAGTCCTGTAGGTTACAGCTGAAAACATGGCTCTATTTAAACATATTTGTTTTCTCTTGCCCCTCATGTTTTACCTCTAACATGTTGTTGCCAGTTAAGCCTTAGCTAGGAAATATCTTCAAATAAATATATAAATATGTTTTTTTACTTTTACAGCAGAAACATCATTCTCTGCTCTTGAAGTGACTGTTAGCAGCCGTTTCTGAGTCTCCTAAGTTTGTTCACTTCGCTGTGTGAGTGTGGTCTTTGTAGTTTAATGTTTCGCTAATGATGCCCATTCATTTTACCATACAGTATGTTTGGTGGGTGCAGACACAAACACATACCCACCAAAGATTCCACTACAACAAATCGATATCATTATACAAAACAAGCAGGTTTTAAAAAAAGGGAGACTCCCTTATTAGCACTTCAAAAACCAGCAGCCGAAGAAAACAAATATACTGTATATATATATATATATATATATATGCAGTATGACAGCAACAGAGGGAAATGGAAATACAGTGATAAGTGAGGACTGTCGGTAGGAATGGCTTACCATCCTGCGCGAGTCTGGCTTGACTGCCTGCAGCAGCTCAAACTCTTCAATCTTGCTCTGATCTACGTCGTCCTTTAGCTCCCAGGTGCTATCCTCATAAGGCAAAGAGCACCACTTCACCAGGTAGTACACCACCTCCTGCAGCAGGCAGAGGAGAATTAGCACTGAAAAAGACTTGAGTGAGGCCAAGCTCCGCTTTTATAATATTAACAAAGGCTGCGAGGAAGCCCATTAGGATGGCCTTGGGCACTTCTGAGATACAAAGACATCACTAGAGTGGAGAATATATTGAAAGGAACAAAAACCACAAAAAACTGAGAAAGACTAAAACATGTTCAGGCACATACACACAAATAAACACACACATGCTCCTCACGGATATGATTAACAAATAAAAAAGGATTCATTTTACCTCTCCTGTGTCTTTGTCCTCACAATACGACACCTCCAGAACTCGGTCTACCTCTACATAGTCAGGGTTAAAGGGCTCCTCTTCCATCTGAGAGAGGCAGGAAGAAAGACAAGAGGGACAGAAAGAGAGAGAATAAACCTAAGTGCCCACTCACCATCTGGAATCTGAGATAAGCATCACTAGTGTATCTACTGAGCGAGTAAAATAGATTCAAATATATGCACACAGATGTGCCTGCCCACACAAACAAAACACAAAATGTGAATCAAACATCCACACGCACAATATTCATACATGCATGTACACTAAACACACACGTCCTAAGAGACACCAAATTGTGAAAACACACACCTGCTCATACCAAATATGTGTGTACACGTGACGACAGTATACAGTATGTCCACAGACAAAAACAAACACACAGCCTTACATCGGCAAAGAAGAGCGCCCTCTGCGCCTGTTTCATCTTGAAACGTTTGATCTTCTGCTGAATCCTCTTGTCCTTCTCCAGCTGCTGCTCTGCGGCCCACTCACAGTGTAGGTAGGAGCTGACACCCGCACACAAACACGCACACACACACACACACACACAGACACATTCAGACTAAGGTGAGAAACCCTGAAAAACACCTTCTGAACAGCATCTGGGGCGACCACTGAAGCCAGTAGGTGTGATCACAGATTGAAGATGCGGCCACATCATTTTACTGACATGCTGATCTCCTCAGTCATATCTTTTTCATTGCATTTCATTAGTTTCAAGTGCGACATTCATTTTTTCCATCCTTTTCATCATTAGGCTGAGAACATGTTGAATGCAATCTGGCTGATGACAGATTATCTGTCAAGTGGAAAGAAATGATTTCTCTGGGAGGCTGCAGTAGTAGACCTATGATTCACTACAATTCTTAATAATGCCCTCGAGTTCATGAAAGAGAAATTAAATCAGTGCTGCAAAATGTGATCATAACATACATGGCAATACTGAAAGCTGCCCCATTGACGCCTGAGATGCTTGTATGCTTGCACAATCACATAATTCTTATTCAGCATCCTTTGGCCGAGCTTTCAGGACATCTGTTTTCAATTTTAGTTTTGAGAATTTTTGTTACGATTTAGGAAGTGCAACAGTGATGTGTGGAACAATATCTATAAACAGACTGGGATGATTACGGGCATAATACACGCAAATAATCACACAATCTCTGTTATGGTTTAATTCATTAAGAATCGTTTGCTAACTTAACCACAAAGAGGCTACAATTAAACAATGGACTTACTAGTTTTTGTATTTTACAAAAAACTCCTCCACTTCGACCGCCACTCCTGGAGAGATCTGAAGAGAGGTTTAAAATAACGATATACAATTACACAGATGTTAAATTATCTGTTAACGATTTTTTTTATGTTTTAAAACATAATTTGTGGTGAAAAATAATTCAGATCTCACTATCGAGCAAAACATACACACACAATAGCAACTTTCATCCTAACTGTGCAGCAATTTATCTTTAACAATCACGGAAAAACAGGAAACAAAACAGCAGCAAATCATTACCTCCTTCTTGACGATACGAGAGGACATGATTTTATCGACAACAGCAGCATCCTCTTCACTGGGATTCTCCTGCAAATGCAGTGGACACGAAACAATTAATGTCAAGTGTTACTTCATAGACTCCCACCGCAGAAATCTGCATAAGCCTCAGGACACTTCATAATATACCCCCCCCCCCCCCCATAATACATAATAAGAAAAACAAAAACTACACAGTCCGCACTTATGCACAATTGTGCTCTTCCTGGGGTTTAAACTTTTTTCCCCCTTGTTATAATGTTTTTTTGTGGAAGTTTTCCTCATCAGAATAAAGGTTAGAGGCTTTAGAGGCTGTCTTATGTTGCACAGATTGTAAAGCCCTCTAGCAAATTTGTGATTTTTTATTACATAAATAAAACTGACTTGAGGGTATAGAGTTTGCTACTACAACACTGCCTCGCCCTGTGCAGAGCAACTGGAAAAAGTATGATTGATTTAGACAACAGAAACCAGGGTAGAACTGCTGGACAATATATTTCTGGAATAATCTTTTTCTAACAGAGCTGTTGTCACAATTCTCCCCTCCTAATTCTTCTGCTGTTGCATCTAAATGATTTAAAATGGGCACTGAATATGTATCTTCCCTCTTTGTACATACTGCAGGGGTCCTGGTTTCTACGTCACGGTGTGGTGAAAAGAACAGGCTGTGCTGCTTCACTGAGCATGTAGTGCTGGTGTTCTTCTGCAAAATGTGTTTTTGTTTTTCAGTATATAAATAAAGTTCTTTTCAACAATATTTATGTGTATCATTGCCACAAAAACAATCCTTTGCATGGATTGTTGTTTGTAAGGCAACAAATACTGTAAATAATTGTAAGATTAATCAGCAATGACTTTAAACTCAACTTCTTAGCTACGATGGAGTTGTAGGCAGAACTACTTACTACAAAGAGTTGAAGAGCAGACTGCTTGGATGCTGCAGCATTGGTTTTCTTGGCTTTGACAATGACCTTGACTTCCTCATCTGACAACCTGGCCTCCAGCTCTTCAGCATATTTCTTTCTCTTCACTTGGCGATTAGATCGCCTCTTCTAGAAAAGCAAGACAAGGTGGAAAAGCACATTCAGTTTTACAGCTGAAAAATAAAACCTTTAGTTTAGAATAAAAGGTTGGTTACCTTCCATAAGCGATTGTGAAAAAAAGCTTACCAGCCGTTATCCAAGAATTACAGAAATTTCTTTATTTTTTATTTCCTAACCTGACAATTTACCATTAGTAAGATTAGAGTTGGGACAGGTTTGATCTGGACTGAGCAGATGTGACTGCTGGGACAAACGATCTGACCAATGATCATCTTGAACGTGTACCGTACACCCGTGCTTACTGCTCCCTTATGCAACATTATATGGGTGATGCTTTTTACTCAATGTCACTACTTCACACTTGTGTATCATTGTGAAGCTACCAGAGCTCTGCAGCAAACCACACTGAGAAACCACACACAGTACACACTGTTCCCCAAATCATGATCAGCGCCTGATTTATTATCAAGACTCTGAGTGTGGGGCTACTTCCTGCTTAGCTATTATTTTGCTGTTTCACATTTGCAGTTCATGTAAATCAAAGCAACATCAACAAGGCTGACACACTGTTATTACTACTGATCAAACTTTGACTTATGTTAGTTCAGTGTCATCTCTGACTGTCTCCTTGACATGTTTGGTACCATCTATATATTTTTGATACAATATTTGACTAAATTTTGATAAACTAAGGACAAAATTCAGAAAAAAACATTATGTTCTGTAAGTGCTTTAAAATCCAACTTCTTTCTATTCCTTCCTGTCAAGCCTATATAATTATCATACGCGTGGGCTGCTGTATCCTGCATCAATACACAAGCCCCTCCTAATGATAATATGTAGTTAATTAGGAATAAATGCCACTGAGCCAAAGTTAATTAGGTGTGGAATCTAATATCCCCATTCACTTCCTCACGCCCAAGCTGACCAGAAGCTGGAAAGTCAAACCTGCCATACGCCAAAGACAATAGGGCTGAACCCCCGAGGTGGCCATGCTTCTATTCTAGCTGTCAGCCATGCCACCTTGACTTCTTCCACAGGATCACCCTAAATGAGTCATCAAACAGACTGTTTTAATTAAGGCCAGGGGCGCCATTTAACAACCGTAATTATATCATAGGCAATAGTCCGGATAGGACGCAAAAAGGAGAGAGAGAGACAGAGAGAGAGAGAGGTGGTGGGGCGAAGGAGGAGACAAAGTCACTTATCACCCCGACTCATTCAGACATGTCACTCTCTTAACATAGCAGATATCTGTCAGCGAGCAAAGGAGGGTGGACACCCTCCCCCTGGTAATGTACCTTTTTTTGTAACTTCAGGCGAGCAATCGCTAATATTTCACAAAAGGTACCTTGTGGCTGTCATTACTCTGGACTTGAAAAAAACAATGTGATAATTACATTTTGTTATGTGTTAAGTTTTATGTTATCAAACAAACTGGCTGCTGTGGCAACATTTTCTTTGAAATGACTAGCTAGGTGTATGCACGTGAAGGTGCTATTGTTGATGCTTTGACCTAGATAATGTTAGTATGTAGATAAGAATGTGTACTTGAGATAGCCACCCACTGCATGACCTCCACGTGAACCAGAGAGTCAATCCTCCTAGGCTCAAACTAAAGCTGTGAAGCCTTCCTCGAGGCTCAGCAGCAGTGGGAACAGTCAGACCGAGGACACCACTTCACTCACTGCCTTGTACCAGAAAGGCATCAGAAAAAGAGCCAGAATTTCCATGCGTTTTCTTTTAGCAGACATAATAACATCAACACCACCTCTGAATAAAGTGCAGAATTAAAAGACAGCCAAATTAAGGCAAATTCCCTCCTAAAATCCAGGTGTTGTTGAGGATTCATATTTTAATTTGATGAAGTGAGATGAAATACACTCCCACAGCCCTAGGTACAACAATGCTGATTTGTACTGTAGGTTTATACGTTTGTTTGTTATTATTTGTGGGTGTGTGTATATGCTGGATCTTACAGAGTCGACATCTTTAGAAGTGTGTCGAGGGGGAGGGTCATCATCCGACTCCTCCTCTGAAGACTCCGGCTTTCGCTTTTTCTTCTTCCCAATCTTGATGACAATTTTCCTGCGGGAAAAACATACCATGAATACGGTGAGACGGAGGCCAGACAGGTGATGAAAACCTGCCCCAAGTACATTCAAACTTTTCTTTTTAAATAGTAGTATTTTGTGTTGACAAATGCCTTAAAGATGCAGCCCAGAGGTAACTGGTGATCACCTGCACGGACAGTTTAAGCATTTGACAGCTACATAAATCAATTCATGTATATAATCAAATCTAGGTATAAGGTGTTTAAGAATCACAAATTGCATCAGTGTTTATGTCAACATACTGCATTCATTGTAAATTCATTTCTTTCAGCAATTCTGCGTGTACACATCAGGTGACAGTAACTCAGACTGCTGAAGCTTCATATTAATTTCAGCTTAGCTTCAGAATGCATTTTCATAAAAAAACGAGGATTGTTTTGTATTTTTTTTACCGCTTAAATAGATCCCTAAGTGGCCAGAAAGGACAGGAAGAACAAATACAGGGACCAATAACCCTTTTGATGTAGGCTCCATAAGGGAATGTGAGTATTGCTTTAAGATAAACTTGATGCAAACTCAACCCTTTCATACCTCTTCACAGTAAAAACCTTTAGGCAAACTTTGGCATTCATTTCAGAAAAAAACATCGAAAGTCTTTAGTTAGTTTTGCACTAAATCTACATTCAAACATTTTAAGAGCTTTTAAGTTGATGGATAAATAAATGCTTGGGTGAGGTACTGTCTTTCATGGATTAAAATTATGAGCATATGTCATACATACATACATACATACATACATACATACATACATACGTACGTCAAAACGATTTGTTCATTTGACTGTAGACTACAATTGCAAAGCCCCCTGCAGTAGTGTCGGAGTGAAACAAGAGAGCTTTTGCGTCTGCTGCACTGCAGTCCATAAACAATAGGCATATGCAGCAGTAGCCTATATTCTATAAGAATCTCTCTCTGTGCAGCTGTCACATTAAAATTTTTGACCCCAACATACATACAACAGCAGCTTGGGGACCAGCTGAAGTATGGCAGGAAATTCTTACACGTATTAACATGCTCACAATGGGAGCTGCCAGAGTTTATGGAGAAAGGAATTCAGTGCTTTGCTGCAGATTCAGACCAACATCATTTGATCACAATTTGGCAGATACTTTTCCCTTTAAGCTACTATTGCTTGTTTGTGAGTGTTGAAATTGTCACCATGGCCTAATGTCCAAATTGTAGTACAAAGACAGACTGTTGGGATGTATTGATATCAGGAGCCCAGATAGCAGCAGATTGCCCAATGAATAGCTCCTACTTTTCGCCAGCGCTTCATCTTCTAACTCTCTGTTCTCTCTTTCACACACAGCCGCATATTATTTCTGTGACCTTTCTCCATATATTCTCTCACCACATATGCACACACTTCCTATCTTGCGCCTCTCCACACGCATTATCTCTTGGAAGCCACAGGCGCCAAATCTGTGGCTTGGTGTGATGTTAATGGGAAAAATAAAATAAAAACACGGCTATCATACTGACGGCATCTTCTCTCTCTCTCACTCTCCAACGCGCTTGCATACACTAACAAACTCACACAGCCTTCCCCAAGGTAAACATGCTCTGTACTCCACACACACACACACACACACACGCACGCACACACAATAGCATGCCTACTCAGACAGACTGTTGCACGAGCAGGTATGTCTCTAGTGACAAGGATGTCCCTATGAGGCTTGTTCATATGAGACTCTCATGGAGTGTGAACAAAGATTCCCACGCTAGTCAATATCTTTTCCTGTAACAAGTCACTCTGTTAGACAGCAAGTCAGTTCTTTAGACACCAAGTGGGCCCGCTAGACAGGAGGCCAGCCTACAGAACAACATGCACGTCCCGTAAGCTTCCTAATTTCATTTCTATTAGTGCTCCGAGCCACAGTGTCCTGCTTTACTTCCATCATAGTCTGACATACTCAGATGTCAACAGATGGTGACAAAGAGAGACATTTGACAGAGATGCGCTCTTATTTTCTCTGGTTCTTTCTTCACACAGTGTGGAGATAAAACAAAGTAATAACCCTAACAACACAACAGACATCCACTAAACTGTTTTACGTAATTCAGCACAGTGTTGTAAACAAAAAGAAAATATTTTTAAATCTAGCTAGCTTGCTCGTACTCTAACACTAATCCATGCACTAAATGACAGGCATATACTGTGAGCAGAACAGACGCCCACAGAATTCTAAAGGCTGGACAGACATGTACATTTAATTGCTTCTCTACAGGTTTATGTAGATATATACTGTACATGTTGAAACACAAATACACCTGTTTGAAGAATGTCTAACTATTTTAAGGGAATTCAACAGACACGTTAAACCTGGCTAACTAACTTGACCAGTTACCATATTAGCAGCAACACCTGGTCGACAGGGGTTTCAAAATATCACTCACAACAATGTGGCTCCCATCGACAAAAAGGTCTTACTGGGAGACAACATATAGCAAGCTGATATAGACTAAGTGGTATTCTGTATCAAGGGCATTTTAAGACACACAAATATACACCAATTGTAATATCTGACTGTGTAAAGTAAAAAACAGCAGATTCCTCCAGCAGCACTGTGCTAAAGAGCTGTCCCTTCTGTCTGATGTCCCTGCCCCCTCTGGATGATATTACATTTCACAAATCCTCTTGACAATGACACTTTATGGTTGCCATGCAACGTGCCCTTGGCAATGTGGGCGGTAATGTTCATGGTGACATCACTTCCTGTGAAAAACAACACCAGTACATGCCCACTGACACTATGAATGGCTGAGAAATGTGCCAGGTTAGAGTGACAAAATGAAGGGAAAAAAAGAACCAGCTGACACCCAGAAGAATAGAAATGGAAAAAAAAACATCATAAAGCAGCTGAATGGGAGAAAACACAATATTCTTCCTCTACCAGATAAAAGCTGGCTGGGAAGTGGGTCTTGCAGAACAACAGTGTCACATTACCAGACAGCAGCTCAGCAGCTAACGGCATATAACAGGGCTAAAGCATCTCTCTGATCCCAATATGGGAAAACGTGAACTGTGAAACAAGATACTTGAGGGCTGTGAAAACATTGGTTGAGCCAGCACAGACAGAGAACATTGATGGTGAGGTGACTCCTTGATACTGCTATATACTGTATGTACTGTAATCATGGCGTTTACAGGAGGAGCATGGCATAGTTAGAGCTAAATATGATGGATATATGCTACATACACACACAGAAAGAAACACACCAAGCGTAAGCCACATCTTATTGATGGTTACAGCCTGTTCCACCCTGCTGTGGCTGATACACAGGACCACCCAGGGGTTTGCTAACACCAGTGTTAATGCACACGCTCCTTCCCCACAAGCTGAAATATATTCACTCAAATGACAGGTTGATTTGAAAGTCTGCGTTTCCTTCCTCTTACTGGGAAAAAGAGGGCTGAAAGCAGTGGATTCTGCTCTTCAGGGCCACAGACAAGCCTCCCTTATGTAAACAACTGGACATAGAGCTTTTGCACAGAACAATCAAATGCCATAGAAACCATATATGCTGACCTTGAATTATGAGAGAAGGGTGGCTTAGTGGTGTCATACAAGCGGCTGAAGGTGGCTAACACAAGCTCAAGAAAGAAAACTGACAAATTGACAAAAGGATTCAATATAAAGTTGAAGTATGGTTGAAGTAGGGCTGATCCTGGACTAACTGCAACACATTCAGGGCCTCAAGCATTTTGTAATATACTTTGACAAAGAAATGGACAAGTGTAATGTTACTCAACATTTCATTTCACACAGTACGCAGTGCAATCTGCCCTGCACAACAGTGTGGGGTGTATTGTATTTAGTCTTCTCAACAGGCTGGATATTTTATGCAAGCTTGCTGTAAAAACTGGTTTTGGGTGCATCAAAGCACATTAGTAAATGCCAAGTCTTTTCGCAGGGAGCTTTGCAATGTAATGTCTGTACAATCAAAAGAATACAAAAAGAATAGTAGTGCAATAAGTCAATCCATTGTCGTCAGAAACAGCAACGCAGAGACAGTGTTAGAAAAAACATGGCAAATGGCAAAAATGTAAAAAGGGATGAAATATACGGTTTAGTGATTGATCATCCAAATCCTATGCAACTATAATCCAGCTGTGTGCTGGTGATCTAGTTAGCAAACTATTCCACTAGTAATAATGGAAGGTTAGCCCTACTTTTGAATCCTTACATCACTGCTGTATTAGATGTCATTTAGATCTTTCTTTAGGTTGAGAGGGATGTGAAATTACTCAATGATCCAAAACTTGACATCTTTATTACGGAGAACATCCAGTTATCTTTTGTGATAGTTACTTTAGTTTTTTCAGACCTTTGGAGGCTATGAAATGATCGCTTTTCTATAATGAAAACAGTGAATGACACAAGGAGATTGGAGATTTGACAGCAAGGTGCGCTTGATTTATGTTCAATTGTTTTGATATCAGAAATAAAACAAACATTTCATTTCAAAACCTGCTTGTATGTTCAGAATACATTTCATTTCATTTTCTGTTAAATTCTTTACATGCCATTATTTGAATTACTTCCTGACGCAGCCACAAAATGAATATCTTATTGCATTAATTAAATTTCCATTATAGATAATAGATACCACAATAAATATCATCTTTCAGTTCTCACTCCTCCTGATGCCTGTCTTTAACTTCACAACTGCACACTCTTCTACACCACCTTGTTTTGTGTTCCTACATTAAGATGCATTTCAGCCTGGATGGTGCTGGCTGCCCTTAATGTTTGTTACAGATGGAGAGGAAAGTGATTTACTTGCCTCCCCACCAGGATTTAAAGAGGCCATCCTCCAGACATAATCTTGCATCTCTAATTAGACTACAGCTGCCCATGATCTGACATTACAGAGTGATCCCTGATGATAGGCTACCACTGGCTTTTTTTCCTGAGTGTGATAGGATAGTTGCTGTTGGAGGCTTGCTTGGCTCCTACCCTCCTATTGTGCCAAATAACCTCCATCCCTTGTCCCCCCCAGTGTTGTACTGCTCTACTTGGCATGCCGCCACTGGGAGTGTGTGTGTGAGGTTTGATTTGAATACAATCAAGATATGATAGTGCTTCGCAGGCTGAGACTGCAATGTGGTTCTTCAGCATCTCAGAGAGACCTTCATTGTCTTTAAGTGTGTCTACCTCTTTGTGATTGTGTGTGACTGAGTCATCTTCAAAACTGTTAAGTGTGGTTTGTGCGTGTGTCTGTGTGTGTGTTTCTCATCCTGAGGGGCTTATTGAGACAGTAGTGCTGGTTCTTGTCAGGAAATCCCCCTTCTTATGAATGGAAGGCTATAATCTCAGTGCCACACAGCACACAACTGGAAACAGTAGTAACTGCACCATCAAGCCCCCTCTCAAAGACAAACACTGTATCAGCACAGTGCACATGGCCACACCGGGGATTTCTGCTCTATTCAGCAAACATTTTAAAAATGGGCAACACACACCATCACAAGAACGTGTACATTTACATGACTTTCAACTCAAAGACCCACAAACATGTTTATATATCACACAAGCACACGTGTGAACATGCACACATAACGTACACTGCAAGGGATTAACTAGGAAAACACTCAATTAAAAAACAGCTTTAGCTCTTCCTAATGAAAAAGTGAGGGAAAAGAGATTAGACGGCTTGCAGGCAAACACTGACATATGAACAGCTATACCCTGCTGTATATACGCTAGACTTAAACCTCCATTTTCTATCATGTAATTGATCTCACAAGCACCATTTTGTTTGATATTTTCCTGCTACCCTGCTGCTTTGTAGTATCAGCATATTTAGAACAGGAAACATTGGATGCAAGGTTTTGCGCATGCTGGAAGAACCAAATTTATATTAGGCAAAAAAAAATGTAAAGGAGCAGGGGGGAGGGAGAAACAAAAAGGGGAATGAGTGGCAGAATGCTTTCATCTGATGATTATATGAGGTTATTTTTCAGCAGGTAGGCTGCCTAGAAAAGCAAATTCCAGCCTGAAGAGAGCTGTGAGCAGTCAAGCCTGGCCTGATAAATAACCCTTGCCTCACGCAAGGGTAGATTTTGTTGGTAAATATTTTGATACACAACATGTATCTATAGAGTAGGTCTCAGACCAAAAAACAATCTACCTGTGCCTTTGTTTCATTTGTTGAAAATCCTTATGAGAATGTCTCTACTAAAAACTCTCCTCTCCGTATATGCTTTACATTTCGCCACATAAAAACAGAACACACAGGCCCTGTGGTCACCCTCTCCAATAGCTGAGGTGACATTTGTATTACTTCTTTAATGGCAAATAGCAAAGACACCTGCTCAACGTGATGAATTTCAGTCTCTATTTCAATGAAAAGGGGCCTTTAAATTTAAAATAGGAGCGTCAAATGTGACATGAAAAACAATCCAAACGGTTAAGCAGGAATAGAATGGAGCCACCATTAATGTTTTAGTAACACCTGTGCTTTTCCTGCTATGTCAAGTCAACGTGTCTGCAGTGAAAAAAGCCTATAGTGTGGCGCGGATCTCACACAGCTTTCAAACTGCAATACAATAATCTACTATATAATGAATTTCACATGTAATTATATTTTTTATGCACAAGAGGACATATTAAGCTACATAAGCCACTTTTGAAACTAAATTCTGAGCTAATGAGAGAATTATAAAATTACAGAAGAGACATCTGCATTATTTTTCTAACAGATGATGTTGACTGTTTCCCCTGGGGTTATTTCCCCTTCCTGCAGCAATGTGCAGGAGCTTCCATATTGATACGTTTTGATTTGTCTGAAGGCTGTTGGATCTTACAGTCTATGTTTGAGCTTTGAAAAAATAGGTTCAGCACGGATTGAAAGGCAATTTAATGATAAAGAATGTTGTCAAACAAAATTCACATTTAAAGCAGTATGGCTGACTTTAATTTACCATATTTATTTTTGGCTAATGGTGATGGAAATTTCTTACATGGTTGTATTTTCCTCAAAAGGCCCCCAGATCAGGAGCCCCACTTGATATTAAAGCACTTTAATAGAAAAGATCACTGACAACTGCGTAACATATTTTCTTGGATATGTGTCATGTTGCTTGTCCACCTGTCACAGCGGCTGGTGCATCCATATTTTAATCAGCTGCTTTAATTTATGTTTCTCATCAGACAGACAGACTTTCCATATGATGATGTGACCCATAACTTGCTTGCCAAGCGGCTGGCAGAGTAAACTAGCAAAGTAATCCAGAAGGTATTTACTAGCAATTAAATAGAACTGATGATTCTAGTAGAAACACGGGTAGTGATGAAAGCAGAGTGGTCTCAGAGAAACAGACCCTTAAGTACACAGACAATTAGGATAATAGTCTTATCTCAGGCCCCATTCCCTGCTTAAAGAGGAGTTAGACGCAATGGAAGAGTAAGCATACCTCAAGCTTTCTGAACGCAGGCCTGCACACACCCTCAACAGAGTGGAGGCTAGAGTAATGACTTTAGCGGAAGGTTAGTACCTCTGCAGCCAAGATGCATTAATATTTTATGGGGAGATCCTGGGTGGTGCATGCATATGAACAGGACTCTCCTCCGGTACCAATCTCTCCCCGGAGCTACTTGTCATTTTGTACACAAGCTGTCTTCATCACCCCACATTAGCAACAGAACAACTATCCCTCATGCAGCTGTGCAGACACACATTCCAACAACATCTATGCAGAACGAGCAAACACACCAGTGTTTGGTTCAAGCCAAATACAGTCAGGTACAAGCCAACCCCAAATGAGTGCGTGCGCTGCCAGCACTCAATCACTGACTTTGCCGGCTTTGTCTCCGCTCCCAGATGTCAATGCTGAAGTTAATGATGGGTGGGCCTTGACAGGTAAAGAGAACATGGAGGTGCAGTCCAAGGCAGAGTTTGAAAAATAAAACATAAGATAAAGGTTTTTTTTGCTGCATAAATAAGTCCAAAAGCAAGTGTTGAAAAAGGTGTTCAGGCCAATACGGTAGTATTTATGTTTTAGTCCTCCTGTTTACATTACAGTGCCATGAGCCTGTGACTGATCATGCTCTGACTTCTCATGATTCATGACCTGCTTGCCTCAGTGAAACTGGACTTGCTGTATTTGTCACTGTCCTTTAAAGAACAAGTACAAGTAGGTTTATGACCAAGATTCTTTTACAATTGATAATTCATAATAAAAGGGAAATGGACATATTTCTTCCACATCAACATGGTCATCATGAGGCAAATTTATTTTTGTTATTGAAACCTCAAGCTTCATAATTATGTACAGCTCTTACGAAAACTTTGCTCCAAACTGTCAGTTCTTTATTGTGCAGTTTCTAATTAGTAGAAAAGTAGAAGCTCTATTAGCATGAGCATTTGCCAGCTATGAATCTTCACACCTCAGATGAAATATTCACACACTCCCACAAGCCTCTTCTCATATACTGATGGTGCAAATGTGGCAATGACGTATAGCTCTAAGGGCCCGTACATCTGAACTTCTTTTCTCAACTAAAACAAAAAGGGAGAGGGACACAGAGTAGGCGCTACAACTGTAAACTGGTGATCACTATGGCCACATCCTAAAAGGACTGAGAAAAGATTCTCCACCACACATATGCAGCCACTGAAGATTAACTAACAGCATCACAGCAGTCAGATTTAATTAGGCAGGACAAACTACACATTCTGATTTGTCCTGATTTCTAAATCAAGCATATTTGATTTGACTGGTCTGATGCTCAGTCAAGATAATGTGCAGACTGTCAATGGCGACCTGCCACGTTTTCTGCAGACTATTAGTCACCATGGCAAGATTGGGGGTTAAAAGCTTTGTAAAGTGCTCTGTACCAGTTTCACTACATGCAAGGCCTATTCTAAATTTACATAACTTTAGAGGAGTATCTACAATTGTAAGTATGTAAAACATCAATACACTTAAAGTACAGCATAAATCACACAATGTATTACAAGTTCAACAGATCCATGAGATTTCACTATGCTAAGAGATTAATAAAACACGCCATAGTAGCATTAATTCTAACTCTACAGACTGAAAGCATTTGGCTTTGTTGAGAAACTTAAACTAGAATTGGTTTACAAAATAAACAAATACAGAAACAAAGCTATCTAACAAGTTGACAAAAGGTCATGGCCTATATAACATTTTCTGTGAGATTGTGACACTCTTGTCATCTGACCAGACTGAATGGGTTTGACGTTTCAAAATGGCTGGAATGCATGATGTGGTGAATGTCATAAAAGGTTGACTGAGACAATATTAGGCTCCATGAGCGGGCTATGTTCCGCATGTAGGCCAAATATGGTTACGCTGAATAAAAAATGGGTTACACAGCTCATTACCCTATAACAACAAGGATTGTAATCACTCACACATTTGAATGGCAAAATACAGACCAATTTTCAGCTGCCCTTCAAGACTAACAAGTCTTAGATTGCATTTGATTAAATGCTGATGGTTTAATCATTTGCGTCTCCACGACTACAAAGTGGTTAAGGAAGGAAAAGGATCTGGGTGTGCACTGACTAACCAAGGTAGAGTTAAGCTTCCTGATCTCAAAAGTGTTTCGTCTCAAAGTTAAATTATGCGATCAAACTGAGCTTTTATTTAATGATCAAAACGGAGCATGTTCACTGATGCTTTTAGTTAGCAGAAGAGCTAAGAGGCCTGAGCCTCGTCAGGCGAGTACATCCAACTAAAGCTGTAAAGCTAGTGGGACCGTGTCACAATGACTGATGACTCCATCATCTCACTATTCTCTCAAACATCAGCACTGCCACAACTTTCTCATTATCACACACACAAACAACAAGCAACACCCATTATCTGCTACAGCTCATCTAATTATTAATCAACACAGCTGCCAGCCAGATATTATTGCTGACCATTGTCAGTCCTAAAAAAAACACAGGCCTTCCTTCTTATGGTTAAAATTAATAATGCTTGTGTTTTTCAGCAGCACAATCTGACATTACCGTATCTGAACATTCCCCCTTTCCCTTCAGCTCCCTGCCTCAGCCCTCACATCTGCACAAGCTGATATCTCCATAGCTTGTTTTGGGTGTGGCTTACAGTTCCACACTGCTTATAGCGGTTAAACAGGGGGATGGGGGAGGCGGATCACGGTAACTATACATCAGCACTACTTGCCTGAATATACTCGGCAGCACTGTCTCACATGTAAATGCAGCCTTTGTTTGCTCCTCCCATGTCTTTGCTGATGACTGAGCCTGGTTTATTGTTATGGCGTGCAGTAAATTCTGTTGAACTTTGAGCTTCCATCTTGGCAACCACAGGCAAAAAATGTGCGCTAGCAAAACAATGTAGCAGCAAAATCAACCAGTACAAAGCAGGTTAAATCAGTAAAATAAGTTAATATGTTTGTTTAATATGAGCATCCTCCAAACAATAATACTATTATCAGTAATAGAGCTTTGATTCTCAGCTCAAACCCAATGGACTTCAATTTGGACTCTTAACAAGATAGATTTTTCTTCAGGGGATAGTTCAGATTCATTTTTTATGTGCTATCAATAGATCATGTGGAGAGATGACCTAGCGAGTCGGTCAGACATAAATGAACAGCAGCAAATGTGGCCTCTATTTAAAAACACCAACATCATACCATCTTACGTCAAAAAGAATCTCCACTATCCCTTTAAATACCTCAGGCTTAATGGGATCAGGTTTCGTTTCATTTGTTAGTTTTTTCCTCCTAAATCAGAGCAAGTGAAACAAACCATTGTGTGAACACTGCATCTATCTGCATATCTGGTCCTGCCAGTACCTTGTAACATTCATCAGTTTGCCCTGGGTTATGCATATTAACTACAAAAATGGATGCAGATGAAGAGGCTCTAAAAGAATTTGCTTTGTCCTCATAGAAGGGAAAGTCTGCAGTGACAAAACACTAGTGAAATTATGTTGATTATTTGATGTTTAGAAAATAAATCAACTGCTTTTCCTACATTCACATTGATATGAAGATCATTCACGATGATATCAATATCACACAATCACAATCGAATACTTATAAATACTTTTTACTAAAAAACATTAATCAAGAAAATTATCAGTAGAAAACAATGAAACCAATTGTCAATTGCAGCCCCATCTCTGATATGCATACATCCTCTTAAGTACGGTAGTACAATGACAGGGGGTTTACCTACTGCAGTGGCATATGTCACTCGTTCATGAAATGCTGCAGTGGTTTAGGCTTGGGTTGTGTTAAAATAAATTCTACATTGCTTTGGGTAGGGTAGGACCTAATCAAAGCTCTACTTGCTGGATTATTTTAACAAATGACGGTACATTTCAGTGGTTTACAGAACAGTATTAACAGCTGTGACTACATACCCGATCTTTGCCTTCTGCTTGGGCTTGGAGGAGGGTACAATGCAGGCCTTCCTACAGGCCTTCTCTTTGGGCCGTGCCTTGCCGTTTCCTTTGTGCTTACGGTCACGGTGTGTCTTGTACTGCGAGGAAGAGCTGGGGAAGCTCTCAGGGCTCATAACTCTGGGGATGTTCTTCTCCCCACGCTGCCGTGCCTTAGCAATAGCCTCTGATATTATCCTATTGGCCTTCTCCTGCTTGTCCAGAATATTTGACTCCATCTGATGATGTGTCCTCCGCGGCGTCCTCTTCTCCGATGAGGAGCTGGATGAGGATGAAGACGATGAGGAAGAGGAGGAGGAGGATGAGCTGCTCTTCATTGGGGGACTAAGGACCCGTATCTGGCTACCGGGACCATTAGCATTCTTTCGAGGCTAAGGAAAGACAGAGAAAAATAAAGAGGATGATAATTTGTATTTAAAATTATGATCATAAATACTACAGACATGTCATCTATTGTAGATGACACTCACCCACACTCTCTATGTGCTATAGAAGGACCTAGTGATACACAGACCTATAAAGACACTTGCCCTTTAAAGCAGAGTTGAGTGACTGAAGCTGTACAAGTTGTACAAAAACAAGCTTTAGAAGATTCTTTCACAAAAAAACCCCCCAAACGTATCAAAAAGATCAGCATGAACTAAGGTAGGTCGAAGTCTCCAACCACCTAATCATTATGCATCTCTCCACTTAATAAACTATTTTCTAGCCAGGTTTGGCATTAAATGCATCCAACCTCCAAGTCTGGTATTTTATGTATGAAAAGATTAGCATAAAGTATTGTTCAAAACACCTGTCTTCATGTTTTGTAACATACAACAAGTAATCACATTAGAATAAAACACCATAAATAAGAAGGTTGTTATGAATGTATGAGGCCAGTCATACCACTAAGTTGATGGGTGAGTAATACATGCCAGCACATTGAGATGCCGTTTCACTGTACGAGGTAATCAAATATGAGACAGGGGCTGAGAAGAAAAAAATACTGTAAACCACTGCAACCCCATAATGAAATTACAATATACTGTGATGCTGTGACCACTGCAACTCATTCAGAAAAAACACAACCTTCTGGAGGATATGTGAACCTCTCAGACAGCAGAGCTTGTTGCTGTCCCCGTCTCAGATGCTGGGGGTGGGGGGTGGACCTGATTCACTCTGGATGATGCTCGCTTCAACTCTCAGTTTCCTATGCAACTCTACCATCAGACTTTTAGCATGATAAATGCCGGTGTTTCCCCCAAGAATTAATTTAGATCATGTAGAGAGGACTCTGAAACTCTGAAACCATGTGACCATGAAAACTCTCTGAGCCTGATACAAATGAAATTATTTTAGGTGGAGTAAGCCATTCAAAGGTAGGATAAATACCGGCTCAATGTAGCAGGTTACAGTGAGCCAGTTGCAGACATAAATAATCCAGAGTGGCTGATATATGATAATATGTGAATAATAGATGGTGTGACTGCATTTATGCCAACACAAGCGCCTTGTGGTGGGCCTTGAGCCCAGCGGAGAGGGAACCCATAAATGGATGACCTAATCTAAAAATGTGTTGCGTATGCCTACACGGCCCAGGCGCGGCCGGTAGCTTTTTTTCCTAGCTAAATAAAGAGAATTAGCTTGAACCTCGCCAACAAAGTGGGGGGAGGGAGTTGAATAACTAGCGATTCATTTGGAAGGAAGGGGGAAAACACACACACACACACGAGCTGCATTATGATTTTCACGTGTGCAACGCTGCTGAGGCTATTAGGAAGAAATTTACTGGATCATGCTGGAATGTTCTCATTCAAGTTAATGGTAAAAAAAAAAAAAAAAGGGGGAGGGGTTGAAAGTAAAGCTTAAGAGCGGAAGAACATGAGGGCACATGAAAGAAGCAGCAGGAGGAAGAAAAAAAATTTGAAAACAGGCTTCTATCAGAGAGAGAGAGAGAGAGAGAGAGAGAGAGAGAGAGAGAGGGGAAGAGAAAAGATAAAATGCACCAAAACTGAGAGCACTGCAGCTGTGTAATACATCTATAAATAACTGAAATTACAGCCTGCCAGCACTGCAGTGATTTCAATCTCTCTAGCAGCACGTAGTCCCATGAAAACGGTGGGGACCATTACAGCCCATGAAAAGGTAGAGTAAGCTCCATTTGGGGCGGCCAGCCCCCCCCCCCCCCCCATGGAGTGAGCTCTCTGGTGACTGACAGGTTCAACTCATGGAGGACACACACACACATTGCCCTGTACATAAACTAGAGCGCAGGGCAGCTTGACGAGAGGAATGGCAAAGAGATGTATGGAATGAGTAGAGAGTGGGGGTGGGGGAAAGGAAACACTGTAAAGCGAGTGTGCCTTGATAAGGTCTAGCACAGCACAGCAAAGCAAATGAGTATGGAGGAGAGGAAAATAAATCAGCAATGAGTTCAAGATGGCGGCAGTGCAGCATGAGCCAGTAGCAGAGGAGGTTGTTCAGTTCCTGCCGGCCCCTCCTCCTCCCCCTCGACCCTCCTCCCTCCCAGCTCTCAGAGCAGCTCACTTACCCTTCCTCTTGGCCTCTTCACTGTAGACATGGTGTTTTTTTTTCCTTCCTCTTTCCTCCCCCTCTCCAACCGGCTAACAAAAGCCTTGCCCTTTCGCCGGGTTTTTTCCCTCTCCGTTGCTCGCTCACGCTTTCTCTTCTTACAAACACACTCACTCTTTGCCTTTCAACAGTCGTTTTCTCTCACTCTTCCTTGAGCCTGGTGTCCCCCCCTCCCCTCCCTCTCTCCTCGTTTGCCTCCCCTCCTCCTCCCCGGTCAGCTCTTCTCCTCAGGCAGTGCGAGAGCGCTGGAGCTGTTCGTCTCCTCCTCCCCCAGCGGGCAGGGCTCAAGAGGAGCGCATGGGAGCTCTCTCTCTCTCTCTCTCTCTCTCTCTCACCCTCGTTTGTCTCTTCACAGGGTGATGAGGGAGCAACGCTGTGGGCGGTAGAGGAGGTGCGTGGCAGTCCAGGAAGCTCTCATTCTGCTGCTGCGTGCTGCTTTGCCGTCGTCCAGCTTCACCCAAGTCTCCCTCACTCTCTCTCTGTGCGTGTGTGTCAGAGTTGCCTTCCCCTGCCTCCTCTCTCCTCCCCACTCATTGATTCCTGTTTCCGCCTGCCTTTCGTGTTCTCTCTCTGTGCCTCTCTGAGCCTTCTCCCTCTTATTTCTCCTTGTTTCTTGCTCTTTTCAGCTTTGTCGTTTCCCTTTTTGCGCCTCTCCTCGTCTTCTTCAGCAGCCAGGATAAGGTAGGTTACTCCTCTTATTACACACAAAAAGGCTTTTGTGTTAGCTTGCTTGCTTGTTTGGCCTTTTGTTTTTTCCTTCTTTTTCCCCCACTTGTCTTTTTCCTCGTTCTCCCTCGCTGCCCTGCCCTCTCCTTGGCTGGGGTGTGTATGGCGAGCTCGAAACTCTGGCAGGCAGAGCGGCGGAAAATGAAAGCACAAAGCAGCAAAATGCATCAGCATGAATATTAGAGATGTCGTTAAAACCCTCGTTTTTCTCTCTCTCTCTCTCTCTCTCTCGCTCGCTCACTCACTCACTCACTCGCGCTCTCACTCGCTCTCTCTCTCTTTGTAAGGAAGTAGGCCAGCAGATGGTGCTAGCAGTTATTACATTAACTTTCACAACTTAACCCCAGAAGTACTGGATTTCGCTCACACCACAGACTGTCAACATCAGAGCTGTTTTTGTCCACATGTAGGTTACTGCCAATGACATGCTGATTTACTTCTGGAACAGCATCATACAGAAAAGTTAGGTGAACAAACAGATAAACAAATTCAGCTTCCTGTGCACCAGAAGAGATCTTGGAGGGGAGAGCTGGCTTTTCAGGGGACTCCTGACAGCATGATTCAGGGGCCATGAGCACCGGCTGGCACATGGTATTGGGAGTTATGCAAAGATGCACGGCTGGCCTGAAGCCAGGTACAGTGCACAGCACTACTGGGTCAGGCCTGAGTTACTGACAGATAGTCCATCAGCCTTTAAATCTTTATTTACTGTGCAAAGTCAGCTGAACACACTTCTTTCCAAGCCAACACCCTGTTCACTTTTCATGCAGCTTCACGCACGGGCATATGTGAGCTGCCCAGTGCAACCAGGACTTCACATACCTGGGGCTAGGAATATATATATATATATATATATATATATATGACCACATCTGATTCAAAACATTAACACCTTTTCAAACGGACAGATGAAGCTGACTACAGGCTGTTGACTGAAAGAGTTTAGTAAATAAAACACAACACACACAGTCACTACATCACAGAGGATCTTCAACAAGACCTTAAAAATCAATGAAAAATCTTAACAAACATATATCTCAGAGGAACTGTGTTATTTTGGTAAACATGAAATGTTCATGAACTTAGATGTGACTTTTTGGGGCATGCATGACCCATAAAATGAATAAAATAAAATTTGTATTATTTTTGTATAACTTATATTGTTATTGTTACATTCTGATCCCTCTCAGCCAAAAGGCAAAGCTACTAGTTGTGAGTTTATTCAAGTATGGTGTGAAATATGTGGGTGAGCATGTGTACAATACAATATGGCAGTAAACTGCAAGTTGAACCTGTAACCTTAATAAAGCTGTATGTGACTGACCAAATGAAATGGTGTGGACAGCCTTATTCAAAATGTGTGAGCGCATGTTTGTGTGAGTAGGGAAGGGGAAGGTTTTAAGATGAGTGGGATGACCACTGCCAACACATAGGTATGATAGTTGCGTTGGACGTTCTCTAACTATATCTCTGAGGTTTGTGCAGTGTTACATTTTACAGCTTTATATCTCCTACAGAGACGACTGCCATGTGTGCATAACAATGGCAGTCCTTTCCGTGTGCAGCAGCAGGCAACAGATCCACCTGCCAGGCCTTGGAGTTTGGACTTTAAAGCAGACCACATGCTCACTGGGAGCTGAGCAACAGTGTCAACTCCAAGCTAAACAAATCCACTGTCAGATAATGCCTACCAGGGTACACCACCTGGGGGTGAGCCTTGACTACACACATCAACAGTGCAATGCGTGTTACACCCATATAGGCATAGTCTCTGTCACAAACAATCAAAATAGAAACAAAACTGTATAATTTGTAACTGCATCAGCCGTAGGTATACATAATTATGCAACCTCTTGCACGTGCAACAGCACAGAATGGCCTTTCTGCTGTAAAAAGGTGGGGAAAAAAGCTATCCTTAAAGAAACATCAAGTAACAATTGCCATCTACAATCCAAACAAATCACTGTAACAGTTAACAGGCTATTTGTTTGGTAAAATAGGCAACAGGTGACAGACATTCAAAAAGTCAGAATAATACCTTATTTCAAACAGAAAGACAGAAGTTACCATACGTGGCTGTTAGTGATAATAAAAAACATTTTCTTCACTGGGAAGGTTTGTTTGTGTGTGTTACAACGAGAGCAAAGACAGAAAGAGGAAAAGAGAATAACAGTTAACAACATACACATGCTTCAACTGTCACATGGCTGAAGCCACAGCTCCATGGCAACTAAACAGTTAATATGCAAACCAGCCTGGCAGCTCTGTATGAGGGGGAGTGGCTTCCTTTAAAGGACAGATGAGGGAGGGAAGAGGAAGAGGAGGGGAGTAGAGGAAGGGGAGGGGAGTAGCAGAGCTGGTGAAAGGAAGCGAGTGCAAAAAATGTGTGTGAGTGTGTGCGCATAGAGAGCGGTAGGGTGGCTGTCGAGGCACAGGTGTCTGTCTCTGAACACTCCATTACTTCCTCATCAAAGGGACTGTATTAGTGCGCCACGGCTCTCATTTCTTGCCTGTACCATGGTGAGAGTATGCACTAACTCACCATTAGGGAAAAGAGAGCTGAGAGATAGCACTGACTGAAAATGAAGATGGCTAGCACACACTGGTGCTTCTGAGTCCACAGCTAGCTGCTATTCTCAAACACAGAGAAGAAATCCATAACCAACTGAAATATAATGTCACCCCGTGTTAATGGTAACATTATCCATGGTGCACTGAATGACAAAAAAAGGCCTTTTTCATCTATTATGCACCGTCTACTACATGTGCACACGTTTGATCTCGTTATTGGTTATTTCAGTTTTAAACTTTTGCAATTAAGTGATGAAACAATACTTTGTTTACGTAAGACTGCTTGCACTGCTGAACAACCAAGATCATTGACACTGTTCTGTAGCTGACACTCAGCTCCTGCTGTTCACTATTAAAGACGTCATTGACTTTTCTTTTTTAATTTTGTTACTAATCTTCTGTTTCGTAATTTTGCTTTTCAGCTGATAACATATTAGCTCAGATTTTCTAACCAAGATCATTAGTCAAAATTGCTAAACGTTTTTAAATCCTCGTAATTGATTATCAAAATTGTCACTGATTGATTGTCTGTCATTTAACTTTAACAATGAACAATCTTCTAAACTAACACTGTATATATTGGATGAAAATCATCTCTATATGGGAAACAATAGAGCAAAATATTTGTGATCAAGGAGTAAGTGATCTGGTATGAGTTACTTGACATGAGACGCTGCCCTCTTCTATAACACTACCACAAAACAAAAAAAACCAGGGCCTGATAAACAAAGTCTCATCACTTTTACCTCCAACCTTGGTTGTACGTTTGCCTCACTTTTCACACTTTCTCGAAAATGTTTCTCAGTGCTGTTTACTAATAGGCTTGGCCTTTAGACTTTCTCACATAAATAAAAACATCACAGATGCCTCGTCGTCACCCATAACCAGATCTCATATCTATGGCTTATTTAATGAATATGAACTGTTAAGTGTAGGTGCAAAAAAAATTAGGCCCGACTAATTAGGCCTACGGCTACAGGTCAGTTTATAGCCACACTGGACTGTGAGGAGGCGGCGGGGTTGACAAATGAAAGGAGACATCATGCACAGCAATGCTTCCTCAACCAATTAAATGCAGCACCATGCATTAATGATCCTTTATTCAGGGCCAAGAGTGTAGCTGGGCTGAGCATGGTCACCTGAGTCCTGAGCAGAGCGGTAGAATAACTTGGACAGACTGAGCGGGTGGATGGGTGTCCCTGTACTTGGCTGGTGTGCTGTGTCTGGAGCAGATGACCTGCTGGGGGCGTGGCTGAGTGCAGTGACTATATAGTTGTGACATCACAACCTTACAGAAGTCCTGATGGCTCGTTTAAAGGAACCATTTCTGAATACGTGCTGTGTGCATTTCTCCACGGACTGAGCGTTTTGATACTTTCACAGTATTTATACAGCACCTAGACCTACTTTATAACCAAACAAGACATGGAACTCTCTACAATATGGGACAGTAACAAACTAGAGGAGTAAGCCAAGTTCAAGTCCGACAACAACATTGACCTCAGAAGATACAACACTACTAGCAATATGTGTGTGCGCGCGTCTGAGATACTTATAGTTAACACGCGTACATGTAAAGATCAAAGGACCCTGATCACAAAGACAGACAAACAGAAAACAACATGTATACATGCAAACACCCCACTTCTTTCTCTCTTTCCTCTCACACACACATTCACTCTCTAAAATAATCTTTACACCAGGTTAATTGGATACATTTAACTGGTCCAGCTATAGCAGGGACTTGTCTCATCACTACAGCCCTGCTGCACTCCCCAACAACTCCAATCCAACAGGCATTAACAAAAACAGCCTATTAGCTCACTATTATGCAGTTATGCAGCACAGACAGCCATTCCTATTGCTAATAAAAAGGTTTGTGGGCACAGGTACAGTCATCTGGCTAGGATTGAACTGAACACTAGGGGGTGACTGTGAGGAGAGCGAGCAGGAACACATATCTGAATCGGTCTAGTGACTGCCATCAGAAAAATACAAAAAGGAAGTTAAACAACCCACAATGCTTTGTGACAAATTGTGATATTAATATTAATCTCGCCTAATCTCTCGTGTGTCTTGGTTTAGTTTGGTCTGTAAAAAAACAGCTGTGACTTGGGTTTGAGGCTTGTGCAGAATACAGAGTATAGCCTAAGCCTGGCTCTGTGTCAATCAGGCGAAATGACTGAGAAGAGCAGGCAGTGATTCTAAGTAGGGCATCTGCCCTTCTTGCATCTTTAAGTGTCAGCTCAGAGGGCAGTCGCTCAGCAAGATTTAAAATATTTTAAGGGCTAGCACTGTGTGCAAGCACTAGTAAGCATGAGCCAAACTGAAAGCAAGAGGCCATCCATCCAGATGGACACCCTTCACAATTAGTAGCTGACTCCCAGATTTTACATACCAGCAGTGCCATTGTGGATCCTTTCCTATTCAAATACAGTTCACCACTCTAAATGCAGGTCTCTTTTGTGTTCAATAAAATATTTGTACACTTGAATCTATTCAGAGGTAGTCATGGTAGTGGTAACTATCACCTACTGTCAGCTCTGTCTTTTCACCTCATCAACATTTGTTGAATTGCGACACGACATCAGTAGTTGCCATTTTCTCACAGATAGTGAGTGCCTTTCTGGAATTTCTGTTCAGGCTTGCAAACCTTAAAGGATAATTCTAGTTTATTGCATACATACATTACATTATAATTATGGATTTTATTTTTGTAGATTTGGCCATTGGCATTGCCGAAAACTGGAAATATAGCCAAGTCTGACAGGGCAGGAAACACAAGCTGTCAGATGATCAAACAGGCTATAAAAAATACTCAGATTATCTAAACCACCTAATTTGATGGTAAAACCAGTAGTGGCCGCACCAGTAATGTCAGCATTAGTCCCTCATTGCACAGGAAAAATATTGAACTAGGAACGCAGACCTATAAACAGTGATCAAAGCTATTTGTTATATTATTTGTTGAGTAGAACGTTATCATAACCAATAGAAAAAATGGCTAAAGTATGACCCATGTTGTAATAAACCAGAATTATGCTTTAAACTGCATAAGGGGTCTCCTAACTTAGAATCTGAACTAATCAAAACTTAGTAACAGTATTCGATTATTCCTTTGAAATGAGACTCAATAACAGGGACTTGAAAGCAGCACAGGTGGCTTCCAAAGAAGTGACAGTTTTGCAGGTGCTGTATGAATCATCTACCCCAGAGAAATGAAATGTGTTTTGCATATTGAACAGCTCAAGGTTTTTGTGTACTTTACGTGCTGTGTCACAAACAAAATCACGCACCTTCTTCTTTAAGGCTTTAAGATCTTTTTTTAAGGCTGTTTTTTTTAACGGTGGTTGTTCTGAGTGATGACGTGGTGCTCTCTGAATCAGAGATGGCACAGTCGGTCAGACACCAGGCAGTGAAGTGAAGCTGAACTGTGCAAAACAAGCAAGCCGGATGATGCCATTCATTAATGGGAACATCGGTGTAAACTGAAGAGTGGAGCTGAGAGGAGGTCCCTTAGGATGCGAAAGAGAGAGAGCCAGACAGAGATGGAGAGCGAGGGGAGGAAAGAGGGAGGGAGATTCAGCAAGGGGCTTACTGCCAGACCTTTACAACTCCTTCATTATTGAAGCAGTGCAAAGTGAGATCAGGGCCAATGCCTGCGTAAAAAGGAACACACACAGAGGCAACTACGTACATCTGCACACCAGCAACACGGAGCGGGTGCGTAGTCGACCTGCAGCCTTCAGAATATGATGAAGTAAGGACCCCCCCGCCCCCGATCTGATTTCCACCTCCTGCTCTGTGTGAGGCAGGTGTCTGTGGAGTGAATCTCTGCTGGAATGTTAGAGGCCAGGCACACAGACTTTCTCCCACCAAACAAAAGAGAATATAATGAACAGGATCACCTCTACCCCATCAGGAGAATTTTATAAAAGAATAAGAAAAATATATCAAGCTGAGTTAGAAGGCGGATGTTTTCTGTAAAAATAATTTGGTTTGAAATAGAGAACCATGCGATAAGTACATAAATCCATTCATAAATACATCATACCAAGATTTAAAAAATATATTTTAACACCATGGAGCAGACCTGAGATTGCACATACAGTACATGTATGTTGTGCAACTCTCAAGCAAAAAATGTAAAAATGTGCGCTGATGAAACCATTTGCCTTGTTGAATTAATTCTCAGTTCAAAAATGGGAAAAAACATGCCATTCAGGTCTTTGATCACCTCCTGTGCCATGCGTAAGATCATTATGAATTATGAGTTTGATTATTTGATGGACACAAGCAGATACAGATGCTGTAGTCTACAACTGTTTGATCTGTGAGAGGAAGCAGTCAGTGGTGGACTGGACTGTCTCAGTATCCTTCAGTTGCTGCTTTTCATCCAGTTGTCACCGTGAATATTCATAAAACAACTCAGCAGTCAGTACAGCCAATCATCGTGACAATAAGAGTGACTGTTAGGCTGTGAGACAGAGCAGACAAGGAGCAGCAAGTGATGACAAAGAAACATCTTCATGAAAAATAAAGAAAAGTTAATGCCGTGTTTAAAAACATAACCAGAAAAAAACACTGAATTTCAGTCAATAATTGGAAGAAGTCAATGGACGAAGACAGAAAGAGGCTGTGTTAAACAACAAATATACATCGCACTGTAGAAACTTTTCTTACTTTTCCAAACTTTTTTTTGTCATTACTTAATCTCAGTTCTCTAAGGAATAACCACTTTATTGCAGCACAAGGAAGAGAGAACTAGCTGTGGGGTTGTTCTTCAGGAGAGTAAAATGTTCTTTATGTAAAACTACAACAAAGTGCCACTATTTGTTCTAAGTGATGAATTTAGCATATTTTTCCTAAAAAAGAAAACTACTGCACTTACTCAAAGTACAATTATACAGTTTTTCAAAAGAAAAAGTTGGCTAAAATAAAAATAATTTGGTGACACAATAACTACTGTGGCTTATTAATCATGATGCCAGTTATCAGAATCAGAATCAGAAATACTTTATTGACCCCGGGGGGAAAATTGTACAGTACCGGTGCTCCCATTCAAGAGTACAAAGTAGCATAATTTAGAACTAAAAGTATGTACAAAATATAAAAATAAGAAATAGAAAATAAAAAATATACACATTTACAGTATTTAAGTGAACAATATTCATGTCAAGTTTAAACACTTCCAATTTTACTGGCCCTGGCTTTTCTTCAGATTGCACCTGCCACTCTAATATCGACCATCAGAGCTGATTTGATTCAAGTAAGATTCAATTACAACTAAACTTTTGATTTGATTCAGTAAAACGTCATTTTCAGTTGGTGTAATTTTCACTGGTAGTTACTAACTTTGACTGGCAGTTCCTCACATTTGATTTCAGACACTAAATAGATAATACCCTCTACACCAAAAATAGTACCCAATGGGCAGTTATACACAAGGCACATCACTGAGGATACTAACATAAAACTAGCTACATAAAATTGCTATTACAAACCATCATCCAAATCTTTCATTTTTATGAATAATTTCCCACTCAGTAAAGTGGAGGCACTTTGCACTACAGACATGCAACATAAAGGTAACGGACTACACTGGTCTTGGTAGAGGTGGTGGTGTGTGGTAACACTTATGATAGCGTATATGAGTTTAGCCACATTGACTCCACCAAGGCAAGGACACCCGCACATTAACAGGAATACCAAGATGGGCTCTACACTCGAACGACTGCTGAATTACAGTCAGCCATGATTTCTCAAGATTAAAAACAACCAATTTTTCTATAAAGCAAACTACAAGAAAGAAATCAATAACCACTTTTGATAAAAATGGGTAAACTGAAACAAGGCCATCCAAGACATTCTGTCAATATGTCAAGGTTTTTTGACCAGGTGCTTTGTTTGCCTTTGTTTATTTAAATGCATCTTTTTGTGAGCCTGTATGACGGTTCTGTAGCTTGACTCACAACACGGTGAGTGATGATACATTAATGACATAACAGTTTCAACAGTGACCTTTCTTCTACAAAAGTTAACAGTGAATTGAGTGAGTCAATTGCTCTGTCAACAAAAATTGTTGAGTGTTGCAAAATACAAGCATAAACACTCAATAAACAAGGTCTCAACTTGAGGACACAGGCATCCATGGCAACTAGCTAATGACTTCCTACTGACACAAACCTGTTTGCTGAACTTACAAATCAGTAACCAGTAAGCCAACTGCCATCTCTGTGGACAATGTGACTGGTCTATCAAAGTCAAACTGTGGTAAAGAAAACCATGTATCACGTGGAACAGAAGAACAGACTTATTGCAGCCCCACAAACTTTAACTAGCTAGTTTTATACAGGCTTTACTTGATGTTTCATTCCAAGATTTTCAGATACAATCCCTCCTTCCTTCCACCACCTGCGACAATCATAGTGTCAGTTGTAAACACAAGGGCAAAGCGGTCATTACCCCTCCATGCCTTTTCTAATTTCCTCTGTTGCACCCTACACTGAGCCTTATTTACAAGTGGTTTTCATGCCGTCTTCCTCAAGAGAGTCTAGTCTTTCTATACCTGGAGACACTGTGATACCTAACCACCCAGCTTTTCCCTCTCTGCCAGTCAAAGGTTAACATGAGTTCAAGGAGGTTGCCTGACGTCACCACAACCAAAAAGCCTTGAATTCCAGTCACATACACACACAAAAAAAAACCCCTCCACATTTGACCGCTGAGCAAACACTCACCCACCCCTCAACCCTGAAAAATATTCAAAGCCGTTTAATCCCTGGAGAAAGAGGCAAGAGAGAGAGGGAAGGAAAAAAAAAAAGCAGAATAAAAGAGCATACTTTAAATTCAGACCTACTGTGCACTTTGGGCTGGCAGCGTTCCCACATGCTCCTGACACACTCGATCCAAGTACAACTCCCTCCTCCCTCTCCTCTCTCAGCTCCTCCCCCACCTCCTCCACTGAGCCCTCCCCTTCCGCCCACAGCAAAGACCGCCTGACTTCCTGTTTACCTCTGACCCTTTGCTATCACCCGCCCCCGTCCTTATCTGGCAGGCCTCCAAACAGACAGGCCGGATGCAAACAGTCACAGAACACTTGACAGAGCGAGCAAGCCAGAGGGGGGGGGGGGGGGGGGGGTAGAGAGAGGTAGAGAGAGAGAGAGAGAGAGAGAGAGAGAGAGAGAGAGAGAGAGAGAGGGAGGGTGGGTTGTGTACGGATGTTGGGGGAGGTGATCAGAGAAAGCGTGTGAATGAGACAGCCTATTACCATGTGGCCACTAAAGCTGCAGGCTGCCCAGGGGTGTGCGCGCCAGCGTGCAAAATGTGTATGTGTGTGTGCGTGTATTTGGGTGGTGGGGTGAGGGCTAGAGTGATGGTGTCATGGTGTCAAGTTTCAGGGCTGATTATGGCATTGCCTGCCCAGTCTGGCCAGCTGGTTGGCTAGGAGTTATATAAACCCTCAGAGAGGTCAGGAAGCAACAAAGCTAGCATATCACACATACACGCACCACTCCTACTTGCAAGCACACACACAAACCCTAAGTTGCTTACTCGCGACACAGCTTAGAGGCCAAGGGAGGGTAGAGAGGAGTGAGCAGAGATACCTAGTCAGATAATAAATCTAAACCAGCAACGCAAGCAGGCAGGGAGGAGGCACCTGCTCAGCGTCACGGCCAGGAGGGCTGTAGTGGCTACAGCAGCCCAGGCCATCAGTATCTATCAGTCTCCACTTCCATGCAAACTGCAGTGTAATAGCAGGTCAGAAAACTGCAAAGCCAATCATTAAGAATATGTATGTCATGACAAGAGAATAGGGGTACAAATTTACCAGAAGAGATTAAGATGCACTGAGGCTCATATGACATCATGTAGGAAACACCTGAGTCTACATGAGAAATCGAGGCTAAATGGCAAAATAGAAAAACTGACAACTGTACATTTTCCAGGTCTAGTCTCTGTTTTAATATTTATTTATCTGCAGCAGCAAATCACCAATATGCTTAAAATGTGCCAATCTTTTTCAAGAATATGGTGAGAGGTAGTAAAAGAAATTTAACTGGAGCTGAGCTACATATAACAGATTTTAGAGTAATTACGTAATTGCAGTTTATTTAAACACATTCTCTGAAAAAATGCACGAATTAGACATTCAACATGTCCAAAATCAAATAACAAATTAGGACAATAATCAAGCTCTCCATTTTTCACACTACTGTATTGAGCAACATTTTGCCTGTGTATTAAACAGAAGGGGTGGGCGATATGGAAAAGACACTGTTGCAATATGTAATACTGGAGTATGATATATTCTCTAGAAATCCAATTGAGAAACCATTCTGTACTGTACACTGTACAGATGAAATGGCCAGATGGAAAAATCTGTTTCTGACTAATACATGTTGAAGTAACTAACTGAACAACCATCTAGTGACCAGGCAAATCAAAATACTTGATCATGTTAATGTGAAAACCCTGTAAAACCAATATGACCACAAAGCAGTTCTGCTCATTGATTTGTAACACTGCCTGCAATGGTCTATTACAACCTACACATATTACATTTCACAATTATTTTGTTTGCCACTTTAACATGCACAGAGATCTCAAAGTCTTGAGTTCCTGACTACACACAGCATCAAGAATGACTACTGACTCACATGAGTACATGAAAGCATTACAAACTGGAATTCAGCTCAGAAGGGTCACAGTAGGGTGCTTGATGTCTGTGAGCTTAAACTACCTCCTCAGAGAAAACCCCTGGCAGTCTATAAATGTTGCTAAAATGATTCATGGGACAGGCCAGAGTTCTACACACATCTGTTCATTTGAATTTAGTTCCATTGCACCAGAGCCTAAGACATTATTTTTACTCAATTTAACCTTTGAATATGTCAACCTGGAACAACTACTCTTGAAACCCGGGTGCTCATCACAGCTGCAGCTGACCATTACAACCATTGCAAATCCTAATTAGCCACATTCACTGCGGGGGAGTGAAGAGTGGGCAGCTATCCCCCGATGCCTTGCCTGTTCAGCAAACACACCATCAGCAGGCTCTTCACACATCACTGCGCATGAATAGCACAGTCAGCCTGTAAGCATCAACACAGGGCTGGATGTTGACATAGACAGGGAGAGGCTCATTCGTACGGCGGTAGTTCATGGCCCCATTTCAATCAAGGACCTTTGCAGATGGGCAAAGTGCCTGTGTGGATGAGCTCTGGTTAGGCAGACCACCAATTTTGTTGTCGCCTGCTGCCTGTTGGGGGATAGTAGAGGCAGTACTCAACACACAGGTTGTGCTTTGGCTCATGGGCATAGGTTTGGTTGCAGAAATGGGGGGGGCATAATGGGTCTACTACCAGTAAGAGGGCACTGTTTAGACAGATTTCAATGAGTCACTCAAACCGTTACTGTATAATTGTTATCATTCATGTGTTTACTACACTACGGTAAGTGCAGATACAGAAAAGGTGCGGTTGGTAAGATAATGTTAAACAACACTTCTGTGTTGTCAGTGGCAATGAGAAAGACACAGTCAGCCTTGTCAGTAGTGGGCCATGGAAAACACAAGTGTCCTTATGAAAAGAATTTCAACATGTGCATGTGTCTAGTTTGAGATAATCTGTTTTTGTTGCCCTCAACAAAATATGTTTGATTGTTGGTACCACGTATGTTGTCTTTGTAATAACACTGCTGAAATCTAACATAAATACAATCAAAAAGAAACACATGGATGTGGTGAAATTCACATGTTCTTTTTTAAGTGTGCAGACCATGATGAAATGTCTGTTGCTTTTGCTGCTGGTCATGTGTCACACGTGGGCCAGGGGGCTGTGTGGATGCTGCTAAGTTACTAGCCAACTGAGGTCCAGGAACCGCCTGAAGCCTGTTACAGCCAGCTAATGCATTCTCCCTACCTCCCCCTCCGCTTCTTGTGTCCCTCTCATGCTCTTCCTCTCTGTGTCTTTCCTTGCCTGTCTTTCCTAAGCTCTCCTTTTTCCATGAGCTACTGCTCTCTCCATCTCCCAACCCCCCTCCCCCTCCCTCAAGTGCTAACCACTCTCCTCCACCACGCTCTTTTCTTCCCGCCTGCTCTCTCACATGTGCACGCGCGCGCACACACACACACACACACACACACACACACACACACACACACACACACACACACACACACACACACACACACACACAGAAACTGTGGCAGCTACCACAACAGCATGCAACCTCCCCCACACTCCAGCGAGGCAGTGTGCAAGTGCCTCTGGCTTGCCCTGACCCACATCTTGATATAGCCCTAAGTATGCTTACAGCTAAGTCCTGAAGACACTCCTGCCACTCTTAGCCTAATCAGGCCTGACCTGCTGTCGGCACACTCGGCAGATAGACAAGCCAGGCTGGACAGACCATTATCATTTTCAGAAGGCTTTCAGATGGCCCTAGGTACTGTTTCTCCACCTTCCCCCACTCCACCACTGATTGCAGGTTTCCTACTAGACAAGAGCATGTTCTATCTGGGATAGTTAGTTAAACATTACATGAGTGGCTAGATTTCTGTGCCACGCTACACGGGGAAGAACACAAATTCTCTTAATGTCAGCAAAGAAATGTTCTCCATTTGTAAAGCAGATATATATGTAAATATAACATCTAACATCTTCAATTAGCTTCACCTTATTAATCTTTACCCCCCTCCAATTCCACTCATTGATCTATATTGAGAAGAAATGGGGGTGAAGGACAGAGTGCATAGGCTCTGCCGATATAAACTGGACTAGGGCAAAGACAATTACTTTAGAGGGCTGTATGCTACAGTGTGGCTAAACTATCTTGCCTGCATGTGCCTCAAAACAAATGAATGCTTTATACTTTTAATACTAATACTTAAGTTTGTAATATTGTATTACCTTATCTTCCTTGTACTCAACAGGTGGTGGTTTTCTGTGCTCATGCCCTCTCTCTTGGCTAGAATCGGCCCAGGAACAGTTGGATTCATCATGTTGGCTGAGAGCAGCCTCCAGCTGGGGCAGTAGGTCAGGCAGGAGGTCAGGAGGCTCCAGGCCCTCCAAGTCTCCATCCTGAGCCTCTGATGGCAGGAGATTGTCTCCCAGTGCTTGGTATCCATTAGTGTTGATGGCCCTGCAGCTCTGAGGCTGCTCAGAGGGCAGTTGGCTGGCCATGCTGGGGTAGCAACACATAGATTCACCAAACATCTCAGATGACCTGCAGTGTCCCTGGGTTTCTCCAGAACAACGCAGGGCCCGGAAAGGACATTCCTCTGTCTGGCTAACTGGGGTCCTGGTGTGCTGCTGACTCATGGCTGCTGTGGATGGAAACTGACATACTGCCCCTGAGAGCTCAGGCACTGTAGAAGTGAGGGGTGCAGAGGTTGTGGCAGGCCTAGACACTGAGGCTGAGGACAAAGACTGCTGACTGAGATTGGGTATTTCTGGCTCTCCAGGGTAGGCAGGGTACTGAGCCGGTTGGTAAGCAGTGCCAGAACTGACTGAGCATGTGGCCAAGGAGTGAACCATAGATGACGAATGAATGGGGAAAGGCAGGTTAGGGTTTTCCGGTCCTGATCCAGAGAAGGCTTGTTCTCTCCTGGTCAACTGGTAGCTACCCTGCTGCTGCTGTGGTTGTATGCAAGTCCCACTCAGAGAAGCATTTTGACTATCCAAATACGACTTACTTGGCAGAGCCCTTGAATGGAACCTTGGTCCTCCTACAGTTAGTTGGTGCTGAACCTGCTGCTGAGTATGGTGAGCTTGCTGTTGGCTCTGAGATTGACCCCCCTGGTGAAAGGAGAAATTGTGATGCTGCAGGGATATAGTCTGTGTGTTAATTTGTTGGTGCTGGCGCTGGTTTAACAGCTGTTGCTGATGACTTTGCTGTTGTTGCAGCTGCTGCCGCATTCTGTGCTGCTGCTCCTGTTGTTGATGACACGGGTGGTGTTGCTGCTGTTGTGTTTGTTGTTGTCTGACATGAAGTTGCTGGTTGTGCAGTTGTTGCTGCTGCTGATGACAAAGCTGTTGTTGCTGATGTTGCTGCTGTTGAGATAAGGGGTGATACATATTCCCATTCTGGTCTTGGTTGCCCCACATTGGACTGCTACTGTTACAGAACAGCCCATTGGATTGAGGTACTTGGCTCATGGCTGCATTGTGGTACTGGCCATGTTGGTCTGCAATCATACCACTGCCTCCACCACCTGTACCCCCAGGACCAGAAAATGCCTGCCCCATAGGATTCTGAGCCTTATTGCCAATGTAGTGCCCCATCTGCTCACTGTAAGTGGGCATGGCTTGTTGGGTTGAAACCGGTGGGATCATGTCTTGGTGCTTCACTGGGCATAGAGGCTCCACTTGGAGGGGCTCAAAGTCAGCACTGAGGTTTAGCTCATCCACAAGTGATGGTGCTGAGGGGAAGCCATCCTCATCCAGGCCTTCCAAACCTCCAACAAAGAGGTTGGGGTCATTAAAGAAGTCCATGGCAAAGCCTGGAGGGTAACTGGAACCTTTGGAACTCCACTGGATCCAAGGTGGTCCCAATGAGCCTCGCTGTCTACAGAGCTACAGCATGTCCATTATATCGTGTCCCTGTCCAAATACAGAGGGAAAAGAACATTAAAATACAACATTAATATGAGAAGATAAAGACTGTGTGTTTTCACAAGTAATGTATAGTCGAGAGGAAGATCAGATCACAGTTTGCAAACAAACTACAAGTTACTCCAGCAGAAACCCCACCACACACAAATGAATCATTTTAAGTCTGAGATGAGATTTTATCACGTATATATTTTCTTCCCACCATATCTATTTTTATCATCCATTTCCTCATCAGTGATACATGCTTGTAGGCTAGCAGAATTGCATGAATGCCCATGCGGTGTCGAAAAAAAAAAGCTTTCAAGAGGCAGGTAATGGCTGGGTCAGAAGGGTCTGGGAGAAATTTGGTACTGTCAATTATCTATCAGCACTGCCTTTCATGTGTGTAGCAAAGCAGCTGGTGCAAACCAACCACCAGCCACCAGCAGGTGCCTCTTCCTGTGCCACCTCCCCTTTCTCACACACACACACACACACACACACACACACACACACGCACACACACCTCAATCCCCCACCCCCACAACCAATGAAGCTGCCTGCCCTGCTACTGCAGAACATGTGGGAGGTGCAGACAGCTGATAGAATTTCAACAGCTAGGGACACAGGCAGATGAGATCTTTTGAGTGTGTGTGTGTGTGTGTGTGTGTGTGTGCATGTGCGTGTGTGTGGGGTGTGTGGGTTCTGCAACCACAGACCAGCGGAGGATGACAGAAGCTTACCCAGGTCAGTCATTTTATGCTGACTTGCAATGCACGCAGGCACACAAAAGCCCAAATAAGCACAGACATTTCTCCATTACCTTAGTCTAACTTGTAAAGATACTTGATTTCACAGGCTAATATATATTTCAAATGACAGTCAGGCTGATAAGAGGCATAGCAGCCTCAACTCCTGCATGTGTGATTTGTAATCAAATCACAATAAAGCATTATATGGCTGTTTTAAGCAAGTAATGAGGACATAAATAACACTGTAATGCTGGACATTGTGCCCAGTGTGATTCAAAGGCTGGAGCCTTTCCCAGCTGACATTGGGTGAGAGGCTGGGTACACCCTGCCTGGACAGGTCACCAACAACCATTCACACCTATGGGCAAAGTCGCCAATAAACCTACGCTGAATGTGTTTGAACTGCGAGAGGAAATCAAAGCACCTGGAGAAAGCCCACGCAGTCCCAGAGAGAACATTCAAACTGCACAGACAGGCCCCAGCCGGCCAGTAGGTCAGAACCAAGAACCTTCTGCTACTCACAAATCACGTGGTTGTTCAAGTGTCATATCACTTGTGCTGATAAGCACATACGTACATACAAAAGTTGAATGGTTATTAGACATTTGAAAATAAATTTTCTTTATTTTAACCAATCATTTACACGATAACTCATTTTCAGTGTTGTTCAGCCAGAATATAAACCTGAATAGATTATATCTTGCTCTTACCAGAAATTCTGTTGAGGACCGAGGCCAGGCTATGGAATGCTGCTGGATAAATCTGTGCTGTGCTTCACACTTAATTCACATCGGACACTAATTTCATTTGCAGTACAAAGTTTTATTTCCAGCAGTCCATTCAGAATGTAAGTCAGTAAGTAATTCAAATTATTAAAAACAAACTTAAATCATAAACTAAACAGAGGTTGAAAAATGCTCCAGTTTACGGTAATATCACTGCAATACAGTTCCTTCTGTGGCTCATTGTCATGCCACCAGGCATGAATCATATGCGTGATCACTCTCCCCACAAACCACTGTCAAGAGGTCCCAATAAAAATATGTTCATACAGGCATGAAGCCATTCCTGTTTTCAGTTTGGGTCGTGCTTTCAACTTCAGGGTCACTCTAGTGCTTTGCTTACTATCCTGTTGATTGGGAAATCATGGGACTGTCCTGAAATGTGACAGTCCCACTTGTCAATTTTTTTTTCTTTCATTTCTTTGGATGCCTGTATTCATAGGCAGCATGCGGATGATTTATTTCACACTGTCAACAAGCAAAGACAGAAAATAATGTGAAATGTGCGTAATTGCCACATCTAAGCATAATCTAAATCACAACTTTTCCCAGTCATATTCAAGTGATAACTACACCATCTCTAACACTAGTAAAGGGAGTTTTAATGTTTAAAGAGTGTTTTCATTCACTCATTTAAGATGTGTGCTATCAGTTGGGATTACACTATTGAGTTTGTGCCGAACACATGACAAAGCATGAAGGGCTTATGTCCTTTCATTTAATCAACACTAAATAATGTGTGTGATGAAAATTTGTCTCATGTGAATCCTTTGAAATGACACTTGTTTGGCAGATATTCTCATGTTGGTGACATTCAAAGTAAGTCTGAGACACGGCCAAACCCACGTTGAAAGCTGAGATGAAGTACGCAGTCTATTTAAACTGAAATTACAACAGTAAACTGGATGTAAAGCATAAGAAAACTGGAGTGTAATGTGTTTGATAAATAATACACGTTTATATCATATTTCCCATGTGCCATGAGTCAATGCAGCATATCCCTGAACCTGTTAGCCAAACCACTGCTAACCTTTAAAACACCCCCAATGTTGCCCTGAGGCACAGACCAGTCCCCTCAGATTCCGTCGACTTCCAGCTGTTTCCTTCATAATTATGACGTTGTAAGCACCTTTAAGGCACGTGCGACCCATTCCTAATATCAACACGAGCTGTGTACATAACTCTCCCGAGGTCGCCATTGAATCCTGGGGCTGGTGTCATACAAATGGCTACTTCTGCGCACCTCGGTCAACAAGTTACACCAAGAACAAGTTGTAGCAAAAAACTTTTTAAAAAATCAAATATTATCTGAGATAGAAATTGGTAAAGTTAGCCACGTTTAAATAAAAAGAAAGCATTGCTGTAACTGAAGGCGACTTTAAGTTAGTGCTCCAGCCTCTTTACATGTTTTAATTGTTACAATGGTACCATTAACACACGGCAACACGTTCGTCGTGTGTTCAAAGCTTTAACTAGGAGTCGTGCTTTCATTAAATGGACACTAGGCTCACCTCTGAAGTCAGAGGCATCCTCTTCATCTTCAACCCAGCAATGGCTCCAGCTCCTGCGAGCGCGTTGTTTGATAATCCAGCGAGGCGGCAATGTGTTGCGCCACTTTAAACTCAAATGGAAACAAAATGAACGCGCGTGGGACATTTGATTTCAGATTTCAAATGTTAGCCCCGGGGTCGTTGAGACCGGGCACACGTGCTCCTAGCCAAACCTCCACTTTGGAACAGCCACGGGATTCAAGAGGTGTCGTGACGCTTCCTCAGTGAGAAAGAGGAGGGGGGGGAGGAGGAGGAGGCCGGAGACGGATGGAGAGGTCGACAGTGATGGTGTCCATGATAATAACAACTAGTAGGTCATGCTCGACCGACTTTCGTTTTCATTTCTGATTAAGCTACCAACATTTTGGCGCCGCTAACAGTTACCGCGTCCACGTACAAGTGTGGTGCTGACTGAGCCCGGCTAGTCGCTGTCAGTTCAGGACCACCATGACCAAGAACCACGAAGGACTACTTTGGAGCCACGCGCATTTAATTTACCCGAAAAACTGCGAGAAAGTACGATGACAATTGCTGTTTTAAATGCGAACTTACGGTAAACTGGTGCGAACAAGTTTGGCACGTCAACAGTCTTCATTCTACCGGGAAGATACACACTCAGCAAGGCGGTGTGTCATCAGACAGCTGAGGCGAGCCCCACTGACTGACAGACATTTGACAGCTCCTTTCCTGAATGAAACAGGAGCTCTCGAGTCCGAAACATCTCTCAAAAATCACAAAAAGAAGTGTTATTTCTTACCTGAATCGAGCCCCAAAGTGTAACTCCAGACGTCAACGTAGAGAGGGTGTTATCGGCGAAGTTGTGACTGTGTTGTTAGTTGTACTCCTGCTGGCGACCACGGCACAGCGGCTCTACCGCTGCTGCTGACGTGACTGTGATAACACTGCATTTGCATATTAGTGACCTCCTCTCTGATTGGGCCAGCGACAATTTGCCATAATTTCGCTTTTCCACATAAAATTAAAAACCGGTTCCCGTCAGCATGTGTGCTTTTGGTCCGGTGTCGACCCCAACCAGCCCCGGAGAGCGGCTGTTTAAATCATGGATTCATGGGTAAAGTCCCTGTGTTGACAGAGTGCATAAGATGGCCGCGTACAAGCCAGAGCCAATCCGGAGAGGCCTTACTTTCGCACATGCACCGGAGTCTCTCGTCAATGCAAAAATTAGGAGTGGGAGAGGTGCTCTCCACTGTGGGCACATATCGACCTCTGCTGGCTGACTGAGCGACATGCTTCCTTAAATGTACTTACCCAGTTTGGACGATACATGTCTGTCGTCCTCAGTAGTGTGCTCACATTGACTTGCAACTATGCAATTCACGACATTTTCTCCTAGGGCCCACGAGTGTAATAAAACTATACTTTAATGTCCTGATTTTGACGGTGACACCATGTATTCTGCAATGACTCCCCAATAGATCAATTCAATATTCCTATGATATAAGATACATATAAAAAAGACGATTAACGGAATATTGGCTGTGTAGTATGCTTCTACAATTCATTACAGAATATGTACAGTTGGTCTTTAGGTAAATGTGGAATATGGGTGTAGCCTATGTGAAAGTGGTGACCACTACTAGTGTACAAAACTTTAAGAGTGGAACTTTCCTCCCATATAGACCCATGGCTGTATTGTAGACCCTATACGAATGTACTTTGAAAGTAATGGCTACATTTTCCCCTTGATAAGCAGCATTTGACTTGTGAACAGAGCAAATGTAAAAAAAAAAGTCCAAAAAACTTCAATCAATTTCATTCCAGAAAGGTCTGTATGTAACGTGCTCTGCATCAAGTGTTTACAATAATTTGTGGCAACCCCCCCCTCCAAAAAAATTCCAGTTCGGTCTTATTTTCTGATCATTTTATTTATTTCAGAAGCATTTAAATCTCATGTCATCTATGCAGCAATGTCTTTCACAATCTAGAGCAGGAATGGATCCACATGGAGCACATTACAACTCACACATTTGAAGACGCTGACAGCCCAAATGGCAGTGTGTAAACCACAGAGATTTTTTTTTTACGCCCTTGCCTTTCACAGCAGCTATAGATAGATCTAACCTGTTTCAGCACCACATCTGCTATTTTGATATAGTCAAATAGTCAAAACATTTCCTTGCAGGGTTCCCACAGATTCCAGCTTTTCCCCACATCCTTAGTTTAATGATATTTGCAAATTGAAAGTGGCTGGGAAATATTACTATCAATTAAGCCAGAGCCCTCTACAGATGAAGACATAACATGTAAAGTGACATCTGGCACAACAGAAAATGTTTATTCCTGTAGCTGGATGAAACTCCATTTTTTTGCTGCTCATAAACTAGTTAATAACTAAAATGTATGAAAATACATTTCTGATTTTCCTTCACACCAATGAAGGAATCCTGCAGTAACTTCTTTGACTTGTGAAGAAAATATCTGTAAGGGGGCTTAAGTAATATTTCCAAAGAAGGCTAAGAAAACCAAAACATTCACTCAGAAAATCCAAGCATCAATGCAGACATGTCTCTTAAAGTCAAAGGTTAGCACAGCATCCATTATTTACACATCAAACCTTTAATAACCAATAGGTACATAAAACATTCAAAATGATTGAAAAATCAGACAAAATAAAATACAGGAGCTTACTTATTTAGCATCTCATTTAAAACCATACTTGCCTCCTCTGCTTTATATATATATATATATTAGGAACTATGTAAGACAATTGTAGTTTACACGGTGGAATTAAAAAGAAATCATTGTCCAATAAGAAACAAATATAAAACATATGTCAATTGAATTGAGTAATGGGAGGAGTGGTAATTAGCGATATGTTTATATGTTTCATTCACACTGATGAATGACAAATAAACAGTCCTGAGCCAATTTCAACAAGTGGTATAGATCATGTAGTCCACTATACTTACTGTATAAATACAAATTGCTTTGCTCATATTTTTCAGCTCCTTTTGGGACAGTATGCTATATCACCTAGCCCAACATGTGCATGGATCTGAAAGTCTAAATGAGAAAGCACTTTGATTGCATCACAGCCTAAATGATGTTGCTGAGACATCCATTTGTCATCGTCGATTTACATATGATACAAACTTTGTTTCCTTATTCTAAAGCTGTTTGAGGAGATGCCTACAAAGCTTTTAAAGCTGAGCAATAACGTGGAGATTCAATATAAAGTTCTCCCAACTGTTTCAAGGATCCAGTTCACATAAACAGCTGAGGCAAGCCAGTGTCGTGGCATCCGATGCATGTGCCTCCCTCTAGTGGCTGCTGCAGTGACGGTGCAGGTTCAGCTCTGAGGAAGACTGTCATCTTTGCTGAAGGGCTGCGTCGAACCAGGCTTCACCCAAGACAGCCCTGACACCTGCGTTCCCTTGTGGTGATCCTCAGGCCGTCTCTAGAGCAACACAGGTACAGCAGTTACATAACAGGAACAGCTTGACCAATCAAATTTCTCATAGCTCACACTAGTTCAACAAAACCCTTTGGGTTTTAATTCTGGGAGCAGAAATGCAGTACACTGCACTCTCCTGCTCATATACAAATCAAAAACTTTGAGATTATAAACTTCTGTAGTTTTTTTTAAAAACTTACTTTGTATGTGAACATCCGCTCTTTTGCTTCCTCATGAACAGCTGGGTTCCATGGGGAAAAACTATCAAATGGACAAGAGCAGCAATGTGAGTGTTTTCTTTTCCCCCTTCAGAGTTTGAGCTCACACACAGGATTACGGGGTATGTTTTCTTGGTGTTCTTGGAATGTTAAATATTAAACAGGTCACCAACCTTATTGCGTAGGGATCATCGATCTTGGGTTGGTCAAAAAGATGACTGTTGCATAGTTTTACACTATCCACCACTTTGCTTTTGAACAACTGCACGTCCTTTTCATATCTGAAAGGGGGAAAAAAGTTATGCTTTATGACACAAGTGAGACATGGGTTGTAACTAAAACAAATCCAAACCTTTTTGTTGCGAAGAAGGCTAAAAGACGTACATATGGTTCTGTAATATGTATTGCCAAGAGGAAAATAGAGCTACAGGATGGAAAGAAAAAACGAATAGGAACACATGAAGAGTGTGGCGCTTTTGGTCAGAAAAAAAAAAATGGAGGCAATGTTCTTATTCTTTGGCAATATCAAATAGCACTAGAGAGTACGTGTCACTTTTTTATGGTTCATCTCTTCCTTTAGGATAAAAACCTATTGAAGGGAGGCTCAGACACTCACAGCACAGCAGCCTCTGGGTTGAGTGGTTCTGTGGTATTGATCTTGTAGAAAATTGTACGTGCGTACATCAGGACTTGCCAGATGTGGTTGTGATTCCTTCTACAAGAACACAACATAAAGAGTTGACAACATTGTTAAACCTTTTTGCCAGGAAAAAAAAAAAAATAAATTTAAAAAAATATATATATAATTATACACATATACAAATATACAACTGTTTGAAAGAGAAAACGGGAGAGTAAATTACATAAAAGGCAGACGGCATACCTCCATTTGGTGAAAGCTCTTCTGACATCAAGCTCTCCTGACACAGGGTCAACAAGAGGATGGAAGACTGGGATGTCGAATACTAATTTCTGAAAGAAAGCACAAGCAAGAGATGGTTGAGGGTTTGCCCCAACTTTTTGTTCAATAGACTTTTAGGACTGTTCTGTAACAGTGTTGTTTCCAGGATCATTGGTCAACTGTGACTTGTCATAGCGCACAGGAGTCCTACTTTTATTTAATTCATAATAGTCAACTTATCCTGAAAAAAATTTGTTTAAATACAACCATGAACACATTTACAGATGACAGTTTAAGATGTTTCAAGATATGCATTTTTCTCCCTAAACATGGAAAACACCTGAAAAAAGAATTATAAATGTCAAGCTTATTTATTTGACCATGAGCAGACATGCTTTTTCCTGCTAGAGAATACACTCTGGAGGTTTTGTTTAAACAAACTGTAAAAAAAATAATAAATAACTTGTCAAATATGTACACTATACTTACAGGACACTCTCCATCTGGATAGTTATCTGGAATATACACAGTGAATTTGAAGACTCCATCCTGGTACAAGCCATGTCTGATGAATATGACCCCAAACCACACTAAACAGTGGGAGACATGGTATTTCAGAATCAACACAGACATGAATAATGCAGGATCAAGCACTGTAAATGCAGAAAGTTTACCAGGACAGTGCAGAGACTGCACAGCAAAATTATATTTTCTGCAGAATATAGGGACACATAAGGATAACAGGATCTCACAGAAAAGGTAAAGGATATTATAAATGTTATACTACATACATATTTAACTTAGCACTGCAACTTTTTTTTTGCAAATTAGATGTTGAGCATTCAAGATGGAATCCATGAGGAGCCACGTTTTATAAGTGTATATATGAAACATACATGAACTGAAAAAAGAAAAAGAGAGGGTCCTTACTTAGTGCCGATTTGTAAGATGGCTGGACATAAATTCCAGGGAGCTTCTGCTTAATCACTAGTGTGCTGCAGGTCACATGGCAAGAAGTTAGATCAATACAAAAGGGAGAAAAACATGCATGAACTTATTTTCTTCTTCGGTACCAAATTAAAAGGGATACTTTGAACATAACTTAATATAGACACTGTGCGTTTTAAAAGCAAGTGCTACCAACATATTTTAAGAAAGGAACGTTAAGTATAAACATAGGAAAACATTATCTGACAAGTGCCAAGGGAATAAAAGCAAATCCAATTAACTTTTAATTCTCATACTGGACCAATACTTACAACTCAGCCAGCAGAGAGTACTCCAAGTAAAAGGGGCCATAGGAGGCGTGTGTGCCATTGGCCGACTGGGCTGGGGTGACTGTAGACACAGGCTTGGTAATGGGGGCTGCATTCTTAGGAATGGGTGGAAGCTGCTTTTTTCCAAAGGGCAGCCGGGCTGGGCTGGCTCTTTGCTCCCCATGCCCACTCTGTTCCTCGTTGTCAGATCTCTGCTGTTTTATGAGAGAAATATAACAGGAATCTCAACAAATCACGTGTAAAAAAAAAACAAAAAAAAACACAAAGGACACAGGGAAAGTCTTGACAGCCAGATTAGAGAAGGCTAACTTTTATGAGCCATTATGCACACTCAAAAGTACACCAATGGCCCAGGGTGCTGTGACCAATCTCTCAGGTTACACTGCCCATCTGATTTTCAGCTTATCAGGAAGCAGTGTCTAGACAAGTGCAAGCACAATACAGTGTCACTGTACACGTCGAGCACACAGCAGCAGGAAGCCACAACGAACGCTGCTGATGACTACTACAAGTATGCCAGGAATGCTTGCAGTGAATAGTGCACTAATGCAACAGATCTTGCCTGCACATTCATTGAGGTCAGACTTGACTACGGAATGTTTTTGAAATGTTCCTCTAACTAGGCAGGAAAAAAATGAACCAACACCCATGCTCAAGGTACACCGTTTGCCTCCTCCCTACCTCATCAGGGTTGCACCAGTATGCTACAATTTACTTCCCCTCCCCTTTGTTGGTGGAAATTCAGCCTAGCACTAGCCAACTGTACTAAACCGCAAGCTAACTGTACTAAACCACTGACACAAGCAATGCTTACTGTTATTCTACACTGAAAGAGTGGATTCTAACCATTATTGTCAGCCATTGATTTGAAGAAAGTAGCCAATTTCAAAAGTGAATTTCTTTTCCAAAAATGAGTAGGAGACCACACCCTCAACTTGAGTTCCAGTTCCAGTTCAACAAGATTCCTAGGAAAATGAATACAAGTGGCAACAGGTGCAGGTTTGAAAACATCTAACAAATACAGGCACTAACTAATCAAAACAAAAACTGTTAACAGAACAAAGTATTAATATGATTGTTGTCTAAAACCTGAAACAAAGTTGTGATCGATGAGTTGAGACACATTGCCTTCATATTTACAGTGTTTTGGTGACAGTGATTTAGTACTCTGAATCATTTGGAGAGAAAAGTCACAACTCTATGGTATAAGTGAATCAGTTTAATCTCCTGTTTTTTCAGCACCTTTGAGGAATCCTTCAAAGTCCACCAATAAAGTAAGTGCATATAAGATCAATATACTGTATATTTACCAATATAAAATAACCTGGGTTGGATTTTGATGGTCAATGAAAGTATGGTGCGTAAAACTAATGTTTTTTAAAAGAAAATACTCAATGTATAGGTCATATGCATGCCAAGCACCATTATTGGGCTGTAAAGACTTTAAAAGGTCTCATGATCAGCTATGCAAAGCAGTATGACTGCCATGTCCAACAGATTTTGAAAAGGCTTCCACAGACATGCATGTAGCACGCTATCATCAAATGCAAGCTTTCAGTCAGTGGAGAATCACTTTACTATCGAGTGTGATATTATTTGCTTTCCCACACAGTGGTTAATGGGTGGTTTTCAGTTCTGTTGAACACATTATAGTTCAATGTGTTTAACCTTACCTTACGACTCGTGTTGGCAGACATGCTCCAGAAGGGGTTTAGGTTCATTACTCATTCAGAGGTTCAGATTGGTGTCCCTCTTTTTATGTAGGCCCCACGACAAGTGCAGTCCGGGCCATCCGCTAAAGTGATTGTTGCTGCAGTTAAGGTCAAAAACACACAGACACATTTGTAAACATACACACAATCAAGCACAACGCTGATCTAATGTCATCTAGCGAGCTAACACTACGGCTATATATCGTTTCAACTCGACATTTAACATTAAAATATTAACGTTGAGCTTGGCAGAGTACACAGTGAGAAACGTTAACAGCTCGCCACTACTTCTAAAAGCTCTAAAATGAGGGATTATTTGGGATAGTTTAGGATTGGCTCTTTCATGAGGTATGTAGCTGATATGCTAGCTGTAGTATTGTTGTCGACATTCAAAGTATGTTGCGTGATTAATGTAACGTTAGTTAGGCAGTCATAGGGTGGTAACTGTAGAGACCACTGTTTTAATTTCAACAAAATATGGTATTACTATCGTGGCATTTCTGACAGGATATCGAATTATCGTGTCATTCGCCACAAACTGGGGCTACAGTGCTAACGTTACGTTAGCAAACGTTTTGGACCTACATTAAGTAGTTAAAACGGACGTATTTCAACTGACAGCTGGATATCTGACGAAACACTCTTAAACTTAAGTCTAACTTGGTTCATGTTAATGTCCACATACTGACGTTGTCTCACCTGCTTTCCTTCAGTCACTTAACGTTATCTAAGCTATAGCATTAGCTTACAATGCTACCTTTAGCGCTGCTAACAACATGACTATACCTTTAATTTTAGCCCTGGTACGTAAGAAAGCTTAATGTTGTAACTCACCGTATTTGATAGAGAGCTGTAAAGGTCCCTTTTACAGCGATGTTAACGCGCGTCTCTGTATAGTTTTCGCAGAAACTGCTCAGCTGCTCGCCATTCCTTTGGGTGTCATCCCGGCTAACTAGCTAACATTGGCTAGCTAAATAATTTGACAGACACAGAAACCGGAGTTCAATCTAACTTAATGAGGGGCGTTTCGGTTTATGAGTACGGATTCTCATTGGTATACGGGATAAACGTCCTCGCAGATGATTTGCTGACGCTTCCGTCACGTGAAAGGGAAAGCGTATTTTGCTGAGAAAAAATAGCAGATGGAACCTTGGCTTGCTGTCAATCAAACGGCAAGTAAAGTTGCTCTGTTTCTGTTTTACAAAAAAAGAAAGAAAAAAACAATATAGTTATTAACAGGATCATAGCCCTAGCCTATTTACAATAAATAGACCGTTTTCACAGCAGACATTTTGACTCGGCATAGCTGAAAAAGCACAGGTGGAACTAATAACATTAACGATGGCTCAGTTCCATTAAATGTCCCAGTTAGCCATGACAGTGAGCCAGCATGCAAAATATCATGGAACTGGCTATTCTATTTGGAATGCAGTTGTTATTAATGTCATAGATTGCGCCTGTGCTTTTCCTACTATGACATGTCAAGATGCCTGCTGTGAAAAAGGTCTGTTGGTTATTGTCTATCTCCCTGTAGCCACCTTGTCATGTTGACCATGTTTTAATTAATTTGCTTACAAAAAGTGAAGTTGGAATTCAAATGCATGTGTGTCTGCTTTCAACTGCCAAATAACTGTCCAAAATGTTTTTATCTATTTCTTTTTCTAAAAATCGTTCTAACTTGCAGTTTCTTTGGGATGGTTAATGTTTTAAATCTTTTATGTCATAATAATAAAATACTTAACTTTATGTTAAACCTGTCAGTCCAAAGAAATGTTAACTGTCTTGTATGAAAAGGCTTATAAGAGGTAGAATAGTTTTTTGTTTTCTTTTTAATGTTTAAAATAACTAGTGTCTTAAATAACATTATTGATCAAATCGCTTAAGATTTCTTTTGTATACTTTCATGTTAATATCATTGTAAAATAATATTAATAATATGGCATTTGTCTTCCAGATCAGACCATCATCTCCAAAGGTTAAAAAAAGAGCTTCCTGATAGTGAGGACTGCAAAGTCAGTCTATCTGGTCAGTGTATTTCTTGTGTATTTTCATCCTACAAAATGAAAATTCATCCTTTCATCCTTTCATCTGTTCAGGTTTTCACAGAAGTTAACAAAGGGTCCCCCAAAAAAGCACCAGGGCACTTTGGCTAAGATGTGTGAGTAATACACACTTTTATACTGCCTTAATGTCAATGTTTTGGTGCACTGCACAGCTAAAGTCCCTTGAGGGTAAGACGCATCCAAGCCATCTGTGTCACTCGTTTCTTTAGATTTGACCACGCTTCATTGGCAGTTCATTCTGCTGATTGATTGATTTCCTAACAATTACCCCTAATTATTTTTCTGGGTGAAGAAAAAAAAACTAATTTAATGCATGGGTGATTGCATTAATTGGGAGAAATGACATTGTCCAAGTTTCAGAGTAAATACAAATTATTGACTCCATTATTGTTATCTGATTGTATATTGTTCCAAGTACACTTCACTGACAAAGGTAATTAGTGTCCTGCTTCGTTATTGGGACAGCCAACAATGCAAGGTCACCATCACTCTTTTGACACGTACAAATCAAAGACCACCTCAAAACAAATAAGTTTATGCCTGCTTTGCCTTCATCGACATTGAGATAAACTGTCTGACACAAACAAGGGTGCAAATATCCACACCATTGCTTTTGTAATGAGTCTTTGCCATTGATTCTTTATCTAATCAACTATTGTGACCTTGTTTGGTCAAACAAATATACTAATGAACGTAATTAAAGTGGGGAGATTGGATTAACTAATTGAATATGTGCCCTGTTGGAGCTGGATTTTCTTTTTATACTGGAAATGTTATCGCAACAAGCATTTAAACTTAGATTTGTATGCTTTTTTGGGGAGGTCAAATAATATATCCTTACTGGGCATTCATTTTTATTTAAATTAAAATATATATGAGTGATACAGATTCAAAAAATCAAAATTTGAAAAAGTGCTTAGGCACATTTCACAGTGATCAACACTACCGTACAACAAATCTGGAGCATGCATTGAATAAGAAGCATCATATCAGCATCACATCCTTTTTTATATTTGCCATGTATGATGTAATGGGATGTTTTATGGTTTCATTGTTTATACAAATAGATTTATATATTGTGGTTTCAGCAGCATTTTCCAGCTGCACACCTTCAGCTGGCATCAGAATTCAAATTTAAGATGAAATATGTTCCCTTCTGTCAGTCCATTTCTTCAGAGAATTTTAGGCCCACTGATTCAGCTCTACAACTTGGTTTGAATGACAGTAAAGAATTACAATTGGCAGTCCCTGGTGAAACCTGTCTTGACAGCGCAGACATAAAAAAAGTGAAAAAAGATGACTCCATGTCCAGATAATATGTAATAACAATGTTAGTTTGAATAAAGAAAGCCAAATCTAGATTCAAATGTAATTTTCATTTTAGAAATATGAACAACTGGGGAGTAAAGGTTAAAAAAAAACATCAGCCATATCCTTCATATAGCAATAGTCTTTCCTTATCCCTGAGGCTATGGCCTGGCTAAAACCTCAATGCAGCAATTATTTGCTGTAATGACTGCAGTTCAAATAAGCCTGGAGATTTTATTAAACCAAATGAGAGAATCATCTGTGTATTATCACCTTGTGATTGACAGTGACAAGTGTTGGGCATACTCGGATGTGAGCATGATGAAGAAGCTCTTGGCAAAGCTCTCGATAATGTTACCCCTGATAAAGTTGCCTAGAAAACCTCAGCCAACAAATGGAGAGGGAAAGCTCCACGCATATTAATTCCAATTGTCAGATCCCTCCAGTGGAGGAGGAGGGGGGTAATCTGGCAGGCAGCCCTGGCTGCCCCTCCATTCACTGAGTGGCATTTTACACAACTAATGAAAAAGAAATCCATTGTGCTGATCATATGCATAGATTTCACTCTATAATAACGATGAAATAGAAATATTCATAATAAAAGTAAAGGTCACTCGCTCCTGCAGCTAAGCTTCCTAAGCTGCAATCTTTGCAAAAGCAGTTGTCAGGTTACAGCGATAAAATAGGAAAAAGGGAGACGCGTCAGGTTTTAACCCTGCAGAGGCCAAGAGGTGAGACACTGCAACCAAACTACTGCTACATACTGTAACTCCTCGGCCATTTGTTTATCTTTCTCCTCCACCAAACGATGGATCCAACAGGTTGGCCTCCTCCAGCATCCAATGGAGAGGTTAAAGGTCAGTCACATAGTTGTGATTTACATAGTCCTCTCTCTGACGTACAGTATCAAAGCTAGTGTCTACATTCTTCGGGGATTTGTCTAGTCTAGTTAATAAAATACATGGAAATATGAACAGCCGCCTCTCCTCTCTTCAGCACTCTCATCCTGCTTATCTCTGTATGTAGGTCACCTGGGCTTCTTCAGGCATATGAGCAGTGGAGTACAGGGATGGAGAGAGGCATGTCTCACCTCTGAAGGACATTCACAACATTATTATTGCCCGCTGCGACTTCCACGCTGAGCCCCGTCTTCATATGCATCATACATTGGCATTTATTAGTGCCATGCACTAAGTACAGGCCATGTTATTGAATTTGAATATCAGCTCCTAGCCACATTCGCAGGCCCTGGAAATATATTATATTAAGATGAAGCAATCTCATTTAATAACACCCAAACTAATAAAAGGAGAGCAGATTGGAAATTAAATTTATGAATATTGCTTGGCAGCAGGAGTGATCCAAAAAAGCCCAGCGCGGTCTGTCATATGCAGATATTTCTCTAGCTGTAAGCCCAGGTGTTGGAGAAATTTCTGACTGTCTCCCCACGAGTATCATGTTGAGAAAGCAGCAGGTATGTTTGGGTCCTTTTGGGTTTGTCATCATTCAAAAGTAGAAAGCCATGCGGTGGACTACTTCAGTCTAACTGGACAGAAGCATGTTGATGCCCTTGTTGTACAGCCTTTGTTTAGCATTAACCATAATGCTGCTCAGTTTCGTTAATCCTCATTATTTCCCCTCGTTAAACTGAAGGTGTACATCCTGTGGATACAGTAAAGAAAGCACCAAAACCACAAAAAGTTATTTTAAGCTGGTGACAAAATGGAAAAAATGTACCCAGTAAGCCATTTGTAAAGCCCTTTTTTTTTCTAAAATCTTGAAACACTGGCTTTCTGAAGTGGCGCTCATCCAACAGCAGTCATATCAGTCTGTGCCAGAGCTTAGCAGCTCAAATTATGGAACGCCACTTCTTCACTTTACCGACTCCGCTTCACACAAGCCCGTAATTTTCCCTCTTGTGTCGTTGATGGACAACATGCTGTTGGTCAGTGTTTCACCGTTTGTGTGTATGTGTGTGTGTGTGTGTGTGTGTGTGTGTGTGTGTGTGTGTGTACAGCAGCCTTTTGCCAAGACATCCGACAGGCCCGGTCCATCTGTGTGTAAATGTTGACTCCCGGTGGAGCTGTGACTGTCACTCATTGCCCAGCCAGTGTAGTGCCAGGCATTGATCGCTACATATATCTTGCTCTGTACTTCGCGAACCTTCATCAACAGATGCGGCTGCAGAATTGATTAGCAGCAAGTCAATGACCAAATCTCTTCGGAAACATTTTTATTTATGTGTGTGTTTATGTGGATAGCTTAGAGGGCCATTAGCGGGATTACCTTTGAGGCTTGGCTGAACAACAGATGTTCAAGGACAACTCAATCAATTTGACTTACAAGAGGCTGCACTTGCCGGAAACAAGTGATAAGTCTGCAAGGGGGAAAAGAGGGGTTAAATAAAAAACAGTTCACTGTGGAAATACACAGGTACAGCAGAAGAACAACAGAATTAGACTTACAGATGGTCCATTATTTAGAGTGAGATCACTGACGGGTTGCCCATGACTAGAACACACAGGAAATGAAATGAAACCCTCTTGATGATTACAAAATGATTGAAAGACTTGGTGGTACCATTTTAATTATTGGCAGCTTTAAGTCCATTTCAGTTATTACTTAAACTCACCCTGCATGTGTTATATACAAATACAGGTAATAGTTTGTATTAAAGTAAACAAATTCTGAAGAACTATGTATTGTATTTATGTGCTTGGGTAGACCACTGAAAGTCCTTTAGCTGAGTCATACACAAACAAAGTTGGTTTGGCCATTTAATATCATAAATACATATAGCACAAAACACGTTTATTAAATTGATTCCAGCTAAATTCCATGCTAAATTGCATGGGCATAAGTAAAACATTTTCAATATAAGCAGCACCAGCCTCCACAAAGGCCCGTTTTAATTTGTGCAGAGTAGTGCATTCAATTATACACGCATCTATATTGAATTCAAATGATTGTTTAATATGGATATTTTTATTATATTTAAATAATCTTGATTCAGCACAAAATGTATTATTTCTCTGAGAAGATCATGTTCTTTCATTCTTTTCAATTCCCCCCTTTCCTCTCATGAATCAAATAGTGAATAAATGTGTTGCAGAGACTCACGATCTGCCTTTCAAGTCCATGCTTATGCTTCCTTATCTGCAAACTTATTAAAATTAAGTCAGAACACAAAATGGTATTTAAAAAGTTTAAGTGAAACAATTTGCATTGGGAGTGTGTGAAAATGCTAATGCATTCTTTTACTAAGCCTCCCAATCACTGTCATCCGTTTCGAGCTCTGATTGTTTTCCACATGGATGCCTTCATTCATTATTGCAAAATTATAAACATAAAGAAGATCTCTGTATTAATATTTCTGCTTTTTGTAAAAGCTCAATCAACCATAATGTTCTAATTTTTTCTCTGTGAACCTCATTTTATATTATCTCACTACTCAAGGAATGGATGTCCCAAAAGGGATTTATTTCATTTATCAGGATTATTAAATTAAATTAAACTAGACACTTACCGCAAGCCAAACAGAGGTACCTTATCCACTTAAAAGGTAGGCCTGCTCTTCACTGCTATTTAGGCAAACACATTAGGCAGCAAATGCCTTTTGTTGGCTGAGCCTAGGTTACTGCATAATTCATTTGTTCATTAAGGAAAAGCGTTGAAAGTGCTTGAGGTAAGTGGAAAAGGTCATGTATTGAATGGATCTTTAATTAAGCTACTTTACAACCACAGTTACACGACTGATGACATATGCATCATGTTAGTGTACATGCAGAATTAGTGTGTGGAAAGACAATAAAGGAGAAATGATGGAAAAGAAGTAGGCAAAGTTGATTTGACCCAATTATTTGAAATTAAATATAAAAGCCTCCAAAAACATTAAAACTACAAATGGTGTTGCTGTGTGTGTGTGTGTACATATATATAACGTGCATTTTAGTTTAGGTTCATTTTACATGGATTTTCTAAATAACTCTTTCACAAAGAGAAATTACATATGTCTGTCATAAAATATTTGTTTCAGGAGAGCAAACCTCTGAAAAATACGAGTCTGGAGAGATTTTCAAGAGCCTATCTGTTATTCTTGTGTCCAGCAGCAGATGGCAGGCTGTTTCCACTGATGAACCATCTCTTGACACCAGCACATGCTGAACTTCTGTACCTCGCCACTGTGATGTTGGCTTCCCAGACCTCGCTGCTCTTGCCTGTGAAATGCATTCCCATTAAAAAGGCATTTTTAAAGCCAACACCAGTGCTATAACAATCATCTCCCCAAAGCCAAGCCTCCACACCCGGGAGCTCGGCACTGCCACACAGGCAGACATGTGGCGGCTGCCACAAACAAAGGCCCCGTACTCTCCTCCCCATTCCTCTTCCCTAAGTCTCCACATGGTTACAGGCCAGCCTGCCAGGGGCAATTACACCCACAGCCCAGTCTGTGAGGTCTCACGGAGACCCCAATCACCACTAACAAGATCAAGGCTAACTCCCTATCACATGCACAATATACAAACATGCATACACCTGCATATGTGTCTGTCCCCTCTCTCTTCATCCAACTCTCTCTCTCTCTCTCTCTCTCTGTCTCTCTCTCTCTTTTGGCACGCTCTGAAATCATAACACATTTTGAGTGGCTGTGGAAAGTATATAGCTTTTTTAAGAGCAACAAAAATAACAGGGTGACAATCATGCTGTCAGACGTGGCTGTCTCATTTCACTGTAAGTCACCAAGTTCAGGACTTTGTCTTGGTGACACTGCAGCCAGCACAAATACATCACCATGTTCCATTGTTATACATGAAACATATGTATTTAGATAACAGTCACATGACTAGTTGAATCTAAAAAAGACACGGTCACCCACGCAGAGAGTGCTCAGTTTTAGCTGCACTTTCTAAAGAAGAAGTATTTAAAAATGCAAAAGTTGTTCTGAAGGAATTGGTCACTTTTTCAAACATGGTAGGTATCTGAATTTGAAAGGACACTCGAGATTTGTATGAATCATTCACTGTTGGTAACAAGGGTGTACATTTTACCCTCCTTATTAGGCCCAGGCCGATGCGGAAAGGCTGGATGGGTGACCGGTGATAGAAACCGTACCCCTGTACCCTGATACAGCCATCAATACCCATGAGGCCGCGTGTCATGCGGCAAGCAGCCTGAGCTGAGGTTCACATGCCTCCTATGATACCTCTTTGAGAGCCCATGCTTCATGTCCTCACACCAAGCGCTGATGTGGCAGCTTGCTAAATAATTTGTGCTTCTTTACCGGGGTCATTGGATAGAGAATCTGGTCGTTGAATAATTAATCGAGACACAATCTAAGCAGCCGACTTCTGTTTCCTCCTCGCTTCAGCCAGATTGTCTGCCACTGTCCCCCGCATTCATACCAACTTGCCGTCTAATTCATGTGGATTGGAACCTCCATCACAATATTGCTGTAGGCAGTCTGGTGTCAGGAAGAGCATGTCCTGAGCGTGACCCACAGGATCTCGAAAAAGAAAACCACACACAGCCGCAGAATCTATTTTCATTTTGTGGATAAAAATAAAACAAAAGCCAATTACCGCCATGGCTTTGTTTAGCTACATAATTGCTTTTCATTATTCAGTGCACAGTTGATACCCACAGTGTAGGTTGAAAGAGGCGCAGTTGTTCGAGTGCGGCTGGAAATGAGATCTTTTATTGATACTGCTGTGTCTCAGATCTGATTCTTACAAATGCTGAGTGATAAAACTGGAGCCTGATTGTCTGTCTGTCTCTGTGAATACTAATGCCACTCTTCAGACTGTTGGATGGGCTCATGGTGGCCTAGAGGTTGGAGAAGAAGACTTGTTACTAAAAGATTTCTCATTCAGCGCATCAAACTGGCTGCAAAATCTGGGGCAGGCAAAATGAACAAGTTATGCAAATCGTAACTCACTTTAAGGAAATAAGCTTATATGCTTTCTGGCAGGGAGATGGAGGAAAAGATCAATACCATTCTCGTGTCAGTAAATATAAGGCTACCACAAGCAGACGGTTAGCCTAGCTTAGCACAAAGTCTGGAAATAGGGGGAAACAGCTAGCTTGGCCAGATATGATAGTGACATCTATCTTCTCATCTAACTCTTTTCTATATAGGCATATTTCCCAAAATGCTTAACTATTGCTTTAACTACCACTGATGCAAGGCAATAATGTTTATAGTTGTGGCAATTTCCCAGATATGATTATATGAAAAAGTGTGAATCCAGATTGCAATCTTTCCCTGGATGTAACTAGAGTGCCTTTAAAGCATTGAGCATGACTGGCCCCAGTGGAAATCACACTTCTAAATCTGGCAGTTTTAGTGGCATGCTAGCGGTATCGTCATTGGGAAATCAGACACCAATAGCCAGACCAATGTCAACGAGGCTTAGCTACATAATTTTAGCCCCCAGAACCAAGACTCTGATTCTTGTCTGTGCATTCCTCAAATACTTTCCCATCACTGCAGATCTCGCCGACATTTAGCTGTCCCTGTGCTCATCACTGACAGCTTTCCACATGTATGTAAATCCTCACATTGATTTACTCTCTCTCATCTTCGGGTGTTTCAAGGAGAAGTGGTGTATGACCAGGGCCGGTACCTCTGGAAGATACCCCAACATGGTTGTCAGGGTCTGTGTCCCTTCAGAGGAGGCATGAGGGATAGGGCTATAAGTCTGAGGTGCACGGTAAAAAAAAGGACAGTAAGAGATAGAGCTCTTTAAAAAAAATACACCAAGACAGGAAGAATGACATTTAGCCCTTAATCATCTCTCTGTCTGCAGGGATCCCCTGTACTTTTGTGTCTATTGCAGATAATGGTCTTTCCTTACTTGACAGCATGTCTTTGCCAAGCCAGAGCTCTGTAACCAATGCTTAAGTGTATCAGGGTGACAAAGCGTTGCTAGATTCGGTGGTGTCACGGCTCATCATGTTGTGACACTGCTGACAGCTGTGGTGTTAAGACAGGGAGGCTGCTGAATGGAGTCTGAATAGATTCTAGTGCAGTAGACCCAACTTCCATAACAATGCCTTCCCTAAGGATCATGCAATATGCAATCCAACAACACCAGCTGTAACCACTGGAAGACAGGGAGGGGAAGTAATGGAAATCTTGGAGTGCAAACCAAAATGCTGCTTCAGTTATTGGAACACATGGATGCTTGTGTTTCAGGAGAAAAACCAGAGGCAAAAGGAGTACAAGAATGACAATGTTTTTTGTGGGATAGATCTCTCACGCGCTATAGTGGCTGGCAGGCTGTCCAAGTGTGCTGGCTCCTTCCTCAGAAAAAGTGGGAGGGAAAAGTCCCAGGCATCAGATATAACCGCACCATCTTGAATCTGTCCAATCCCATCAGTTCTCTTCCATGAGCCTGTCGGAGGAGACGCGTCCTTGCCAGGTCCTCCGCTGGTTTTAAGTGACTTCCTGTTTGTTGAAAACGTACCGACAAATTGTATAATGACAAATGGTGGCCCAAACATCGTGGGAGCGTGCCGTCTCGGGACCTCAAACTCAGTTGCAACTAATTTTGCCTCAACCCCAAAACAAGCAGAACAACATGACAATGACCAGGCTTTGTCTGTTTCCACGCAAAAATGGTCTCTGAGGTTTGGCTAGATGTGAAGAGAACTATACTTGTAGTTATACGCTTCCTGCTGGGCTGTGAACAGTTTTTAAGAATAATTACATTCAACATGATCAAGAAATACACATTTTATTCCACCTTTTTGCATTTAGGTCATCTGTGCAAACTGAAGCTGAGGGCAGAGTGCTCAGTTTGGCGCCATGGAGTGTTTGAGAGACCTCACTACTGACTGGATTCCAGTGTTTATGCTGCTGATTGGGACCCTGGATTAGATTACTGTCATCCTCTATTAGAGGTTAAGATGGGAAGAAATACTAATGTTAAAGGGTGATGTTCTCAGTCATTTTTTCATCCAGCTGTATTAAATGATACAGTCTTGCCTGTGCACTGTTGATATCTTGAAATATATCCTTATTTAGAGTCTGTGGCTTTTCCATCGCCTTTCACCTACTTATACCACAAGAGATCAATGGCAACATGAAAGATGTCAGTCCAACTTGCATTACAGGTAGCATGATATCAACTTTTTATTTTGCCAAATTGTCAACTGTTTGGATATCGTGTGAAAATTATACACTTTTCTTTGAAAATAAATGGGTGCTCATGCCATCCAAAATGTCAAATGTAACAAACTACTATAATATAGCTTGGGTTGTCTAAAAGGAATAATGGTTATTTGCCTTTGTGCAGACTTAGATGAGAAGATTGGTATCGCTGTCATGTTTGAGGCTAGAGCCAGGGGGCAATTAGCCTAGCATAGCATAAAGATTGGAAGCAGGGGGAAACAGCTAGCCAGGCTTACTCCAAAGCAAATGAGATACTGGGTTTGTAAAGCTTCGTTCAGTTGAATTCATTCAGCACTTTTCAAGCACTTTCAAGGTACCGAAACAAAAAATATCCACTCTGAGAACAGATGGTCACCCTGATAATGCTGGGTTTACACCAGATGCGGAGATGAACGGAAAAAAGGCCAGTGCTCCAGTGTGCGCTGCGTCTGGTGTGAAACACTAGGAGACAGCAAACAAGTATGATGACAGGATTGTTTCATTTCAAATATTAAAAGATGTTTGGTTTACAACAGTGATTGTGTGAATGAAACACCAGATTATGTTGAAAATCAAGCATTTTTCAAGGAGTATATTCGAATTCAAGCATATTCCTAACCTTGAAAACATAACGGTTAAAATTTAATATATTACAAACATTCAAGACTTTGTACAAACCCTGGAGATACGACATGTTAATGACTGAGCTTTAGAGGTACTGGTAGGTACATTTTAGAACTTTGGACATAGCCAGGCTACCTGTTTAACCCTTGCTTAGCTAATCACCTCCTGACTCCAGCCCACACTTTACCAGTGTTGGACAGTAATGTATTACTTAGTAACGTGTTACAGTAATTGCTGTCTTGCAGGAGTTTGATTAAGGGTTGATATCAATTTTGTTTCTGTGTGATCATCATGACATCATTGGAACTGTTAAAATGCACCTTTGAAAGAGCTGTGCTGAGTAATGAAAGTGATGTAACGATTAACAAAACAAATTATTTTTGCTGTGGAGTCATTAGTAGGTTAATTTCTATGTTTACATCTACGCTTTACTTAACTCGCAACAAGAGAGTGGACGCGTATTTCTCAAAATGTAAAATTATTCAAATTATGATTAACTGAACATCAAGGATATTACTTCAAAATGCTGAATGTGATACAATTAGTCACCATAGCTTTTCTGATATGCAATGCATATGCATATGGCAACAAAATAGCAGTATAAACTCTTCAGCCCACCACATCAGGAACTCCATACCACAAATCATCTGTTGTCAGAAGCATCACGTGTGTTTAAACAGGCCTGTGTAATGATGGTGCTGACCGTGTGCTTATATTTGACTGAATTGTAATGAATGTTGTGTTAATCTATTTTATTCCCCGACCACTAGCAGGCTGTGAACACTCTCTAATACCAGTCCAGGCCTCATTTTCCAGGCCTCTGATCGCACCGAGCAGTGGGCACCTAATTCACTCAATGAAATGGGGCTTGAGATTACTGAGGCAGAGATTTGATACATCATGGAAAATTAGGTCAATTTTAATAAATTACCCATCCCACTGAATATTCCACATATGCTTATGGCGGAGGAGGGGCTGTTTTGCCAGAGGGAGGACTAATTGTTTTAATACGTGAATTAAAGGATGGGGATGAATGGTGGAGGAGGAACTGGAGGGTGGGTTGGCTTGAAGGTGCCCCCACCCAAATAAGGGATGTCAGCACTTCCTAGTTGCTTAGTGACTTTGGAGTCCTTGTAAACAGAAGCATTTAAGGATTTGGCTTTATCTTCAGCCATCTTAATGGACTGCACAGACCTCCACATCTAAATAATCTATATTCGTAGCTTCCTGGACCTCCCAAAAAGCCAGTGGGCCTTCCAATGGCCCACAGCAACTTGTCACACAATGCACGAGTAAATAAAATATGAGTTAGTACATTTTCACCATGTAGCACAGGGTGTATTTTACTTTTACTGCAGCATATTTTGCTCATGATGGAGGGTGAGCGCAAGAGAAGTCGAAATACCTCCATAAATCATTCCCTGCGTTGTACCTCAAAAATAGTGCTCACATGATAAATGCGAGTTTACTGGAAGCATTTTAACTCTGAACAATGAGTCTGTGTGTGTGTGTGTCTGTGTGTGACAAATCTGGAAGCATTTTATGGTCAGCCGCAGAGGCCTCTGTGATTGGACAAGCTATGTCACTCCTGGTCTTAAAAGGCTTTGCACAACAGCGAGGGCATCCGCGAGTCATCCCGCCATTTGTGGGATGAGAAATTCCACAGGATTCACCACACAGTTCGTTTCTATCCAAACTGCTTATTCTATTTGCAGGCTCTTGCAGACACATGATTTAGCTTGGTAATTTGTGATTGTTGTCCATAATCAATACCCATGGCCTTCACACTGACTAATCTGGAAATGGATTTGTCAGAGTTACAGGACGTTAGCTCTGCATCACATCACTAAAGCTCTGATGTGTGTATATTATTGAACTTCATTATTTTGATGAATGACTTGGACAGGGTACAGTATGCTACCGTGGCATAGGTTGCACATGTGCTATCTTTACCTCAGCGATAACTAGATTCCCAGTCCATTATGTATTATCTCCAGTACAGACTTTGAGTTTACCTCCACCGGCCACTGAGTGACACTTTCACTTGAGGCTGAAAGCTCACCTCTTCAAGAAAAACCTGACATCATTGGCATCCTATTAAATCACATCTCCTACCCCCATGCTAGTTACCCTCCAAATGTCTGAACTCAGATTTTCTTTCTTAGCAACTTACCTTGAGATATGGGTTCGTCACTACAAGGGAAGTCTTTCATGTTACACATTCAATTTGATCATTGTTAATATATGAAGCATGATTAGAGCAGTTTCAAGTAATAATGGAATTTCATTGGGGCACCATGGCACAAACCATCACAATCTCTGCAAGTGTTTGTTTGCAGTGTTTATTTAGAAATGACAGTAAAGCTTATTTTGCATATACTGTACTGGAATTTGGTGCAGCATAAGCAAAATACCAAATGTAAATGTCATAGTGCTGTAAGTGGAAGCTATTGATGACTTATAGACTATACAATTGTGGGCAACTATTAATCACTGTAAGCGATGTTGCAGCAGTCAACAGTCAAACAACAACAAAAAATGCATGTAAACATAGACATACAGATATCTTACAGAATACATTATAGTACTGCATTCAGAATAAGCTTTATTCCCCTCAACTATCAACAATGTAAAAAAGCAATATATTGTAAAGAACTGAAAGGTAAATATATCATCATGTAAGATCAGAAGAATAGATAAAGGAGAAAAGTAAATGAAAATGGTTTTAAGATTTAAAGTCATTTTTTATAGATACAGTTTTGAAATGAAAAATCACTCTAGTAATATGTTTACATACTCCCTATTGCAAGTGGATGTTTGAGGGTTTGTTATAAGCTCTGTGAAAGGCATGCAGGGCTCCCAGAATTCTTCATATCACCACATTGCTCCGTCTGTATTTCACAAACCCATTCCAACCCCCCCCCCCCCCCCCCCCCCCAAATTCAAGATAAATATGAAACCAAAAGGAGAAATTCATGCTTGAAGCAAGGGAACTAATCTCCCTCCTGCCTGTTTCACTCCTCTGTGTTTAATTGATAGAAATTGCACGCATCAAAGAAAACGCACACTGAGATTTAATGGGCATAAAATGGACATTAGCATTTTAAAGAGGTGGATTAACACATTAATCCGGGCAATTTTCATCCAGCATTTCCAATGAGATCGTCACAGCGCGCACGCTCCTAATGGGGCTTAACTGGCTTTCTGCGTTAGTGCTGCTCTCAGGGATAACACCAAAACTTTTAGTTTTTGGAGAGCTGAAACGAAGGGGCTTAATTTGTGTGATGGCTCTTTCAGAATGGAGCTTTTACTTCCAAGCGAACAGACAGTCCACATGACACATTACACCAACAGCAACAGTGAGTTTGTGTGGAGCACAGACACTGCGGAGATGTGGCTTTTGATGAACACCGTGGAGTTGACTTTTCATCCATGCTGAACATAATGTGGTGTCGCTGAAGGAGGCACACTGGTTTGTTGAGCACAATCACTGTACATACAATAGAAGTGAATACATGATTTTACCATGATGAGCCTTGCATTATAATTAAAGCATGTCCAATATGTTTCCACATCCAGCCAGGTGAAACTCATTTAGGCTGATTTTTCCGTGTATCACATCTTTGGTTTGAGACTTGCACATCCAGGCCCAAAGGCAGAAGATGCAGAAACAATGCTGTGGATTGTTTTTACATATAACTTGTCAAACCCAGGAAGGAAGTGGCTGCCAGTCCCAGAGGAGCGTTAGCTGTGTTTCATGTGTGAAGGACGAACTCCTGATGAGCACACACGTAAAGCATGTTCACACACACACACACACACACACACACACACACACACGCATACGCGTCGCACCAGTGCAAGCCATCATCAGTGACACAAACCCTCAGTGGCGGTGTTTAGACTACACTGAGCCGTCTTGATGCAACGCGTCCCCTACAATGGTGCACACTTTCATTTCCATCCCCGCACGGCTGCTCCTCCCTTTTGTTCGAGTCATTTACACTGCAGTTTATGCACACACAACATGTAAGCCCGCTGTACCTCCATGCAAAGAGAATGTAATGTAGGTCATCAAACAGAGCCGGCTGGGAGAGTGCTGTTGTTTGCGAGCGGTGAGGCAGCCTCCAGAGTAAAGGACTGATGTGAAAGGAGGGGTGTAAAAAAACAACAGAGGCAAAAAAAAAGCAAAAACACAATGGAACAAACAAAAGCTTCTTCGACAAACTGTTAAAACGCAGAGTGCGTCTGTTTTGGGTGTTGTCACTGGTGGGTAGAGGTACGGAAATACAGAAACACTGCTTTCTCTCACTCCCTCTCCTCCTGTCTCATGCACTCTGGTGAATAGTTTATGCTACGTACCTTCTATTCACCTCTGATGTACTTTCCGTCCCATTATCGCTCCAACATGAGATTGCACTCAAGACAATGTTGGAATTTTTGATAACATGGATTGTGAAACTGAAACACCGTTTTGAATTAATAAACAACACAGTCTGGAGCTTTTAGAGCGGAATCCACCCTTTTCCTGCTGCTTGCTGTATTATTAGTAATACTCCTTTTCATCCTCCGGCCTGTTGTCCGGTACCATCTGAGTAATATTAGAGAAAGCTCTCAGCTTCCTGGATGGGGATCGGAGATGGGTGTTTCCTGAAACATGCCCTGACAGGGTGCTGTGATTTGAGTAACCCCTGAATCTGCAACACAAATGACATCTGAAAAGACAGGCTACGCTCAAAGCATGGTTTCCCCATTCTCTCAGCTACCTGCTTTGTCTGAAAGCCTGCGACATCTCCGCACACAGGTGCCGGCTGTAAGTGTCTGAGTCGCGCTCTGGCCTAGATTTGGAGCAGAGTGGATATGTGGCATTCTCATACAGTGAGAAGTCTTTTCACTGCAGTGGACACGGACAGAACAGACTCTTTTGCCAGCCATAAATGTATGGCATTTAAGCTCTTGTCGCTCTGCCACAACCTCACACTTTTCTAACAAATACAGTAACTCAATCAGCCCTCAATCACATTCCTATGGCAACCGCTCTGTCATGGTCAGCGGGTTTCGCGCTGATCCAAATAGTCGACAACAACAAAAAAAACTCCAACCACCTTCTCCAAAGCACAAACTTAACCACACTGATCATGATCCATTTTCCACCACCTTTTCCATGAAGTTCTCATCAAGGACTCCCTTTATGCAAACACAACTTAATTAATGTTTAAACCTCAAACGTTTCAAATGTAAGAAGAGGTCTGGTACAAATTTGATCAGAGAAAAGAAAGAAAACACGTACATACACAGGAGGATGTTCACCCAGGGGCTAACTATGGCCAGTGTTTGAAACACTATCAAAGATCTGGTCTTCTCCCCATCCTTTGAGAATAATTACACTTACTGTATCTGCAGCTCAGTCTGATTCGTGTTAGCAGCTTGACAGACAGCCAAGGCACTTGGACGAAAAGGACAGAAATTTATAGCGCAACGCTTGTCTTCTCATTTGCCTTGGCCGGGCTTTCGACAGCCTCAAAAAGCTGGTAAGCTCAGATACTTTGAACCGTATGATAAGGATCAGCTCAAGTCAGACAGACGCTATGCTAAGAAGAATCCAATTTTACATAAGGGCTTTCAAAGAAGTGCGACATCCGTAATTGAATATAGAGTACCCCGATAAAGTGATCAAAGCAGGGAGCTTGCAAACTTAATGAAAATAAATAAAGCTAAAAAAGTGCATTTCTCTTTAGTGACAGAAGGGTTTAAAAGGATGGTGTTTCATCCTTAATGCTGAGACCTGTCTTTTAAGAAGGATCATAATGAGGGGTTTCCTTTTTATAAAAAATCACAAGCCTGCGAACAGGACAGAATTTGATTAGGACAGCCAGCTCTGTTTGGTGTGTATGTGTGCATGTGTATGGATGCGAGTGTGTGGAATAGATCCATCCATTCCTGATGTGGCTCCCAGCAGTCGACAGCTCTGCCAACCGTTGTCATTTTCTGGCAGCCAGATTACTCTTGGGGTGGCATTTTCACAGTTGTCAAGTGAGGATTTAATGGCCAATTATCCTCAGATAAATATATCTCTGCTGAGGAGAGGGAGCCATCGTAGGAGTGGGAGACTATTGCTTCTAATTGTGGGCTAAAGAAAGAGGAAAACATGTCTGGTCAAAGCCTCCAGAGACTGGCCGACACTCTATATCCCTGTGCTGCTACTTCATCATCACCCGAGATCCCTTAAAATAAAATCCACTGTACTGTAAATCACGTGTTACACTTACAGCACAAAGAACACGCCATCGTTAAACAGGGTGTCGCCATCCTCACTTTAACCAGAGCCGTGCTGTCGATAGCTGTTTTTTTCCCCCACTCATGACTGGAAGGGAAAACGCTCACTGAGGAGACTGTTTAGGCCAGTAGGATGACTGAAACACAGGAATGATGGGATTACAGGAAAGCACTATAAGATGAGAAATAAACATTTTCTAAAACTTTACAGTGAGGTTCATTGGTTTCAAAAAGAAAATTTTGGAATAAAAGATATAAAAATCTTCCTCAATAATTCATACAGATTTGAACTTCTTGAACTTTAGTCAGAGTCAGAGCACTGTGACAACAGTTTTAAAGCCATTTAGTGGAGTCGTTGTGACACTCCTGGTCATGTCCATTTCAATCCAGTGTCCATGTGGAAAACTCTATATCCTACCTGCAACTTCCTCTTCCTCACTGAGATTGTCAGTAGGACCTCCTATAGGGTCTGACTTACACTGGAACTGGAGTAAAGTTTTGCTTGAGAGGAGGCAGTGACGGAAACAGGCTGGTTTCAGGCTCCAGCATTATATAGACATACGTCTCTGTTGCTGGCAGGTTAGCAGTGCGTAGATATCAATGAGGATAGCGGCTAACAGGCTGAGCAGCTTGCGCCGACGCCACCTCAGGTTAATGACAGTGACAGTCTCAATCGCCGGGGTGGTGGAGAGGATTTAATGCTTCCCCTTTGGCACCAGGAAGTGCTGATAATGATGCTGGGTGGCATGGAGCGTGTCCCTTCTGACATCAGCAATGATTTAAACTCCTGCAATGGTGAGCAAGTTCATATATATATATATATATATATATATATATATATATATATATATATATATATATATCCACACACAAAGAGGAAGACAGGGACACACACACAGTTATTCTGTCCAAATGGCACCTCACATAACCTATTGTCATCTTTACTTTTTACAAGTACTCAAGTAATCAACAGATCAACCAGATCTCACAAATAAGCAGGTTTTCAACTGTAAACCTGCATCATTAAAAACCATTGAAATGTCACAAAGCCACTTACAAGGTCCATGAAGAAACCATGCAGGGACACAGCAATGCCATAATAACCAAATGCATGCTGCAACTGAGTGTGACCCTGTCTGTGAACATGTATCATAACATAACATTATCATTATGTCATTGGTAGCTGACTGCATGTATAAAATAATATGCAGAACAACACATACAGTGTACAACATGGACACACATACACAGAAACATACAAATGTTGTTGAAGAGAGGCTTTGTAGTACTAGGATGGGAATCAGCAGATTATTTCCTTCCATATAATTATCCCCAAAGAATATGGCAGTAGTTATGAATGTCACTTGACTTATAATACGCAAAACTATAATGATGTGAAAACAAACATATAATACCGAATTACAATGACTTAACGACGAACTGGGTACATTTAGAAATGCTGTTTCATGTCATAACCAACATTTTTAAGCCAAAGTCTGTGTAAAAAGCTTTTTACCCGCTGAATTTGACATACGTACTTCTGCAGTACCCCTAGACTGTACTCACGGCGCAATGCCCAGTCCTAGCAAGCTAGTTCTGACATACTCTAGCGTACCAACAGCAAGAATATTGAAGGTTCGAATGCGATGGCTGTCTTGGATAGATTTCAATAGGAGTAATTGGCTTTGTGACAGCAGTCTTCAGTTTTTTTGTGCAGCATTTTTGAGCTAACAAGCTACCTTGCTAACCAGCTATCAGATACAACCATGTGCAATGACCTGTGCTACACATGTCTAAGTCTAGGCATGTCAAACTATGAGCCAGACATATCTTATAATGCACATAGCTCATTATTTCAGCTTGTAACATACAATTCAGTGGTGTCCAATTACACTTCAACATTAGGCTGTCACAATGCACATCAATAAGCTGTATTTGACTTATTAAGCTACTTTTTCTGTCAATTATTGAACATTGCCTCGGCCATATAGTACCGCTGCTAATATTAGCTTAACGGTAGCTACTGTTGCAAAGGTAATACATTCATTTATCAATGATGATAGTTTGAACTCTCAGTGGCATGGTTGTATAGTAGCAAAACTTTTTTGCAAAGAGAATGAGAAGGAGCACCCATGAGAAGATGCACTGTACACTGTGATGCTGACATGTTTGCTAAAAGTTACACCTAACCTAAAGTATTCCATGTGATCTTCACCCTGGCACCGGTGTGATGTGTGTGCTCTTCCTGCCACCTGATGGAAAGTAACTGATTGAAATTAAACTGAACATTTTCCCTCCCCATTGCTACATTGTTCGTGCTCACAATCGCTATTCCTACTGCCTAAGTTGAGGCTTCGCCCATCATTCCCTGCTTCCGTCCTCTTCCTCTTCTTTCCTGCCTCCACTCTTTATATTTACATTATCATCATTGACACTGTAATGATTGGTGTGATTATGCATGCGGACGGGGCTGTGAACGGGTGTGTTGACACGGTGTTGACAGGCTGGCGCGGTCACATCTCTCCCACTGTCTCAGGTGGGAGCTCTGGTTATGCACAGCCTTCATTTAGATTCGATTACAGTGATGCACGCCTTATGGGTGTCACTTCTCTTCCGCTTCACAATTTGGGAGAGAGGATGGGCAGTAATTGTGCTACCTGGGTTCCCAAGCCCTGGTGGCAAATCAAGCAGCGGGTGCGCGGTGGCACATCGTCTGGCTGCCTTTCCCTAGCTCATTTATTTGCCTCCAGTTGTCAACGCGGGAATATCACTGTGTGCAAATTAGCTAGCTGGGCTTTCAAGGAGCCACACGGCCTCTTCCCGCCCACCCCGCCCGAGTGATGCCTGTTATGTCCAATTACACACCCAGTAGCTGTGATTAGCATGTATAACTAGCAGCTCCAGTGAGAGCACATGCACACATAGAATACACATGTGCATGCAGGCACAAACAAACACAGATACACACCACCTCATACATATCTGCTTCATTACCTGTGATCTCCCTCACTGCGGATGCAGAGCAGTGTCTCCTCTGGGTTTTCATCTCCTTCTTTAAGCCTCATAGGGGCCTTCATTGTTGTTCGCAATAAGCTGAAAGAAGCTATCAGCTAATAAGTGACAAGCTATATAAATATATATATACATGTATATATTTTACATCACATCTGAGGCACATCATCTCTTCTTAAAGACAATGCAGGTGAGCATTGATATCACACTTACAAATAATACTATTATGTGACACATGCCACTATGACACATATTCCCAAAGTAAAAGAATCTGCTGGGAACAGAAAGATCACAGTTTCTTCTCTAGTCAACAGAGCGAATTCTCATCTTACCAGCTCCAAAGCCTTTGGGTATTGCATATTGCAAACAGCCTACAGCAGTGCAGTTATGTGGAACAGAATAGAAAAAGCATGCTGGTTTTGGCTGGTTAAAAATGAAATGTTAGATCTGTAGCGTTTACTGTCGTACAGTTGTTGTTATTTCAGTCTGTGGATATTTGTGGCGCATCCCTCGACATTGGCCCCGACCAAAGAAGCAGCATTACTCAGGCTCTGGCCACATGTGAGCCGCACATTACGACGAGCTGCGCTGGCCTCTGACCACCCCGGCTCTTAAACTGCAGCGAAAACAAAAGAAGACAGAGAGTTCAAAGTGGTGTCTGTTTTGTGTGTAGTCATGGTGGCCTGCCTTTGGATGCTTTCATCATATCTCTCAGTGATGCCACAGTGCCCAGAGGGGGTGATGTCACGGCAAGGTCAATGTCACATATGAAAGAGGGAGAAGTGGCTGCCAAGGACTTGTGGGGAGAGACAAATTTAACCAGAAGTGTCCTGAGATGGGAGGCAAGAAGGCACCATGTGGCACATTCGCCTACGCGCCTGCACATCAGGCCTACATACTGTCAGCCAGCCGAGGCCTCGAGGCCTGGGAATGCAGATAGTAAACCACATGCTTCCGTTTATGTCTCTGTCACTCTTTGTCTCTTCTCTCAGTTTATCTGGAACGCAGTCAAATGGACAAAGTGCTTGGCGAACAAAGGGAGCATTGGGATCCTCAGTACGCCGCTTACTGCTCGGAGCAGCTGTGGAAATGTCAAACAGGGCTGAGATGAGAGAAGTGTCGCAAGTGGAATGAAACTGCTGACACCTCATTTCCTTTCATTCCCAGTTCTGAAGCTACTTTTGTCACAGAATGTTTTATATATGTGCAGGTCCTATCTCTCATCACTTGAGCTTTTCACCCGACATCAACCACAGAAACACACACATGCTATCACGCAAACTGTGTCTTGTGAGCCATTTGTTCTGCCGTGGTAGCGTGCTCTTTGTTTGAACCTGTGCCGTCTGTTTCTCCCCAAATCGACTTTTTTGAGGGAGTACAGAGGGAGACACTGTTATTCAGACTGGCTGAAGGTTGTTCTGCGCGAGTGTGTTGTGATTGCTGTCTCCACTACCACTATTCTTTTCTTCCCGAAACGTAAATCTCATGTTTTAAAGATTCCTTTAATGGGAATCAAAGTCTAAATATTTCAATACAGCTATTTTATTATTCAGTAGACTCACAGGCATTTCCAGCCATCTGACTGCGAGAAATCCATGTGCCTCACGTCTTAGCGGTGCAGGTACATGGCTTCAGCTGGCAATATTACAAGGATTAGCATGGCATATGAAATATTTAGTGGATTTCTTCTCCCCTCCCTCTAAAACCTAATAAATCAAATGACTGCCAAATGTCATTAAAGTGATGGTCTTTGACTGGGTAAGAGAGAGTCCCTTTTCATATTCAAATTTGGGCTGGAAGAAATGAAAGAGCGGAAAGGTTACTTGGTTTAGCTGACAACCCCCAGTGCCCCGACGCTGGTGGGTGAAGATTCGAGGAAGGGCAGATGGATGGAGGAAGAAGGAGAAGTGGGGCGCTGTGACAGAGAAGGTATTGTCTGACATGCCAGCCGGGTGTCCTCGTGGCATTGGTCTCCTGTTGGCGCAGGCAGGGCGTCTGGCCTGCTGTTTTGATTAGTCAAAGATGTTTTTTTCCCCACTTTCCTTTTCTTTTTTTGGGCGAGGTGTCACCTCACAGTGGATCACAGGCAGGGGCTAGTGGGACAACCAGCTGTCTCTGTCACCAACTGTCACCAGCATTGTCTCTCCTCTCTCACTGGCTGAACAGATGACGGACATTTGAATGGCAGGCACCATTCAGTACCCCCCCTCCCCGCCACCACCTCTCCCCAAAACCCGGCATACAGAGGAATCATCGATATTCATCCCCTCGCCCACCTCCAGCCGCCCTCTCTGTGTTTTGAGTCATTCATATGTAAACGCAGAGATAAAACATATGGTGCTAATTTGCAACAAATCAACAGTGACCCAGGCTGACTTTCTACTCCGGATATTCATAGTGAGAGTTACTAGACGCCCAGCACCTGTCTGTGTTTGAAGCCTTGCCTTATTCATTACCAAAGTGTTGGCAAAGAGTGTCAACAAAGGCACAGCAGGCCTATAATTTGCATTCTTCCTACAAGGTGACATAATGATGTAAATTATCAAAGAAAACTGATTTTGTGTAAGACGCTGGGGTTGTTGTAATGCCATTGGCATTGGTCTCACGAGACTATTTGAAAAGGAAATTATAATAGATACACAAGGCACTGTTTGTTACCTTAACTCCAAAGGGAAATCAGCTTCAAAATCATCTGTATGTGAACTCCTTGAATGGCAGCTGTCCTCATGTCGACACCTCATCAGAAATGACAACATTGATCTAAGAGGGATACAATGAGCCAAACAAACTTTGATTTCACTTCACTTACATCATTGGAGCCACTCATAAGGTCACAGCATAAGGAATCAGATTGAGGAACATCATGAAAAACATAGCTGGATTAAAAGGAAACAGCGTTGACAAAGTTAATATCCATTATACATCAAATTGATAATGTTAATTTTGAATAAGTCAGAGGTGTGAAATATTCATGTGGAGCTGTCCAAAGTTTTTTTTTATTCCTTTTCTCTCCTCCTTCTTCTTCTCTTCCCGTTGACTTGACTTTCTTCTCCATTAATTATCATGCCCAGGAGGTTTTTCAGGGAGAGGAGCAGCCATCAGGCTGAATCATCTTGACAAGGCGGCATGGCCCAATTACACCAGAGCTCCGCCGGGCTTTGATGTGGTGGAAAAGCAGAGAGATAGGGGCAAATTGCACAGCCATATTATGGTAATGATCTGATTTAATCCTGCCACTAAACTTTATGTAGCTTGTTTAAAGAAGATGCTAACGCTAATTACAGAGGTGCACAGTGAGGTGCTGGGTGGGATCGGGTGGAGAGGGCTGAGCTGAGGGGCTTGTGGCGGCGGTGCTGCCGCCATGGCTGGTGGGAGTTTCGAGTCCACAAAGTGCAGCTCATAAATGTTGTAAATGAAAATGAGACAAAGTGGACTCATTTCCGTTTAATTATACATCCAGCACAGGTGAAAAGGTCAGGGGTATAGGAGGGCACGTGCGCAAGCTCAAAACCTGTTGGGCTACCGTTGTTAATTAACACATCTGAGGATGGGAGGAAGAGCAGGTTCGAGAGAACGGGAAAGAGGCCGAGACAGGAGGAAAGGGAGAGGTGGGGAGGGGGTTAGAGAGGGGTGTTACAAGGAACGCACGATAATATCAGCCTGTAATTAACTTGTCACTTCAATTACAGCCCCTCAGATTGGAATTGTCTTGGGTTATGGCGCTGGGCCCTGTCTGTATGGTTAATTAGTCTGACGAGTAGCCACCATGCTCCTCTCCACTCTCCACGCCGTCACGCCTGCAGCAACTTGGTTTATTGTTCCTGATGATTGACTAGCATGCAGCAGAGAGCGGGTCTAACTCAAGAGAAGGAGCGCGACTGATCAGCTGTCAGAGGTAAACCAACTCCATACTGTCCTCTATTACATTTTAATGGCTGTTACGACTTTAACCTCTTTGCTTGTTTTTCTCTATCAATTATTAATGTCTGTGTAAAATGTATTACATCCCAGAATGTGCCTGAAATAAGCTCCAGTTGATTTTTATCTTCAAACAGGAGGAGACAGACAGAGTGGCAGCACCACTGAGGGCCAGTTAAATCTAAAAGCTTTGTATTTGAAGAACAAGTGGATCAGTCACTCACAGCTTTGAGTTCAATAAGGGAAGACGGCTGGCTAACCTTGACGTGAACCCACCTGTGGACCATTCCCAACCGTTAGAACATTGTTATATGAGGGAAAAAAAGAAATAAATAGGGACAACAAAAAATAAATGGAGAAACTAATAGATTAATTCATATAGGAGTTTTCTCTGTGTGCTTTTCTTGTTTATTGGACAACAAGCCATTAGTGCCAGTGAAGATATGAAAGCAAATATAAATACCACACAGGCAAATTGCAGACTAGAGAGTAGTCACAAAGCTTCCTTGTAGAACAGACTTGTCTTTGATACTGTCGGTTATATTCATAAGGAAAGCAGTGTATATATCAATAGGCAGAAAAAAGTAAACATAATTATCTGTTTGCATTATGCTCAGAAGGAGATCAAAGATATTTAGCACTCTTAGATAGGTTTTTAAACTTTTTAAACACAAGTGAAGTGCTATAAATATACATTAGAGAGATAGTTGCAGGATCTGCTATGGCTTGTCCTCTGCGTTACCTCTCTCCGTGAAGATGAGGACATCTCCTGGGATGCTGAGGGCCTCTTTGTGAGGATTCACTTACACAGGCAGTTGTGTGTACTATCACAGCTCTTCGTGTAACTCTTTGAAATCTCACTGTTATGCAGAGCTCGCACTTGTGAAGTGCTTGTGAAGATGTGTCGAGCATTTTGACACAGGTATAATCCGCACCGGGCCGGAGTGGATCGGTGTGTGTGTTTGTTTTATTCTCAGAGTCTCAGAGGAAACTTTGACAGGATTTTGCGCCATCAGATACTTAGTCTATGCGTTTACTTCAAGAAACAAAACAAACAACAAAAAGATTCAAAATTGGCAGTTTGCAGCAAGTATTGAGCTTAATTGTCTAATTTGCCCCTGGGGATCAATAAAGTATTTTCTGGTTCTGATTCAGATTAATATTGCAGTAACAAAATGTCACTTTTTCAAATGGAGGACGCACTTTCTTTTGCATTGCAATCGTTCCAGTAAATGTTGAACAGTCAATTCATGTGCATCTGTACTTCATAGTGTTAGTGTTTTTAACAGATGGACTCACAGCGCTCTCCACTTGATAGTCATTCAAATATCACATTCTTTTACTCTAATACATAGAGAACGGTATGAAATATCTTTGAAGTGAGGAAGTTTCTTTTGGCTTATTCCTTTCTCTATCTCTTTTTCCACTTCTGTATTGTTGCAGACATGGCAACAATTTACTTAACTCCACTCCACAGAAAGGTACTGGACATCCAGATCAGTTTTAAGCCCAGAACTTATTGCTGTGATGCAACAGCTGTAACCACCATGCCACATTTGCCCCACTACTTTCACTGTTATATTCAATTTTGCCACTTTTTTCAACTCTAGATGACTCAAAAGTCTACAGCCAAGCTAGCCCAGAACTTAGTAGCTGAACTTAGGCTGTGCTTTGAGCTAAATGCTAACGTCAGCATGGGAACATGCTCATAGTGACATGCTAACAAGCTAATTTTTAACACCATCTTAGTTTAGCATGTTAATATGCTAACATTTGCTAATTAGCACCCAACACAAAGTACAGCTGAGGCTGATGGGAGTGTCATTAGTTTAGCAGGAATTTGGTCATAAAGTATTGGACAAGTTAAAAATTTGGACCTGATGATGGTGCCTGATGAAATGTTAAGGATCAGTGATATTTACAAAGTTTCCTGAGGGGGACATGAGTATGTGTACCAAATTCCATTGCAATTACTAAGTAATAAAAAAACAAATATATCAACCTCATGGTGGCGCTAGAGAAAAAGTGAGAGGATTATGAATGCTTGTACAAAATGTAATAGCACTCAATTAAATCGTTGGGGAAATATTTCAGTCTTGACCAATTGCCCTTTAAGTCGTTCATGAGGGTCTTCAGCTAGCCTGTATTGGTTTCAAACCACTAAGTTCAACAATCCAACACACACAAATATTCAGGCGTCAAGATGTAAATGCATGCACTACATTAAATCATAACACCCTTGTCAAACAGAAATTAAGTTTGGCCTTGATAACCCCATCTATGTATATGTGCTTAAGTAATGGTAGCAAGACTCGAATGACAATTTAAGGGAGAACATTAATTCTTTCCCAATTCAAACAGCAGACACATAGTTATGCATTTCATCATACTTCACCAGTTCGAACTTTCAGCAAAGATTTACAGATTGATAGATTGTAGTCACTGTGGAATTGCTGGTGATAAAAAATAGCAGTTACACCCTTGAACAAAAACAATGTTTTCCTGTGAGTGTCTGCCATCAGAATATGTCATCCACTTGAGGTTATGCTATCCCGGTCACTGAAGAAGTCTTGGCCACGAGGGGCAGGGGTGGTGGTTGCACAAAGTCATGATGAGGCTTCCTCTCTGCCTTGTTCTCCTACATGTATCTGTCAGTTTGTGGCCTTCAGAACTCATGCCCAGAGATCCCTCCGGGGCTCGTTCTGTCTGACATTGTCATTACTGGACAACATACAAATGTTGTGGTTTACAAGACTGACAACAAAAAGAAATTGTGTTTCTTTTTCTCATTTCAGAGAGGCAGCATGATTGTGCACATATTTACTGGAAGTGAAACGATCCATGAAAAAATGGCTGATCTATCAATCAAATCTGGCAACTGCAAATAAATGAAATAAGGCTTGTTGATTTGACTCAAACCAAAGAAAGGATTTATGATTCTTCTGCCTGCCATTGCACACTCTCTGTTTCTGGGTTCATAGTTTTTCTCTTTTTTTATGATTTCTATTTTCCATAATTTTGTTCTTTTTAACTATTTGGTGAAAGAAAGCATAAGCCATCAGTTAGAGAAAGTCATAATTGTCAGATCGGTCTGGTTCTGATGGAGTGGCAGCCATCCATATGAAATCTGCCTCACCAGCAGTGACAGCAGAAATGGGGAATGCACACCTCATGAATAAGCTGGCATGCGAAACCTCTGTAGCAAGAAGGCTACATTCAAATGAGCTCTGTTATCAAGCTCCTCCATGGTGGCTTGCCAATGGCTGGACTGCTAGCATGGCCGTTATCCAATAGCGAAAACCCTTTGATCAGTAATAACCAATACTGTAGTAGCGTCATGGGGCTAACTGAAGCTCGTACTATTCTTTTTCCATTTTGCAACTTGTTTACAAGTTATTAAGGAGCCTCCTCCCTCTTTGTAGCTGTCAGTCTGTGTAATTGTCATTGACAACGCTGTTTGGCCCACGACACTTGGGACATGCCTACAAAATACGATGAAGACAGGGCTTTGGAAAAATCTGAATCTGCAAGGGAATTGGGTTAAAAGGCAAAATTAGTCTGACAATTACTTTGTGACGGCGCTGTTAAGTTCCTGCCGAAAAAAACAAAAGGTATTGAACTGATTAAAGTGTTACCCTTTTTTTCTACTCCCTGGGAGGATCAAACATAGAAGTTCAGCCAGCTTCTTTAAGTGCTGCCATAAAAGTGTCCCTTCCCTCGCAGACATGATGTGAGAGCTGGAGAAGTTCAGCCCCTCATATTGTTTGAAGATTACAGTATCTTTGAGTGCATGTACCAAATGTGCATGTGCAGTAACAGAGCTGTAGCCTGCATATTAAAATAGCCAATGGCTTTTGAACCTGCCTCTTGTGAATCTTGGTCCAACACATACCACGTTGGTAGTGTTTAGATTAGGACTTTTATCCATTGTTTCCACCGCAGAACATTTCTATACATGAGGACAGTATATACATAGAGTACAAGATTAGTCCTGTCCAGTCTATTCTCAGTTCTTTTTATCGTGTCGGGGTAGTGTGTTCATATTGAAAAGTTCTCCTGAAGAGAGTAAAATACAATCATAAAGTTGTCACAGTTCACAAACTGTGCAGAGCTGTTTTATGAGATGACGCCACAAATACCAAATCTGTCTGTTATTGCAAGTGACATTGTCATTATGCACTGACACAGCATCCCTGCTCTAGTGGGGCATAAAAATGTCCTACTAAACCGGCAACATAAACACGCTGATAAATTACATTTATATGCCATCAAGCTGCGACATTTGCTGACACCAAAAATGTTTCTCCAGATCTGCCGAGGCGAAGGTTCTCATTATCCAGCTGAAGAGTGAGCGGCGCTGGGTTGTTAATGAAAAATACACAGACAGTGACCTTTGTAAAGTCTCCCTGCAAATGACAGAGTTAACAAACTCCAGTCAGGGTGCAGTGAAAGCTGGAAACAGAGGGAGAGGGCCTTGCTGCTCAAGATACATTCAAAGGACTCAACGTTTTTTTCCGTCCGAATCCTCTGGTCGACGTGTAAGACGGACGCTGACGGGGTCAGAAAGGTCACAGTGGTCGCTAACTCCTGTCTCTGCTCCAGAAATCACAGCTGCAGAGGGAGAAAACCTCAGGCCTGAGCTCTGCCCAGGCAGCAGGGGAGCTGGAACAAGTCGAAAGACTACGGTTTGACTCCACAAAGAGTGTGGAGGAATTTCTATAATGGCTAATGTCTTAATTAGCCCATAAGAAATAATAGAGCCCAGGACTGAAACACAGCCCGCCAAATCATGACAAAATGGCAGTAACGGTTCACTTGGATTCCTAAAAAACATGCAACTCATTAAGCATCAGGGTAACAGGCTAATTTCCTATTTTGCAGACAAGGTTTATAGGAAAAAATCAAATGCAACGTTTTATTAAACATAGGTGTGTCCAGCAGACAGCACATAAAAATGATATTTTGTTTCCTTTTATGTATCCAGATATGCAAGCTAGTATTCTTGTGGTATTATTGTACAACAGTAAAGGCGCATTGAGAAACAATTAGAGGATTTACTGCCAAGTATCAAATTAAACTGCCTGTGACCTCTGGGTTCACTCAGTCATTTTCATAAATCCTAGCTTGGACTGATTTATTGAAAGACCTTAAGACGCGTTACCAGACGAACTGTGAATTTGCTGAGTTGATGATGGCACCATGTTTTTTTTTTATACCACAGCCTATTTGGCTCCTTTGGAGCTTAGCTGATCACTGTTGATGAAAGGGTCAACACAATGACAGTTGCTATATGAGATGCAATCAACACTGGGACCATTAATGTCGGGGTAATCATCCTTTATAGTGGTAGTACCAGTTTATAAAAGATGTACACAGCAATACTAGCAGACTGTGCAAAAGGATTATAGTGACTGCAATCAGTGGATGCAAGCCATGGGTGGAGCTCACCACATCAGGATAATTTAGATAGTGTCAGATGAGTCATCAATTCCATGCAGTATTTCAAATTTCCTTTAAAATTGTCTTTGTGCTGTCTGGTTCTATCAATTCAATCCATCTGGAGCACCAAGGGGTTTCAAACTAACTTATTTTCAGGTGCTAGCTGACCAGGTCTGTGCGCTAGCACTGCCTCAGAAGTTTTTTGGGAAATGTTTCAGCACTTTGTTGAGTTGTTCTTTGCTCCATGGCAGGTGCCCTTTCTCACGCTCTCACTGAGACCATATGGGCCCGTCCAGCCTCAGCGTCAGCCTGCATCGGGCTCACTGTCTGCCAAAGCCCTGTCACACCTGAGTACAGAAGATCAAAGAGCCCCGCAGTGCCTACAACCACACAGCTGCCGCACGTGCCAAACTTCCTTCTCTGCTCTACTTCCTTTGCTTTCAGCACATGTGTTTCCAAGGTTGACCACTAATCCTCCATTTATGTGCATTGTCGGGTCTCTAGAACTCACTGGAGTGACAGCTCTGGAAACTCTCAGCCATGTCGTTGTGTCTTTGCCGTTGTTACCCCACCCTGGTTTGTTCAACTTTTGGTCTCTTTGTCTGTTTGTCTGTTTGTTTGTTTGTTTGTTTGTTTGTTTCGCCTTAACTGTGGAAAGCCACATTCTGAGAGAAGGAGCATGAGGAGAAGGCTTCTGGGATCTCACTCGGCCAAACCATAACCAGTAAGGCATAATTGTCGTTGGGGTTTCCACTTGTAAAACAATGGCTTTGGCCAGCTATGGAGGCAGCTTTTCATACCAGCCAGCTGAAAAGAGGAGCGTTTTCTGCTCAGCACTGAATTAAAGCTCCAAATTGGGACTGTCATTAGAAAATTCCACAGGGACTGCTAACGATGCAAAACGCTGGCTCAAACCAAAGCAAGAGAAACCTCTGGGGCAAATAAATATTCTCGATACAGCCACGTATCCGAGCAACAAACAAACAAACAAACAAATTAAAAATATCGCCGTCTATTTAAACAGGAGAGAGAGAGCTATTGATTATCACTTGGCTTGCAGAGTTTTTTTAAATGATGTCTACCACTTAACGAAAACAGAGATTGGCGCAAGGAGGGACAATTTGAGATTAAGTTCAGCTCAGCCCTCAGCTAGCACGCAGTGTTTAAGCGATCTTATTGACTTCTGCAGATGCACTCAATCTAAACTAACTTTTTTTTGTAGCCAGGATTGATTTGGAAAAAACTCACCAGGGTTCCCTTTAATGCCCTAAGTCATTAATTTCCACTGGGAAATCCATCTCTGTCCTTTTATATCAAGTGAAATGGAGATTTATTTGTACTTCGCCATCCCCTTAATGAAACTAACCCCAAAGAATATTACCAAGTGTGTATGATGAATGTAGTTTACATAGGTTTATGTATTAGTTATGTGAATATACTATATACTATAGAATGCTTTCTGTTGCAGCAGGCCACTAAATTGACATTCAAAGCAATTCTGTAGCTATCCAAACTCAAAGGGATACTCCAGCAATTTAATAAAGTCGTCACAGATTAAAAAAAAGAATCAAAATCAAAATCAAAGCAGCGGAGGCCAAGATATCCTGACCTTTAGTTCTTAGTACATTGTGATGAGAAAACTGAACTTCAATGGGAGAGGTGAACATATATATATATATATATATATATATATATATATATGTCAGTGTGTGTGTGTGTGTGTGTGTGGGGGGGGGGGGTTAACCATGTGACTTTAAGAATATTATCCTAATTATCCTGACTAAGGACAAATGCTGATCATCTTCATGATCAACAACTTATTTTGTTTTATAGGAAGAAATGTTCCAAACTCAGATGTTTGGAAGAAATGAAGTCTATCATAAAATCAAAACACATTCATTGCTATTATGGACAATGGCAGCAGTGTTTATGGAACTGCGTAACAGAGAAATACTGTAATTATACTGATAATTTACTAATCATCTTGTGTAAAACGTGGAAACCATGACAGAGCTCACTCAATCTGTGCCCAATATTTTGTATCAGATGCAGCTGTACGCTTTGAATAAACTACAATTCTTTGAAGAAAAAAAATCACTCGCTCGCATAACTGATATTCACTGTACCATTACCAAGACGCAAGCAAGGCCACGCTTTTATTTTATGATGCAGATGTTTATCAGAAATGAGTCACTGCTCCTTGGCACTAAAAAGCAGCACTGTGATGTACCGGCGTTGTTGTCTGACTGCCAGATGCAGCGGTCTCAATTTAATGTTTTCATGACAACTGTTAAATCTCCGCGAAGCCACAGCGTTAGCATATTCCCAAGGTCAGATACGGACCACCGCTCCAGAGTTTTTCCGTGGAGAGTCGCATTCAAGATGTTGCAGTTTCATCCTGAAATGAGATATCTAGTGTTTGAAAGAAATGATGCCTAGCCTTGATCTGCCTGCATGCATCTCTGACAATAGGGTGGATGGATATCTTAGGAAAGGACTGATTACAAAGAAAACATCAAGACAGTTGCGTATGATAGCAGGAAACTTTATTTGGATTGAAAAAATAGCACCAAGTTTTGGATTATAACAGTTTTTTCAAGATATGACATGATAGGATAACATTGTGTGAAAAACGTGTCATCCTTAGTGTTGTTGAAATGAGTGTTATTCCCTTTTCGTGACCTTCCTTTCAAATGTAATAGATCCCAGGTTAAGATTGTGTGTTTCTCACTGATTTACAACTTATCACTTCAAGACCTCAAAGGATATTTCTTCAACAGTTTTGAAGAATAACTGAAAAGCAGCATGGTCACTTTTCGAGGCCATTATTTGCTAACTGTACCAGCCCCACTGACTCAAATGATGTACCATAAATCTGCTGGGTGAAGGGATTCCAGAGAGCGTATCAATTCAAATACCACAAACCTGGCTGACAGAGAGGGTTTATAAAATTGTTTAGAGAGAAGTTTACATCATACATCAATTTTAGCGCTGCCTGAAAAGATTGGATATGAAGGAAAATGGGCAGGAGCTGTGTTTCTGTAGTGTCTTAATTCAACATCCTTGACCTGAACCTGAAGAAATGTACCAGAAATGATTAAATGTCCCTCCTTCAGTAGATTTAAAGTCACACAATCCAGTATTTTGAGATTGTTTTTTAAATGCTATAAAGTGGAAAGGAGCTAAAAGCAGGACTATTTGGAGCGAGCTTTTATGAGGGATTGTAATATTTTGTATAAATTCTTTTCACATACATTGCAAAACTCAAAGCACAAACAGTTGTTGGAAGGACTGGATGCGTGTTGTCGCCATGGAAAAATTGAAAATGAATACACTGATAGTATTGTTTTCCAATAACACATCTAAATGTGAAGAGTGAACAATAAATTTTGAAAGCTGAGAGGAATTGAAAAAAAGAAATAACCAAGTGCTGCTCTGAATATTAGTAGATCAGAGTTTTATCTGCTTCGTTACTTGTGTTTCTAGAATATGTGGGTTGTCAGCTAAGCTGTGACGGGATGGGATGTGATGTACCAATAGGAACCAGAAGGTTTAGAGGTCATTTAGGGAGTAGTGACAACATGCCACTCACCAAATCATCTCTCGTCTCTCTAATGTAAAAATTAACCATCCTCTTTAAGCCAACCACAGCGGATTTGAGAGTGGCTGGGCTACACGGTTGTGCAATTCTTCCTTCATAATTCAATAAGGATCGGTTTCACTACAGAGAGCGCTGGAGTCAGGGAAGGGAAATCTTTTAGAGCAACACATGAAGTGCAAACGCTGAAGCTCGTCGAAAGGTTTCGATTTTGGTTGTCTTGCCCTCCGTGTTAGACTGGGGTTGAGAGCATTTGGTCCGTCGCCTAATGTTTTAGTGTTGGCACTCGCCTTCTCACCCGAATGGGTGCCAGATGTCTTTTTTTTTCTGAGCTGAGGACCTGAAGCACGGTGACTCGGAGGGCCCTCGCGCTGCTCCAAAAACCACCAGCAATGTACACGCAAACTGGCACCATTTAATGAGTCACACAATTGCTTCAAAGTGAAATTACATCCATTTAAACCTGTCTTACACGTCACCCAAAGAGGCACAGAAAAAAGTGTCTACCTTCAATTTATAGCCGAATGAAAACCGCAAAGACAAAAGTGGGACATGTGCAAGTTATTATGGATACACTCCATTCTCAGTGATGAGAGCAGCATGTATAAAATGGGGAGGGAGAGGGAGGGGTGGCATAATCTCTGCCCGGCATATTTGTATGATACCAGACTTTGAAATGGAAAAATCAAAGGAAAGCTTTTTAGAACAAAATGTGAACTTTCTTGCCGTCTCTTCATGACCAGGCATGGTATATAATCATCATTTCAGCTGTTGTTTCAGGCCATCAAAGGCTCTGCACTCGATTACTATATCACAGGTGATCACAGGAAAGTCAGGAGACATGCTCCGTGAATAAAAGCAGCCGAGGAAAACTACAGTCTGAGCTGCTGACAGAGTACAAAGAGGGCAGATTGTTTTGGCATGTAAAGCCTATGCTCACATATATGTGAATATAGGGCTATAAAGCCTTAATACAACACTTGGGAGTTATGGAAAAAGTTGGTGCATGGCCTATAGTTAGAGGCAGAGGGCCACCATGTCCTAACAGCTGTCCACAGTTGTCTGGGTGGCTGAAACAGTGGCGACAGCACCCACACTGACATTGCATTTATCTGACGTGCTTATGAGAGCCAGAACACAGAAATATACAGCTATGGTACTGTCAATAGCCAATTTGCTTGGGTGTGTGTGCAGTGGCGGGCCTTGTAACTGGTGTCTAAGACATTTCCCAGAGGCAGACAACACGCTGCGTGAATTTCTGTTATTACCAACAGCAGAGCTAACATGTGAGAACACCAGCTGGAACAAGGGACCCAGTAAAATGATTTATTAAGCCCTAAAATGTACCAAAAATAAAACGACCAAAAGGTGACACATTTGAAAGAGTGCCATCTTTGGCCATAATGTAACTCGGTTGCCCTTTCCGACAACCTTGCACCAAACAGTACTTTTATGCTCCCATCAAGGCTGCTTCAGTGGAAACTGACTATGTGGCTCCTTTTTGACAAAGGAAGTGTAAAAGTGCTGCTATGCTTTTGATATGACTTCTGACTTCCTGATTCTTGCCACGTTCTCGTGCGGAGCAGCTGGGAAAGTGAGTTGACTTTAGGCTGTAACTGGCCCTTAATTCCTTCCATCCCACTGGCCAGTAGTGCAGCCTCCATTGTCCTGGAGAAGAGGAGAAAGAGCTGGAGGAAGTAACACCTGGTTCCCCAGAGCCCCGTTGAGGCCCCCGGATAGGTATAGCACATGCAGTGCCACTCGGAGTGGCCCGGGCGGCGCTCAGCTGCAGCTTGAAAGACCTTGAAGTATGTTACCAGAACAACCAGCTGAGCAGATGATCTGAGGCAAGAGGCACTACGGCATTTAAACATCGAGGTGAGAGGTGGGGCAACTCTGTGTGTGTGTGTGTGTGTGTGTGTGTGTGTGTGTGTGAGTGAGTGGAAGAATGTGCTTTGATTGTATGTCAGGACTAGCAGGGTGAAGTCAGGTAATCTGTCACTAGCATATGCTTTACAGATAGCCCATCTTTCTCTGGCTGTTGCTGTAAAACTATCAGCCGCAAGAAGAAAAGTCCAGCCAACACGTTCTCCCAAACACACACATATGACAGGCAAGTTGAAATATTGACGGTGGTACCACCACACATACACACACAACACATACACACACACATGCGAGCACACGCTGGACTTGGCGCATCAACTTCACAGGCCGTGTTCCTCTCCCATTGCGTTTAAAGTGGAACCACACAGGGTTGCGGGCCCCCGTCTGCACATCTGGAGGCGCTGCTGCAGAAGGCCGCAGTCCCCTCCTCCTCCTGCACAGTCCTCATCATCCCCAGCCCCATTATAAATCCCATCTCACTGTGTCCGTAATTATTCCACACATGCTTATGCAACAAAGCAGTAGCCAAGCCAAATGACAAACAGACCAGAGCCATAAATTAAGACTTATTTCTTACTTTAATGGCTTGCACTCTCATAATGTTTGCCACTAATTCTGCACTGCAAAAAGTGGCAACAGTGCACTTTTCTTCCCCGTGCATCACTCCTATTAACACTACGTATCTAGGCAACGAAGCAAATATGGCGTGTGTTGGGATTGCCAAAAACATTCGTTTTCTCCCCTTTGTTAATCATTTTCTGTGAGGGGATTAAATGATCCAACGACTTTAAAGACACAGTTACCCATGCAATATTGTTTTGATTAGTGTTGTGAATCTTCACACACAAAAAAACAAAATCATCTCACTTGAGACTAGCATTTCGAAAAAACCAGCCAACAGAAAAACATTTCTTTGGGTAAGTGGCACTATAAATCCATATCAAGTGTCAAGCACTTTCTCAATTATGTTCAATTACAGAGCGCCACATAAATCCTGCAAATCTCTCTATTATACCAGTTCTGTTCATGTCATGATGTATGCATACTGCTGCAAAAGAGAATTTCCCCTTCTGACCCTCATAGTCTCTCTTCTCAAGAAAAAAAAAATCAGACCATTTGACAATGTGCACCAGTTTACCTCTTACAAGGACCTGACATCTGAGAGCGCAGCATGAATGGGACAAGGAGAGCCGAGCAGAGGAGTTCCTCCCCAACCCTGAGGCTTGTCACTCAGCCGTACCCAGCACTCACTTAATCAAGCAGGCATGTGGCATGGTGTGGCAGCTGCACTGGGTGCATAAGTACATGTCTTGTGGTTTACGCTGGTTTAAGACAGGACGGATGTGGCACTAGTGGCAGCCTGTCTCAACTTGTTCCTGGTATGTTTGTTTTGACAGTCAGCTAAGACCCCATGGCCAGGCCCTCCTCGCCCCGGCTGATCCAAAAACATAATACATTTGGTTTTCGGAGACAGAAATAGAAGCCACATTATCCTTCAAATATGGAAAGCTGTTGCCCAGAGAAACATATAAAAAATATATTTTTTTTATCCCCCTGCCTTCTGGCTTTTTAGAATAGAACAGAGATACTCACACACAGGCAGTTCAGCCTAGCACACCATATGTATGAGCATTAATCAAATGTTCCTGGGCCTTGCCTTTAGTACCCAATTCACAATATAACAAATGTTCCTCCAAGCGGCACATCTGTAGAGGATGTCAGAAAAGGACTTTGAAATGTACACCAACGCCAACACTCGGTAGACAAGAAAAGGGGGCTTTGAAACAGCTCCCATTGGAGGTGCTCGCTGAAAGGAAGACCAGCGGGGTATTGAAAAGATGTCCGTTTCCCCAACTTTTTCTATATGTAAATCCACGTTCCCCATGGGTTCCGTTTCTCAGCGAGGTATCTATATATGGAGCCACTTTATTACGGACAAATCCTCTTTAATGTTCTTGTCGGTGGGAGAACAGCTGGAGCGGAGATAAAAATGAGGAAGCAATCTGCACCAGCTGTTGAAGTATTAATACAAAAATTAACTACTGTGTGTTGGTTAATTGCTTTCTGCTTAATGTGCTTTCAAAAGCCTTGATTCCTCTTTTCTGTTACACAATCGCAACTGCGGCGGGATATCAAGAGGCCTGTGAAATTAAAGATTCCATTTAAAGGAGCAGCCCCCCCTCCCCCCCTCATTCTTCTCACGGCTCAGCGGTCATAATGGACTCATGTGTTGAATAACCAAAATGGTCACATTAGACACCTGCTACTGTGGTCTTAGTAGACACAGATATGGAACTCTGTTAGACTGCAGCAAACACAAGTGCCGCTCATCCGTCAAGAGCCCACGCAAACATTTCCATAAGTGAGACTGTAAGTTTATCACGCTCTGCTCCGTCCCATTCCAGCAATCGCACGCCTGCACAGCGGGGCTGAGTGACGACGAGCGATTTCAAACGGCACAGCTGGTATACTCGCTTTAACTGCCATGCGTTTTATTTGCGTTATTATCTGTTGCCACCTCACTCCTCAGATCCACACTGACGGAGGCCACATGGAAGCAGTTAAGAACGACGTGTCCCTTTACAGAAAACAAAGAGAATTTTTTTTTTCTTCCCCTCTCAAGGAGTCATAGCTCTCCTCCTCTGGGGCCCATACATGCACGGGTCGTGTCTCCAGCACATTTAATTCCATGCTGTAAAAACATTAATCAGAGCCAGATGAAGTGGGAAGAATTCTAAGACATTATGTTTTTATGGATAATTTGAGGTTATTTATGCAGGATAAATAAGAAAATAACGAGCCCCAGACAGCAGTGCAGAGGACACTGGTTGCTGTTTGGACATTCATTTGCTGCAATTATTCCACTCCAGTGCACTAATCTTTATAAACCCTATAAACCCTATAAACCCAGATAGATAGATAGATAGATAGATAGATAGATAGATAGATAGATAGATAGATAGATAGATAGTGAAATAAGCTTGACACCAAAATTGTTTCCATTGTTGTCCATTAGATGGCTGACTTGTACTACAAACTCCCAGCGTATTGGTGAGGTTGGGGGCTCATAGTTCATGATCAGGCCACGGTCGACATCTTCCAGGAAAACAATGTTGGATAAGAGAGCTGTGTGACATATGAGGGGTCAGAGAGAGGGCTGCCACCGCAGAGCCAGAGCCAAAAGACAAGCAAGGGGGCAAGCCAATTTGACACACATTACTGCTCTCTCTCACACACACACACACACACACACACACACACGCTAACACTCACATGTTTTCGGCACTGTACGGCATGTACACACAACCACTACAGTCAAAAAATACTATTGATGAACTGCTCTGTGTCTGTCAAGGTCTGTAAAGTACTGCATTTACCAAAATAAATCAGGAAAGAAGCACATTTTTCTTTTTAAACTAAACAGTATGAGGATATTTATAAAGTGCATTAAGAAAAGTGAAGAATGTGTGTTTAAGTACCAGATAATGCCACGGCTGTCCTGCAGGACAAACATAGGAAAGTAGAAAAGCGAGGCATGGCTGGTTAGGTGGAAAATATTCCAAAAAGAAAAAAAAATTCAATTTTGTATGTTCATCCCAGAATAGTGATTAAAAAGAGGATAAGATAGAGAGGAATCATAACCTTATCATACTGCACAAGTTTTATATGGAGAGCTCCCCTCCTCCCCTCTGCTTTGATATTGCATGTGTTGTGAACATGGAGTCTGTATCTCTGTTCCAGCGGCACCACCTCAAACTGTCATTAAAGCGCATGTCCTCAGGTGGAAAATGACTTCTGTGGGGGAGCTTCTCCAATGATAACATGGATTTGCTCTAAAATACGTTGCTTTTCTCAGAGCGTCATGAATAAGTAAACGTTGATGAAAACCCTTTGCATTTTCACTATCGTTCATAATGCTTTTGCTTTTAAGATGCATATTGAGGCATGCATAAAACATCCTCTCACCCCCCCCTCACTGCAGCCGCGATGAATGATGGAGGAAACTCGTGCGCACAAAACCCTCTTCACGGCAAAAAGAAAACAGATGAACAAACAAAACAAGTAAGTCTAAATGTGTCCTAGGAGCAACGCAGAGGCCTAAAATTACATCTCTCCCTTTCCCTTTAGCCGAGCGTTTCTGTATGAATCGCACTAGAGTTTACTTTGGTTGAATGAACTTCATGTGATCTTTTAATTCATCCAATTGTCGCTGTTGCCCTGGAAAACAGGGCTGCAATTTTGGCCCCGGCATTGATACGTTTTTCACTTAGCATTGAGAGGATTAAATCAATTATGTTGATTCTGTATTTACTGCTTGCATGCCCACAGTCGTTTGTAATTAGCTTATTGCTTTTGATCTGATGTAATGTGATGAAATGCCTGGAAGCAGCTCTGGGAGCCTGCTTGGCTGGAGCGACTGGGGTGGGCGCCACTTCCAGGCCCCTACTGAAGCCCATCCGATTGTCCAAGCATGGGGAGGGCGGGGACCGGGGCGACTCGCGTGAGCAGCCGCAGACAGAGAGGCAGGGGGATCGGTGTCAGACTGGCGGGAGGGACCACCCGCTGAGATGGCAGCATCCTCCAAACCTCATTACCCTCAGAGGCCTTTGCTTCACATGCATGTGTAATTACACCCCACCCTGCCCCACCCCACCCCCCACGAAAGCTCTCACAACACCTGATACCTGCAGGTAGAACGCCACAGGGGGGCCTTTGCAATGATAGGGCTCCAAGGCCCGAGGGCCCGCTTAGAGTAACTAGCATTCAACTCTGGCCACCCACATCAATCAAAGACCCCATAACACAGAGACTGATCATCTGTTTTTGAGAGAAAGAGCTGTTTATTCATGGAAAGCTAATTGTTCTACCTAGCCACTGTTCTGCATCCAAGACTGTACTACAAAGCACAAAGGATGCAGGGTTGGATTTGAAACAGTCCAATATATTTGGACTTGCCTGAAGGATTGGATGTTGCCTGACAGTTTAAGGACAGGGAATCCTTCTCAAGTTAATTCTGTCAACCTTCTGGTAAACAGACGGATGAAGTCTTTGGCTTAACTAATACAAGAATGAGCTGGACCTCAGTTAAATGCAGAGTTTCAAGTGCTGCCCATCTTTTTCCTCAAAGGGGAACGGCTCCAACATGACTTCCATTTTCAAACTACCCCAACAGAACTCCTCCCAAAGCTCCCCTCTACCACCCCCTTCTCTTCCTCTCCCAAACTGGTGAAACAGACCCATGGTGCACTGCAGACTGTTCTGTTTATGAAAGAGGTCAGGGTGCCACATATGGCCAGCGCGTTAAAATACACACGGCTCCTGCCGCGGCTGCTAAAAATGTATTGCGGCTGTCTGTACATGCAGGAATAAAATAAACTCTGAATGTTTCAGCAAGCAGTGCTGAGAATTTAATGATTGAGTATTTGAAACTATGGTCAGATTTGTACATGAAAAAGCAGAAAAAAAGCACACGACTTTAAAAGTCCAAAGATATTGGGTTGGACGTCAGCAATATACAGAGGGTTGTTTGACTTGGCAGGAGGGGACGCTCAGATTTGCCTGGGATAAGTGTGTGTCACACGCCATCTGAGAGGATCGCAGGGCCATAGTAAGCCGTAGGAAACTAGCGGTGAAACTAAACACATGCAATGACAGCCACAGGCAGTTGATTTGAGCCAAGGAGTCTTAGCTCCCAAAAGACTGGCCCGAGGGGAGAGAGAGCAGGGCTGCTGATAAGTGGAATAAAGAACAGAAAATATGAATACCTTCCCCTTCAAAGCAAACCATTATGCACCACCAAATTCTGATTATTTTCAGTGCGATTCTGGTGCTTATTTCTCTTGGCTGCACTGAGCTCTCCTCTGGCTCTGTAACAGATTTGTGGCTCCATGTTTCACCTCTCCAGCAAATAGACTTAATAAGACAAAGGCTGGAGATTACACTGTAGATTGTGTGGGCATTAACAGCAGCGCTTCTCGTGGTTTTGTTTTTTTTGATCATCTCGCCATCCATAAAGCCTCCTCCAACAGGTCAAGAAGGGATCACGGCATGTCGCTGGGTGTTGTTCTTGTGTTTTTATGACAATCACGCCTTGAGACTGGGCGCAAAGTTCTAACACTGTAAGGTTGCAAGTTTGATTCCAGCAACAGCCAATTCATCCATCACTGTCGAGATTCAGCGAACACCTACCTGCTCCAGCTGGCTGCTGCTTCGGGCCACTGTGGTGAAAACACCAAATTCATATTCCTAATTGCATTCTGTGATTAAAGTGCTCTACATTTCATAGAAATATTTAATCAGAGAAACTCCCCCAGACAGCAAAAAACAGAGGCTCTGATTGTATACGAGGCGCCAGTGAGTGCAAATGCAAGTTCAAGAGGGCATCGCTGGGTGCAGCGCTGGGTGTTGCTCTCCGACGCCCTGTCTTTATGAGATCAGGCCTGGTTCTGCGTAATCTGCTGTGACCTGTGGCAGGAAGACTGTGTCCACCTCTCAGCTCTGTGATCCTTTCTTACACCTAGCAGTTGTGGGTAATAACCAACCATAATTCCATCTCCTGCTGGGCAATAAAAAAACCTCCCCTGCTGCTCTTTGGTTTTTTCCAGTTGCAGGGTCATGCGCTAGCAAAGCATTGTGGGAAGAGAAGGGTGACCGGAGTGGAGGAGGAGGAGGAGGAGGGGGAGGAAAAGTTTAGGGGTGTGGGTTTGGGGGTTGCTTCAAAAAAAAAAAAAGAATAAAAACATGTGTAATGAGAAAACATGTGGTGTGTAACTATTGGAAGTCATCAACAACAGAAAATAATAATTAAAGTGCAGGATGAGGAAAAAAAACTGAAGCTGTCTTTTCGTGGCTGGGAGACCACTGTCATCATGTCTCAGGAATTAGGCAAACATATGCTGGTCTGCTGCTGTTGAAACCGAGGCGCCTCGCTCAGGCTGCGGTTTGGGAACATGAAAGGCTTTGTGGGATGAGCAGGAGGACTGGCCCTAATTCAGGGCCTCATTGCCAGGGAAGCTGGCAGCAAACTCCGATTGTGGGACAGGGAAAGGAATTTGGTTACATATTCCAGCGAGGACCGCAGCTCCAAACAAACCGAAGCAACAGGCTGCTGAGCAAACCATTCTGTCCGCATTCAAACCCTCTCTCTCTTGCTGCTGCTGCTGCTGCTGCAGGGGTGACGGACTCAATCCCACCTGACTGAACCCCAGAGGAGGCTCAGGAGGGCGAACATGGGGAACAGGAATGTTCAAGGTCAGGCCCAAAGTTGAACTTGTAGCCCTGCTTACCTCCCCAAGCAGGGTTCGGGATGTTGGCAGCAAACTCCCTTATTGGGATGGAGTGTTTGGAAAACAAAGCAGGCTTTGTGTTGTTTTATTGCAGCCAATTAAATTCTTAAACTCAATATCTATCTTTGAGAGGATGCACAGAGGTCAGCCGGAGATGTGCAAAGGGAAACAGAGAGGGGGCAACAGATAGCAGGTCTCAATAATCCCCAGGCTGCAGATATCACTGGGTTAAACACAGGACGCCTTCACTGTAACCTGATCAACTAAGCAAATTGGATAAAACTCTTTTGCTTCTATCTTTTCACAGCCCTCGCAATGTATATCCACAGGGCAAGCCCGTCTTGATTGCTTTTCGGAAGAGAGACGTTTTCTGGCATTTTCAGACAGGCAGGGATTAGATTAATCATGTCTCCGTTCAGGGTACATATGATTATGGTTGACTGTTTACAAGTTTTCTCAGATGTGCTCCCCATGCCAGGACATGGTGGTAGAGCTCAGAGCCTGAAACTCGTTCACGCATGCGGTGGTCTTGTTTTAAGCCGAGCTGCAGCGAAAAAATCATTCATTCTCTGACAGTGGAAAATGCAGATGTGAGGCAACATTGGATTTGCACCTCCTTGTTAGCATTTATTTAACTTCTTGGTGTTCCAACTGGTTGAGGGTTAGTATGTGAAGTATGTGAAAGTGATTTATTACAGTTCAGCGACTTCTGAATCGTGTTGATGCAGTTAACTCCATGCAGGTTAACACAAATGTAAAGTGAATTACTTGCATTAAGTTTATTTGTCTCTCAAGAGAGGATGAGGTTCGAAGTGTTGCTGTCAGTATCATGCCCAGCCAGTGGGAGGCAGCACAGACTGGAGGATAATACGATTGCAGAGCACACACACACACACACACACACACACACTTGCATGTTTACACAAAGGGTGAGTCACTTGAGCGGTTGAAGGTGACCATATCACACATCTGGGGTGCAGACCCAACTGGCCGGTGGCAGAAAGGAGAGAACCAGGATCAGTGGCCAGAGGAGCGGTGACATGTGGCACGCAGAGGGGAGAGCGGACCAGCGTTGAGTTTCTGTCTGTAATCCTCCGCCTGAGAGAAATGTTTGGTTACGGTTAAAGGCACTGTTGTCCCACATTTTCATCCACTTCTAATTACAACATAGCTGAGGCTCAGTGGCAGCCAGCGTAACTGTTGTTGTTGTTGCTGTTTGTTGACATTACACAGTCCTCCCCCTACAACACACTTGTCAAATGCACACGTACAATCAAGACCAAGTCATTCACACCCGTGTGTAACACCGCTGCATGTGCGCACACACACACACACACAGGAGCACACACGCCATATTTAGAGACCCTCAAACAGACACATGCTACAGGCAGGTTTCACACACACACACAACATAGTTGAGCGGTAACCATTGCAGAGCCCAATATAGAGACACAAATCGGTCTGGTGCCACTGGGAGATTAGTACAACCACAGCAAAAACCAAAAATCACCATGTAGACGTTTAGGTGGACCGGATATCACAACTTGTACATATGTGAGAGAAATCCAGCGCGGTGAAAGGAAAAGTTATGTGCCACATACTAACTGTACAATGCAAATTAGTTACCGCTGACTAATAGGCGCCAGATACGAAGTAACCTAAATGGTTTCGTGTGATAATTTAACAATATTACAGCTGCTGAATGTAGAATAGATTTTTATTATTCCTGAGAAAAAAAAAACCTCCCTTAAATAGGATCAGTAACATGTAAAAGTGCACTTAAGTACACTATGTGCGAGAAGCAAAAGAAAAAGCAGGTGATACACAAAGACACACAAGCTGAACATTTGAATTTAAAGACATTTTAAACAATCACACAAACCTATTAGGTGTAATTAATATTGTTTTATTTTTTGTAAATGGAATATGGACCTGTAAATTGTCTATCTTTACCCGTACACATTTAGATAACACGCACATCATGAACAACAAGTAGATGTCTTGATGACGCTGACACTTATCAGGACCAAAGCTACAGCTGCGAGTCTCTCTAAATACATACTGTACGGTGCACGCCACAATTTCTCAGTCTGTAATTTAATGTTCGCAATTAAGAACTCCTGTGCTGCCTCTCAGAGCGCGTAATTTACTGAATCAACGCCTTTAAATCAAGCGTTTCCTTCTGTGACAGACTTGTGTCTCCCGGAGGAATTTGCCATTCCAAACCACAGTCTGCGATCCCCACGTTGTTTTCACTCCCAATCACACGCTTTATCTCCAATTGCTGACTAATTACCAAGAGCTAAGGGTTATGGGAAAGGCCCCAAAATGGCAGTCTGATGTTTTTGTGGTTCAGCATTTGGATGGCTGCTTTTCTTGTGCTTTTTTTTTTTTTAATTGTCTGGGGTCATATGTGAGATGGGTCAAAAGAGGGTCAACTTTTTCAGAAAGCATCTTAAATGTACAGTTAATGAACATTTATAACATGTACATGTACAGAAATACATCAAAATATAAGAAATGTATAACTCACAAGACATGCTACCATTGTGACACCAAGGTTCACTCCCATCTAGCTGTATGTGAACAGCAGGGGCAGCCGTAGAATTAAATGAATTTACATGGATGACATAATGACAGTTTAACTAACAAAAACATAAAATAAATTCACCACCCGTTTGAAAACATTAGGCCAGATTGTACCTTTAGCATGGCGCTGGGACATTGTATTAGAGTGAGATAACCAATGTGAAAATGTAACAATAAGACAACATGTAGCATACATTATTATACACAGAGTTTTATATCTGGCATGGTGGTTCTGTTTCAGCACTGACCCAAAGAAGCACTAAAACTCTCCATTGAAATCTTTTTTAATTCATTTATTAATTCATTCATTTATTAATTAAACTGTTTGGAAGATCCTCAAGGCACAGTCTTGCCTATATTCTTTTTTAATGGTGAGGGGAAACTCCTGATCATTGCTTGGCTTTATCAATCGTATTTTTTTTTCTCTGTGATCTCCGATGCTGTGGATGAAGTAATCTGACGACATGCCATGCCTCCGCTGATGTGCGTGCGAAACACCTGAGGTGACTGACTCATATAGAGGCACTGTGCGGTGTGACATGTATGATTCTCCGGAGAGAAAAAAAGGGGGGCGCTTAATGCCTCTGTTCATGATGAAGCAGCGAATTATGGAGACAGGGTGTGTCATCTCATTCTCTGCTCCTTTCATCATAATCTCCCCCACTATGTTCAGAGAAAAACTCACTGGAGGCCATCGGCCCCCAAACTGCAGCCGAGAACATCACACAGAGATCTACCTATGGCCTATTTCAACAGTTCACTGTGCGGACAGCTTATGGATTAACAGCCTCCTTCTTAACGTTGGAGGAGTGTAAAGGAAGTCAAATGTACAGCAGTAGAAGCGCCTGTGTGTATGTACATGTGTGTGTTTCTGACCACTCTAACAGGAGTGTTGGAGAGTTATTTTGTGCACTAACTGACGACTGACAGGTTGCACACAGGAACACACATAACAAATGCTAAAAAGCACACCCTTTTTTGCACTTATTTGATATTTTTTTAGCATTCACTTCTACTAAATTAAACGAATGGTGTCTGCAACCAGAAAAGTACGTCACATATCTGGAAATATTTGTGCATCATACGCAGTGGAGTACAGGTACACATTAGCATAATGGAAATATTTTAAATGTACAAGTACCTCAGAACTGTACTTGAGTAAATGTACTTAGTTCCATTCCCTTTTTGTGTGTGTGGCAGTACCCTTATCAGTGAGCCTGAAACTTGGCCACCGTCCATTACAACAAAATTGTTGCCTGCTTTTAACATAATTACATTTCTGTTGCTTTGATTCCAGTCCGAAGTAATAAAACACTTCTAACCCAAACCCCCAAATCTATCCACAACTACAATTAAAGTTAAAAGTGCAGTTGTTTTATGATAAGAGCTGCAGGGTCTGTAGCCACCAAGCCCTACCACCTGCTTCTGATTGGCTAGTGGCATGTTATTTTCCCCTCACACATACCCCAGCATGCACTGGGGTTTATTTATTAGGAATAAAAAAAAGGAGTCACTAATCTGTGTTCGGTTCAGACAGCGGGCTCCCCCTACACACTCGCACACACACACATCTGCGCACCAGCTGAGCAGGGAGCAGTCCCACTGTTAGGCTTTCACATATCAAAGGGCCTGGGGTGCTTTGGCACTGCTGGGGTAGTTGTCCTTTTTTACAAAAGACAAACAAGCAAAAAGCTCGGGATGCGGTCCAGAGCCGCCTTTGACACAGTGTTGAAATGGGGACTTGGCTCTGTGACATATCTGATCTACATGTGTAAAAAAGCTGTGGTGTTTTTTTTTCTTATTAGACATTGTTAGTTGCTTGTCCTCAGCCTATAGCACGACAGTCCACATTCTTTATTAATCTGCCTTAACCATATACCACAAAACAACATAATTTGCTGAACTGTTTAAACTTTGGGCTCGAGGCTGCTTTTGTGTCAGAGTTGCATGGAAAGTATTACCTCTAGGTGTGTGGTACTTTTGTGATGTATGGTGTACAGATTTTCAGAGGTCAGGATGCTGTGACATCACCAGAACATCAGTAATTACACAGAGTGAAGTGCATCTGTCTCAGAGAGATCATCACTTGACAATCGCCAGAAATCCCTAAGAGACTCCCTTCTCAAATAATAATTTATAAAATTTCAGCAGTGGAATCAGTTATTGATGATGGTCATAATGGGAGTGAAAACATGGGGAAGGATGATGAAGACGACGGCAAGCCTGTGTGCCTTTAAAATGATCTTGCAAGACATCATATTTAACACGTAGAAACAAATCGCAGAGGTCCAATCCATGTACCGCAGCACAAATACAGAACACTATTTTCAGCAAATGGAAACAAGGCCCCATTTTGGGATCAAAGCATCTAATGGGTTCTGGATAACCAGAAGCTGCTGTCAGTTTCTGGCCAAACCAAACAGACATGCAAACACATGTGCCACTGCGTCCGAAAGATTTTCAATACTGCTCGAGGAATTATTGCTACTTTACATCAAATCTGACTCCCCCTCCCCGTACTTCACAAACCTATAGGAACATCTCAGTCGGGACAGTTGACTGAATGGAAAAATGGCTAACAATCTTGAAAAATGAGTGTGTGTGTGTGAGTGTTTGTGTGTGTTTGTGTGTTCATCTATTTTGTGGAGATGATTTTTTATTTTTCAGATTACGAGAAGTTCATCCCTTTAGGAAAGAGTGAAAAAAAGAAGAGGAACACTGAAAACAAATGAGAAGTAAAAACGAAAAAGACACACAGACACAAATTCTCATTTTAACCTTTGAGGGTGGGCTGGGGAGAGGAGTCCAATGTGCCTGTGAGTTCCACTATAAACCAACCTGCCACTCAGTTGAATGTACAGTAATAAGATGTGAAGGCGGCCTCCAAGAGAATGTAAGAAGCTCTGTATATGGGAGGTTGGGTGTGATTTAAACCTCTCAGCCAGTGTTAAATGTACCTGTCACCATCAGCACGCTCCGTAATGTAAACTAATTTGGAAATGAGGAGAAATGTGCATGGATAAATAAACACATTTCAGTGTTCATGTCAGTGGTCAGACTGGTGGGTTTGGGTACAGTTCGGGCTGTCAGATGACTTCTTGATCACCTGCCAAACTTAAATCAGTTTCACATTCATCAGCGTACACTTTATTAGTAACAAATGGGCGGATTAATTCAATGAATGTGTGTGTGTGTGTGTGTGTGTGTGTGTGTGTAGCATCAATGCACCAGTGGAAAAAAAAGCATGCAATTGAGCAGATCTTTGTTAACCCAGAAGGGATTTTGATTTGCACATCAAAAGGCTACCAATATATGTCCAGAGTGTGTACTAACAATCACTGTCGTATGCGCGCCGTATGTGCTTCTTCTACTGAATTCAGCGACTGGTCACACAACAAGACCTAAACCTGGTAACACTGACTCAAGGGGAAAACATGCACATTAAAGACCAGAAAAGCCCTAATAAAAAGCCTCTAATGTAAAACAGTCCCCATCAAAGAGATCCCTCCCAATATTTGTTGAACTCTTACATATCATATTAATGCCATTTCAGCCATTGTTCACTCTCGGGCTGCGTTTGATCTGCGGGACTGCTATAACTCTGGGGTAATAGGAGCGCTAATGAGAGGAGTTGGCACTTTATAAACACTGTCAAGAGCAGGTGGAGCGAGGGGTCACACTGGGCCATTGTGTCCACCTCAGCTGGTCCCATTCAGAACGACTTATTTTCTTAGATCATGGAGTGTTTGGACAAATCAGCATATTTCAGGCAGACGTCTTTGTTAAAAGTTAAGTCCAGTCCCAGGCGATTGTATCATCGCTGAACCAATGTGCGATTAATCTGCAGCATGGCGCTGAGCGATAGGGCACAGGCTCCTCCAGAAACCGGGTCATCTCTGCCTCCACAAAAGATATTCCCTCCTGATGGCGCGCGAGGCACGGACACACACAGAGGATGTATGCTTCCGTATAGAGTTTTATAACGTCTTTCAGCCTGACATTGTGCGTGAGATTTAAAAAGGGGCTCTTTTGTATGTCAAAACCTCACTTTTAATGGGCTTCTTATAAAAGTGCTCAGTGATCATGGTATTCAAATCACAGCAATAGCAAAGCGCTTCCTCATTTCGGTGTCTGGAAGTGATCCCAGGCAAGGAGGTGTACCACATCTTAGACTAAGGCTGCACGCTCTCTCTGTTCGCTAACCAAAGGGCTCTTTCCTGTGGTGCTATACGATCATTTATTGAGGCTTAATCAACATGTATTGAATGGTGCTTGTACTTTTTGAACCATTTTAAAAGGGCCCTCTGTGCACTTTAAGCCTCGGCCACGGGGTTGCAAGGTTTTTAACGATATTCCAGCGAAGGGCTAGAGGCAGCAAATAGCTTCTGTCCCTGCAGAGCTTTCATTGTGGCTTCATGAAACAATGTTTTTCTCTGGGAATTAAAGAAAGCTAGCTATATTAGCTGGACCGCAGGTGCTACTCAGGTCTGGCACTTCTGCCCCTGTAGGATGGCAAACTGAAGTTTGAGATGATTTGCACTGATCCAGTCTGGGCCTCTCTGTTAACAATCCTGATTAGTCAAAACACAGTCAAAGATTTGATACTGAGGAGGTGTTAAAGGTAGGCAACCTGTTTTAACTGGTCAAAGCACTATTTTGCACATGGACCACAACAATAAAGGTGTCATCCTCTGCATCCTCAGCCATTTATACACATGGCCTGCTGCTAAATACCTAACCCTGCTAACAATGTTTTAATGATTTAAAATGTCCTGTACTTAAATGGGCTTTTCATTGCAATCATAAAAGTAACACATCATCTTATTTTGTACAGTCTATAAGCGAACTTGTTGTTGCTAAGAAAGACCACGGTAATAGCATTTACATGTGGTGTCACAGTCAGATGAAAGACTGTCATTGTATAAAATGATTCAAAGAGGCAACTGTCCTCTTTGAATCTGACACTCTCACACCTATTCTCAACTCTGCACCCTTTACACATTCTACATTTTGCACTTTTTAATACAATGCCCAGGACCATCGGTGCATACATTATATGTGGCTCAAGTAAAAAATAAATAGCGAAACCAGGGAGAATTTGTAAAATGGGCCAAAATCTACCTTCTCAGCTGCACAGGACTTTTAATCTTCTCCATCGCTATTGTAGTGCCATTTTTTATGCCCTGTTACTAATAGGCCACCGGGTGTGAGACTCACAGGTACCCTGATGCTACAAAGAGACCGTACAGGAGTGATGTGGGTGTGCTTCAAAGGGACGAGGCGAAGGCGGTGGCGTATATGGAATGGAAAAAGTCAGCAAGAAAAGAAAACTCTCTTCTGAACGAGGACATAATCGTTTAGAGGACTCCAGCACATAACCTAAATAATACATTTCAGGTTTTGATATAACTATTACTGCCTGCGTAGAGCTCTTTGATGTTAATTGAAACCACTGGGCAGCAATCTGCTTTATAGCACTGACAAATAACAGTTTCCTAGGGCTAAGCATTGAAGGTTAGCAAGCAGAGAAGGCACATACTTGCTCCATATGCTCATTCGATATAAATAAAAATCAAAAAAGAGCTTGTCTTCACGGACGCAGCACAATATGCTGAGGATAGTCCCTGGCCGGAGTTGTGGTGAGTGAAAAATGCTGTTTACAATTCGAACAGTACCTTCACCAGAGGTCCCGTGTGGTGCAGGACAAAGCTTGACTGTATTGTTTTCAGTTTTCCCAGTAGTTTGCTTCCTCTCTTTCATACAGAAACCACAGCTTAACTTGATAACGTAATAATAAAATCTAGGTGGCCCAACAGAAACTCCTGCATCGGAAAGATATCATTATTCACAAAGAAGCCTGTCTCTTGTATTTTTGATTTTTCAGCCCATACAATAGTTTGAAGCATGGGGGGGGGGGGGGGGGGGGGTGATTGCAGGGCTGTGGGCTCTGGTTTTAATACAGACGCAACACAATGGTCTCTGTCTCTTTACTGTGCTTTAGTGCATTCTGACACCACACTCTTCTCATCTTTTATTCTTCCCCAGCTTTTTTAGACGCTCATTATATCACAAAAAGGAGCCTTGTCAAGGGGTCATCCGGATCTAATGCAATGCACAATAACAGAAAACATACCGCCATTGTGAGCACAAACACACTGGTCAGAACAGTAGAGAGGGCTATATGATGATAGAAGAAGTTCAAAGTGACCCCCCCCCCCCCCCCCCCCCCCCCCCCCATCTCACATGATACCACATCAGAATGTGTACAGGGATGACCTTGCCTTATGCTGAACCCCACAGGTCAGACATAAGTGCCTGCTTAAGAGCCTGATTCACTGTCGGACAAATGACAGGCGTTGTCAAGGAAGGTAATTGGCTTGTCTCCATGTAAAGAGCCTGTACACTATGATTGTTCACAGAGCCTCATATCAGAACATTGAGCACAAAAAAGATCCAGAGAACTTTTTCCTTTTTGACATGTTCTTCATCACAATGATTGACAGTGAGAACATATGAATGATGTTACTAGTCTTTATGCTAAGCCAATCTAAGTAGCTGCTGGCTGCAGCCTTGTACAGTATTTACTGGACAAATATGAGAACGATCTTCTTATCTAACTCTTGGCAAGAAAGCAAATGACCGTATTACCTGAAATGTCTAAATATTCCTTTAAAGTAAAGCAATTTAAAGTCTCATGAATTGCATTACAGTTTTAATACGGTAACTTAATTTAAATAGATTTTTAAAGCAATGCATCTAATTATCAATTCCCTCTACTCTGACTGTTAAATGATTCGACAAACCTCCATTACTGAGATCTAAACTACATGATTTGAATGGTTCATACACCTTGTGAATACTTTAATAGGGCCCACTGTGCACATAGGATTCTTCAGCAATGGGGGTCGTGAGGACTCCACCAATGGGCCACCAACAATGGAATAAAACACCAAGCTTCTGCAGCGATTGGTGGACAAGGTAAGTGGCCTGTCTGCCATTAAAGGCCCTATGCACTATGTTCACTCAGAGCCCAAGATCTGACAGACTGAACCAGAAAAAGGCAGGCAGGGAACCTTCTGTTCCTTGAAATGTTAACCATAAAGATGATTGACAGTGTGAATATGTGAATGATAGTTTGACGCATAAAAGGAACACGGTGCAATGATGGATCAGGGTGATGGAGGTCGGATGAAGGCGGATTTTAACATTATACGACAAAAAAAAAAGAAGAAAGAAATTATTTACAACATCACAAGATTTTTTTCCCATGATAGTAGCTCTAAAAAGACACTATAGGCTGACATATGTTAATGTGAAGAAATTTATATATGCATGCACATGGATCTAGTTTTCACAAAATTATTCCAAGGATATTTTTCAAACATATCCTCCCCTAGGAAGACCATGGACAGAGGAGAGGAAATGTAGGTTATAAATAGGAATCAAAAGAACCCCCTCCGTTTATTAGTAAGGGATGCCAGAGACACCGACATCTTTGAAAGTGGGAGAGCTTTTGAGCATTTTACAAGACAGGTGAAGGAAACATGTGTGTTAAATCACTGTACCCGGCTCACTTGGGTCAGCTCTACCATAAAAGAAAAGAGATTACAAAGGAAACTAATGAAGACACTGATCAAAGTCTGTAATGGTAATATGTAACAGGTGTTACAGACCCCTGCAATCCGCCCCTGCACCACCCTCCCACCACCACCGCCGCTGCTCCCATCCGTGAAACTCTCTCATGTATTTCACATGTGCTTTGATAGGAACAATGGACAGAACACATTTCAGCACTATTCAAAACATGTTATGAGCAATGTGGATGAACTCTTGAGAGGGTACTTCAGCTGCGGGTGATACATAAAGGCAGCCACACAGTTTACAGCGTGCTCTCATGATCGGCAGTGAGTTGAAAAGGGCTGGTTGAAGCCCACACTGGCAGAAAAGCACCTGGATTTGAGATGCATGCAAAAGTTGAAAGAGGGTTGGCGGGACTTGAACTGGAGCACGTTCAAAGCATGATTGCTATTTTTACACATAGTCTGAGATGAAAGTGGCACTGCTTTTGATTTAGGAAAAGGGGAGAAGCATATGGAATATCTATGTTGAAGACCAGGATATTAGAATATTTAGAATGTATTTTATTTCAACCCTTTTCCTCAAAAATGTAAAACATCTAAAAATAGCTGAACTGCAGTATGACAAGCACCACCACTACTACTACTACAAATAATAATAATAATAATAATAATATTAATAAAAATAATTATGATAATAATATGGTAGTGTGTAGTAGTAGTTGCTTTTGCATCTCTGTTCCATATTTTCTTCTTTTTTAATGTCACAGCCATTTTAAGGGCTGCAAAACTTAAATCACTGATTTAAAACCATGTTGACCGGCACATCTGCAGTTTGTAGATCTGTACCTGCGCTGCACCTGCGCAATGCAACATTTAGAGCGTGCCGAAGCTGCTTCCGCTGCGAGCGCGCGCTCAATCTGGGACTTGTAGTTCTCATTGCGACGCTTTTAGCATCTCTTTCAAATATCTCTCTGTGGAAAAACATTTTTCGCTGAGAATATTGACGACTGGGCTCTGACTCAAATAACACGCATGGCTGCGTTTGCATGTGCTCTTTATAACACGCGAATAGGTTGAGATATGATTTATTCGTGCACTACAACAACCAACGTCGCTCCCAATGAAAGCGAGGCAGTGTAAACACAACTCCAGGAACATGAAAAGATCGGGTGACAGTGAGGGGGAGAAGAGAAGAAAGGTATTGATAGCGTTTTTCTCCGTTAGGTCTGGCATATTTCTAAGCCCTGTCGCTCGTTGAATATCTAATGCTCCTTATGCGATGCTGCTGGCTGCATTTTGAAGGCTAGAAAGCCGTGAATGTCAGCGCATACCTCACCTTGCCTGTTTCCTTTATTGTGTTTTCCATTTTCCCCCCAGTCTCTACCACAATGAAGAATTACAGTTACATTAAAGCGGCGCTTTATCACGTAAATACACTGCAGATAAGGAGCTGTAGCTTGCAGAGTAACGTCTTGGCAACAGCCCAAGTCAAGTGGAAACACGATATGAATGACAGCCTCAGGTTATTGGGGATAAAATAGTAAGTCTTGATTATTCTCTAGGGCAATAACATCTAATAAAAACAAAACACAACAAGAGGTAACGTTAAAGCTTCATCTGGGGTGTCATTCTGGGGTGAAGAATGATCAGTGAATCAGTTGTTAATTGTACAGCAGCAACAGGAACAGCTGAGTGCAACAGTCCAAAGAAATGGTGAAGTTAGTGTGTAATGTATCTCACACTTGATAAGGTGCCAGGCCAGCAGCCTACAGCTGCTCCAGGCTCTGCTATAGGTGCAGTGGATAGTCACTGGTGCTCTGATGTGCAGTAGAAATGATCACTTTCTGGCTAATTTTGTGATGATTACTGCTCTTATGTAATACCCTCTGTAATTATTGCAGCTGTTAGACCCTGCTAAAGTATGAACGTGAGATGGATGCAGGGTTGTTTTCACATGATGTGATCAGAGATGGGTTCGTTTATAACCTGCGATGACCAACTGTTGCGTGCGCCGGTGCGTTAAGCTTGTTTCGTGCTGACCTGGGCTTAATCAGGCTTTCACATGCTGTATAACCATAACTTTGTTGTTTGTTGAGACACTAAAGGAAAGGAAGGAAAGGGCTCTGCTGTGCCCGAGGCGTCCTGGGCTGTGTTATGCCTATAGTCATAGTGTCTGTCTGTCTGTCTGTCTGCCTCTCTGTCTGTTTCTCCTCTTATCTCCTGCCTTGGACGCCGTCTGCTGTGGCACATGTGTTTGGATCATGTTAGACAGCAGTGAAACTATGTAGGACGTGGTTCCTCCTGTTTATGAAAGCAGCCATGGCGGCCAGATGAGCGGCTCAGAGAGAGAACTCATTCCAGCTGGCCCTCAGGCAGTCAGGCAGCACTGCACAGACCTAATGGCTTAGCTTTCTTTCTCTTCAGATAAATAAAAGGATGAGCAAGAGGAACTGTAATTGCAAAATGACTATGTGACTGTAGAGCCGCCAATGAAGGAGCTGCATGCATTTTAGCCAGTTTTTATAATATCAACGGTTGTATAATGATACAGTTATTATGATAACTAATAACTTGGATATGATGGATGTCTTATCCAGTAGACGAGTGTGTTTGCAGTGCTGCACAAAGTGAGAGATGCGCAATGATGGGCCCACTGTCATTCTGAGTTAGGTAATGCAAGCACCAACAGATTAGTGCCAAATGAATACACAATCTCCTTACAAAATCCCACCACAGCAAGTCAGTATAACATACTGACCATGACAGGTGCGATGTCATAGTCTATATATGTATTTTTAAGTGAAATAGAATAGGACATTGGCCTGACTGGCCTGGGAGAATTAATCACACCACATCCACATGAATTCTTATTTATTTTAATTAAAAAATCTGAAATAATATTACTTTTTGACTTAGGCTAGACTGTTTGTACTCAGGTCGCTACATTATCATTAATCTCCTCCCCACAGCAACATTCAACTCGCCGTGTACCCTGAATTGAAAACACTTCATTATGTTATATCAGTATTGTCATCACAGGATGGATTTCCACTCATGCCTTGGCAAGTGTGAAAACAGCACTGGCCCTGTCCCTTAACCCGATGTTCTTATGCTGTCTTTGATGCAAGCTTGCCATTTGGACAGTGATGACAAGTATAAAGTGCTGTGTCGAAACAGGAAGTGTGTGTGTGAGCGTCAGGCTAAGTAATGATCGCACAGGGTCACCAGATGTTGTGAGGTCCTGGGCTCGGCCCAGCCCATTGCTTAGATCAGCCTCATTGGTTTGCTCTGGTTGTGGCACCTAGTGCAAGCTGTTTAGGGTATTTAATTTCTAAACACTCATTAAAATGGTTTGTGTTTCCCTTGGCAATTCTGTTAAATTAACAACTACTGAGGTAAAAGCTGATTATGTGGCCACACATCCAGACATGGTTAATCAATTCCCCCACACAAAATGTTAGCTGGTGAATTAGTGTACAGGAAACGATTTATGGCGACTAATGCCGACGTCCTGTCATGTCAGGCCTGGTGTTTTAGCAAGAGGGGGGTGTCAGATTCAGCACATTCAGCAGCTTTGCGCTCTGCCGGCCATCTTTTTCTCCCTTTTAACCCAAGCTACATGCTGCTTGCTCTATTAATGAGCCAATAATGGAGAAATAGTGTTGGGTGCTGACATAAAACATGGGTATGGATACCTAAGGCAGGGTAGCACATAAGCTCCAACAGAGCTAGATTTACACCGAGGCTCTGTGTAGAATGGTGGAAAGGGGAACACTCAGCATGGGGGCTCGCACAGCTTCATCAGACCCCCGCCGGTCGAGCTGTGGAAAAGCCAGGTCTCAGAAAAATACGGCTGTGGCAGATAATGATACCATTACACTAATGGAGCTGGCAAATGAAGGAGAACCCAGATGCCCTGCTTTATTACCGGAGGGGGTCATTTCCTCGCTGCATTCCTAATGGCCTGAGCACACAGTATTGATCAGGCTATCATGCTGCTAATCCTCTACAGAATTACTTATCGCTGGCTAGGTGTCGATCCACCGCATGCCCTGCTCTGGCCTTGCCGTTGGGCGGTCGCTGTGTGTCCAGCAGGGACCCACCGGGCCATTTATCCAGTCATGATTTAGGGCCAAGCAGGGATGGTGTCTGGGAGGTCTTCAGCAGTGGGCTGGACAGTTCAATGTGTAAAAAAGGAAGCAAATGAACCTTACAGCTTTCATTTAATTAAGGAGCAGGCAATGATGTGGTTCCTCCCTCTTTATGGCCCCATTGGCTGCTGTGGGGCAGAGGAAGCTGTGAGGTTGGGTGTTGTTCTCAGTAATTGTGTTGCGCTGTAAATAAGAACTGGCAGCTCTTGTGCCATCAGCAGCAGCAGGATGCAAGATTTTTGATTACAAAGTGCTCTACATATTTAATTCTGCTTCATTCTTGCTTTGTGTGGCTGAAAATGGAAGAATTTCTCATGAAAATGTGTTTCTTTAGGTCTAACTATAGTGGACCCCCACAGTTCTAGTTCTGATTACTACAATGATTAGTGGAAAACTGAAGTAAAGATTTCCTAAATTATTCATGGTATGCATTATTTGAACATGACAGAAAATGGTGTAGCCTGCGCCTATCATCATTACAAATGAATAGGGCTAGGTAGCACAGAGCACTTTGCCCAGGGCTTGTGACCTGTCATATCCTTGGCTCCTTTACTGGGCCCCTGTGTGCATTAGCATCCTTGGGCCATTGGAAACGTGGCATCCTAGCAACAGCGGACCCCTCTTGTCACCTCTGGCCTCGGCTAATCAAAGAGTTTACCTTAAGGGGGGCATTTAGCCCTGTTCGTTAGGGCCACTCCAGTAGCCATAAAGAAGTATTTATATATTTCCATCTGGAACAACCTGTCGTGGCTAGGGAAACTAGCTATTGATCCAGATATTTAGTCATTTCTTTTTGCTTGCGCCATCAATATTGTGCAAACATCCGTCCACGCGAGGCTTGACCTCAGCCCCTGCCTTTATTTTTTCGCTCCCATTGGAGTTCAATGATATACTATTCTGAAAAGTAAAATCAATGAATGAATATGAAGTTTTGGTGTGTAATATAGTGCAGGCCCAAGGCCTCGGGTCTTTCATTGATCTGCTATGTGAGCATTGGAGGGGGCTGATTAGTCTGCTGCTGAGCTTTTCCTCTACATGTCTTTACCTTGTCTTGCCTATTTGATCTTTGGCTCGTATATTTGGACTGAGGTTCTTTAAACTTATTCAGCGAACAAACTGAAACTATTATGCATTCATGTCCCTGCGCAGTTTGGTACAAGAATGTCATGACTTAGAGGGAAACTAATGAGATATGAGATGCAATGCGTTTGCTGAGTATATTGCTTTTATTTTCTTTTATTGTTTTGGAGCAATAGAAGTGTCCATTTGTACATTTATTTTAGTTTGACAGTGTAGGCGATTCTCTAATTTGACCATAACCAACTTAAATGTGAGAGCACTGCACTAAGTGTGATGGGGGGGTCAGTCTTAGTTTTAAAGATATCAGTGGTGGAAGGATGGGATAGATTTTTGTATGTTTTGCCACTTCATCTGTAATGTAATTATTAAATTCACTGAGTTACTGCTTATTACCCATGAGATGGTTCTCTGTTATCTTCTGTTATCAACCATATAAGGGTTGGGTTGGCGTCTCATGATCAATGTGAGAAATCCTGCACGTCATTCCCTCACTTCCTACCACCTTTTTTTTTTATTATAGCCATCTGTGTTGAATGCATGACATTTTAAAGGTGCATGATGTCTACATTTGGTTTGCATCTGGAAGGATATCAATTTTTACAGCCTTGCCTGTGTTGTCTCAGGGTACATGGCTAAGATGACCTGCCATGGACTCCCATGTGTGTGCAGGAGGACCTGTGATCTTACTAAACACTTAAATGGAAAAACAGAGATGGCCTTTTGCTAGGCATTACAGTTTGGCGTGGCTTGGGGATTGAACGCCGTAGTGAGTCATGCTGTAACTGAAAGGGTCATATACAGAGATTTCCTCCAAGTATGGGCTGCCATCTACTCCCCTCTGACTGGTTGGCCATTATATGACATGAGGCAAGATGTGAAATTGAAAAAGAATTCTACCAAAGGCAAAATCAGACATATTTCCACAGAGTTTCCACAGATATGAGGCAACACAAATGATGTCTTACACCCATGCAATCATGCTTAGTTTGATTTCTTCTGGAGAATACTAGCAGCCTAACTCTATGCAACATTCTTCCCAAATAAAAGATAAATATGAAAGATTTTGAAGATGGATTGTTTCAAAAAATTAAGAAATATTCTGCCTGGGAAATACCACTCGGTCCATGGTTTTCTCCAATGGAAGCAGTCACTAGGATTGTCCAAACAGCCCTTGACAGTTTACGTGTCTGACAGCCCCTACCGAGCACCTCATATTAGTGTCGAGGCATTAGCCACGGATGTCAGCGTATTCGCAAACAAGGCCACGACGTGGATCATGCAAACTGGCCGACCAGATCAGCCGTCAGATTCAATGAGATTACATCGAATATGACCTGCCCAAGTAGGGTTCATCTGTCATGCATGTGTCCCGTCACAAGAGAGACATAGAATAATCAGTTCAATCAATAGATGGTGGTGGCTCATTGGACTGGTGCTGAATAAACATGGGAATGACCCCCTCACCTCATACACAGAGGCTAGAACCTCCAGGGGGTTCATTAGCCACTCGAGGCTATGATCCGGGTGAGTCGTTATTTTCCTCCATTTCTATTTGTTTGGCATTCTGGTGGTGTGTGTGTGTGTGTGTGTGTGAATGTGCAATATGTGTTTGAATGCATGGTTGTGTGTGTGGATACCCACATCTGTACATTTATGTGTGTGTTGATGCTAAGAGAACATAACACATAAGGGATAAAAATCTTCAATAAGCTTGTTTAGCAGCATGGATATTGGAAACAATTACAGACGTACTATTCCCTCAGACTTATTCAGTCTCAGCCTCCAAAGCAAACAATCAATGCTACCCAGAATACATCCTAGCTACCCTGACAGTTGCTAATTTTACGTAGTTTTAGCAGATTTGACTCTGCAGAACCACCTGCGAATGACAGAGCAGTCTTCATGCTGTTTATTTGTTCATTTATTTTCCTTTTGTAATGACTCACCTTTCCAATAAAGTAAAAGTGCCTACTGCTACGGTGTTGCCCAACATCTGGTTTCAATGGAAAGTCCAAAACCCTTCATTCACAAAAGCTGCAGGAGACCAGGTTCACAAGGCGCTGTAAATAGTAACTGTTAATTTGTACATCATAAGTTCTTTTCCATAAACGTGAGCAATGAAAGTGTGTTAAAATACCTGGCGTTGAGCTCATTGCTTTGTGGAGGCTGAACACAGAATGTGCCTCCTTTTAGCCAGAGCCAGGTTTTAGCAATGCTATTAGCTAAGCCAGCTGGAGGTACTCTTGGCTTCCTCTGCTAACCATCATTAACAAAATACCACAGGTAGTTTCTACTTGTAAAAACAAGCCTAATGTTATTTTGTGATATATTACTGTGTTACTTTAAAGGAAGGGTGTGATAGGGTTAGGTGTCATTTTCGGTGTTGTTCAATTAGGAAAGAAGATAGCATTACCAAGGTTAACAATTTAAAAACAGCATAACAAAAGCGCTCAAATACAACATTAGCCATAAGTCCAATTTCTGTTATTCTTAACCCATCCAATAGACCACAAAAATACTCAGATTGTTCTGTTTGTCCTAGGCCTCATGTGCTTTAGTCCCAGGCATCAGGACTAACCACACCATCTTCCAGTCTGGAGTAGGTGTCCTGGTCATCCCGTATTAGCTTTCATGGAGTTTTTTGTATCGCTCGTTCCAGCATTTACTCTGCATCAAGTCTTTGAGAAGTGTCTGCTCACTTCAGGTAGTCTGTTCATGTCTCAGTGATTCTTCCTCTGAGCCCCCGTGTGTTTTTTCTTCATCAACCTAACTTTTCCTTGCATATGCGAAGGAGCCAACGACAGCTTGACTGGCATGCTGTCAGACAGGCGATGCCTTTCCAACAGTGGAGCATCAGCCCTTTTCTGAGAGTGAGTGTGTGTATTTGTGTGTGTGTGTTGATCTATGTGTGTGGTGTGTATGTGGGGGTATTGTCAGGACGTGACCGGCACACTTTGCATGTTCTTCTCGAGACAGGTGCTCCTGGGCGAGCACTGGTGCATGACAGTTGCCTTTCATCGCTGTCTTCTTTACACTTAACCCCTGACCAGCCCTCCCTCCTTCCTCTTCCTCCTTATCCTCTTCTCCTCTCTCCTCCCACCCTCTTTCCTCCACGTCTGACCTCTTCTCACGGCGCTTCCCTCGACCGTCCTGAGTGATGGACTGCGAAGGCTGGTGGGCGGGTTGCGCTTTGTATGTGGTGGTGTGGCGCGGCAGGCTTGTCACAAGCCTAACACTGTCAGGCCACGGAAACCCAGCTGTCCAGACCGAACTGCACACACACACACACACACACACACACACACACCTACACCCACACCACAACTTTTTGTTCAACAGTCCGTAATTCCATCCACTGGTGCTGTCAAGCACTTGATCAAACGTGCATAAAGAAAAGAGCCCCATGGCTGAATCCCATCTTCTCTCTTCCTATCATAATGTAGGCAGATTTTCCCTCCTCTGCCTGTTTCTTCAGCTCTGTTTATTCAGATGAGCCTGACTGGGGGGCAGCGGGTCACATCCACTTGCCTGGCTAAAACGGTCCTGAATTGAGGGTTGTCTCCAGTGAGATGGAGAAAGAAAAAACACAAGGAGGGGTTAGGAAGGGCTGCTGAGCGGTCATGTCAGGGCTGTTTTCGGGCCTATTTGTGTGTGTGTGCATATGCCATGGCAGGGGTAGGGGTTAGGGAGTTTGAGGGTTCAGTTGTCAACCCCTGTGTCATGCTTGCCCTGGCCCTGTTGTGTAGAGGGCATCCACTGTCATTTGTTGCGGGACTGTGTGAAGTGGAGTGAGCCACAGAAGCATAAAAAAGCAGCCGGCACATTGCGAGCTCTCAGGTGCCGTCAAGTACCACACATTCATTTAAAAGTACAAACTCATCCTCTGCAGGAGCTAATCCCTTAATTTGACGCCCCAAAGTTTGTGTCTTATCTATTTTTTTTAGAGATATGTTTTATGGTTGGCCTTTTAATCTCCATCATACCTGTTTTAATTCAAGATGGGGACTGATCCAGATGTTTTGTATAGGATGTACTTAGTTTTGTGTTGTTTTCCCTTTTATTCTTTGAGCCTCATCATGTTAAGTGAAGTAGGTGGATTAAAGTCATGCTTGAAGCCAACTTTGGGGTAGACATACACTAGGTAAGCTTGTGGTTTTCATCCAACAATCATTCTGTACTTCCAAGTTTTTTGAAGTTTATCCCTGTGTGTGTGTTTGTGTGTGTGTGTGTGTGTGTGTGTGTGTGTGTTTGTCAGTGTAGGTGTGTGTTTCATCTGACATACATCTCCCACATTCTCTCCACTATGGAAAAACAGCAATGGTTAAGACTCCTTAAACTTGTTGTTGGAGTGTCAGTGAAGACATGAGCGCGGCGCACACCATGAGCTTAATCCAACAACAGCCCGTCTGCCGTACTGTACAACTCGCTATCTGCCAGCGACTGGACCCCTTCCTCGCAACCATTGTCATGTATAGGGGGCATTGTCACATATGAGATGGACTCATGTAAATGCGGTGACAGGCTACTGTCTCGGCTGACTGACAGCACAGAGGGATTGGGCTAATCTGAGTGACTGATTCGAGGCGCGCAGCGGCTCGGCTGTCCCCATAACTCCTGAGAAATAGACAGCTTCGGTGGAGTTATCTGTGTTTGTAAGTCCTTCTGCTGCGCTGGGATGACAATAGGGATTAGTGCCAAGGTTCTTTAAACTGTTTTTTTATTTTATTTTTGGGGGGGGAGAAGGGGGCCTCTTATCGGCGTCTCGGCAGGATGCTGCTGCAGCCAGTTTTCCTTGACTGTCAATTAAAGAGGGGATCATTAACTTCAAGGGTATAAATGTTCTAACACTGGTATTACGTTGGGAAGCTAAGTCGCTGACAGATGTTCCAACTTTAATTCTCCACTTGTTTTTTTGTCCTTTAATTAATTTATGTATCACTATTCGGGTTTTAAATATTTTTCCCCCTGTCTGCTCTTTGTTAGCCTGTAATCTCAGTTACCATGGTAGTCGCAAAGACGATTGGGTCTTGTCACTCGCCTGTGTTTCTTATGAGGTTCAATCGGCTAATGTATTCAATATCACCCAAACTGAAAGGTAAACAGTATCTAATGGCGCGTGTGTTCCTGCACTGCCTCAATGCAGCCTGGAGGCGCTGGGCGGGAGGAGAGCAGCATGTCTGCCTCTAGTTCTCTAGGCTTTTCAGGAGGACGCAGCTACTTAGAACGGTGCTTGATAAAAACAAAACAAGCACAGCTTGTATCTCTGTACATGCGTGTGTGTTTTTTTGGAAGGTAAACAAAAGTAGTGTACTACTTTTGGGGTTTTCTTTTGGAAGCTTTGTTGGCAGTTGTGAAGTATGACAGCAGTGGTTGAGATTTCCTCAGAGAGGAAGTGCAGGTCTAAGCTGCGGCGGGATACAGTAAGGTGTATACTGTAGGTAGCCACATGGAGAAAGAAAGAAAACAAGAGGAGGAGAGACGTTAAGGAGAGTGGGAGAGAGATAGGCGACAGAGACTGCTAATGGGCAAACTCTCTTCATCCACCGCCACTGCCATCACCACCACCCTGTTCTCTCATGACAGCTCTTTTCCTTTGTTCTCCCCCTCGGCCCACTCTCTGCCGGGGATTCGTGACAAGTTTTCGCGGGCTGATCAAACGCTGCCGTGACACCTGATTAGGATATAGCGCGTGTTTACAGTCGTGCATGGCGAGGACCCCCCCCCTTTCTCAGACAACAAGGGAGACTTCACCTTGACTAATTAAATTTGCACCTGCAATGCCAGCTGTGACAGCCACTGGAGGGCTGCATTTATTTATGTCACTCCATACATACTTCCTGTGACGTTTATGGAGGCTACGTTTGCAGTAGCTCCTCTGTTTACCCACAGTGTGGGTTTTAAATACCTGTGTGTAATATCATGGCTTTCAAAATTGCTTCTGACTGATGACAAAAAAAAACCCTTTTACTTGCATATTTTGGCAGCGTAATTTTAAAATATATGATGTCCAATTAATTTTTTTTTTAACATTGCTCTCCTTTAAAATGACAAAATAAAATACAATGTTCACTTAGGTAGGACAGCAGGTGGCTCAGCTTTTAGATGGCAAATATAAAAACTTGTTGATCAATTTTACGTAGTGTCATATAGTATATTATAGTATATAGTGTTTAGTGGCAGACAGTGGATGGTCTAATTTTATCAGGGTCAGTTCTGCATGGTAACTAAATCTCAATTTATTCTGTATTATCTCTTGTGAGTTTTTGAGATCTAATTTTGATCCCTTGTTTAAAATAATGTGATTTGTGTGTTCCTCGCTCATCGTGTGTGTGTTTAATCATGCATTAATGTGCGTACATATGTGTGCTTGTACATGATCTGCCTTTCAGAGCGTGCATGTGTGTGTGTATCTATCTAAATCAGTGTTGAGCGTGTAAAAGGCCACAGCTGAAGTGAGCAGGACATCATTCACCCAGTAGCAGGAGACAGGGCCTGATAATTTGTGGCTCTCTCCCCGCTTTCTTGTTCACTCCCTCTCTCTGTCTCTCTCTCTGTCCCTCCACAACCCCCCCACCCCTCCCCAGCCTCAAATTGACCAGGCTCGACTGCTGGTCATGCTGTATTACATGGGTTAGATGAAGTAATTATTTCTAGGCCACTGACTACAAGCAAGATTAATAGTTTTTGAAACGGCCATAATGGAGGGCTGACCCGCCGTGACATAAGCATTATTTCAAGCTCACCTCCACTCTCATCCCTCTCACCTCTGGGCACTGGCAGAGTGTGATTTATACCTGGGTTAATGAGGGGAGGGGACCCAGGAGCCCAGGGCCTGCAGCATACCAGTGCAGTGTTACAGGCCCGCTCCCCCAACTGAACAGACAGTGGGGTCACTCGAGGAAGGCTGAGTTTCTGCTTGATTGGGTTTTGGAAACGAGATGTAAAGTGATTAAAATCCACATCATTTTCGAATGTCGTCATTTTACTGTACGCTTGAATTTGACTCGAAATTTGAAAGTTGGTGCTCTGCTGAGATGTCCTTGAAAGAATAGAAAAATATGCTGCCGATATTGAGTCCCTCTGTCCTGGGTCGCTTCATCTGTCCACCAACCCCCCCCCCTCACCCCACCCCCCACCCCCCCACCCCGATGCTCTGGAGCCTTAAGGACCGGAGAAGCTGGAAAGTTGTCACTAGGTGGCACTTGGACATCATGTTATCAGATGCTCTCTCCCCTTCACCCCACACCACCCTCACTCTCTTCCTCCCTCCTTCCTTGCCTCCCTCACTTCCTCCCTCCCCTTTGTGCTAAGTACACCTCAGATGTCAGGGTGTTTTATTTTTATTGGATGAGGGCAGTGTGTAATGCATTCACCTCCGTTCCTGCCAGCTGTTAAATGCCCCAGAACATGGTCTGGCCAGGCTCCGCCCCGTTAACCCCTCTGATTGGCTGTAATAATTAGCAGAAGTGAACAGTACTATGGCGCCTAGCGTGGGTTTGGGACAGCTTGCGACTCCCTGATACGTACGTGACAGAATGGCTTAAGTGTCTTGGGTCCGGCCCAACCTGGCCACATCCCTCCTTACTCGAGTGCATGTGTGTATTTTAAGCTTTAATATTAACCCTCAACTTAAACACATGCATGCAGTGTGGCACCAGCAATTACATTTTCAAATGGCTGGGTTTGTAAACCTCCAGGATGTTAATCTGTCACCATTCAAGCTACTGGGAAGAGTGAAAAGAGGATTAGGCTATTCAATTCCTGGTAGAATATTTTCCTTTGTTCAGAATGAGTGAAGGAAAAATAAATAAAGAAATGAGGTGGCTTCTCAAGCAAGACAAGTGCCGTCTGCTATACTTCAGGATTTGGCTAATACCATTATAGCAAACTTATCTGCTTCAGGATTCCAGGAAGACAGGCTGACGGCCGTGTAAACAGCCACAAATGATATTCGGCCCTTAATTCAATATTAATCTGCGGTCGCATCATAATGCCAGTTTATCTGGGTCAAAGACTACATGAGATAGAATTAGACCTGTCCTAGATGTTCAGTCCACATCTGTTTTGTGCCATATGTTTTTTCTAGTGGCTTAGGTGATTGCAAGCATTTAAATTTAGGCCACTGCTCTAGCTTGTTAATAATACCATATTCAGAACTCAGTTTCGACAAATAGACCTCAACAAATAATCCAAGAGGTTGTCTGTCTAGTTGCAAAATATGATAATAGTTAATAGCAGAAAGATAAAACAACTAGTCACATTTGGATGGATAGGCAGCTTAGGCCTGCTCTTGGAAAAACTGGAGCAGACAGGATCCTTTCTACATTTGATATGTAGTATGATGATCTGATATTTTTATTCCCTCCAAAATGGCTCATTTTACGTGTTGTGTGTGAATGTTACGCACAGCTGAGTCAATGGTAAAATATCCCTGAAGTGTTTTGTCAAGCAACATACTGTACCAAATCTTATGTTTAGCATAAGGTTATAATGTACCATACGATAATTGTCACAACTGTCAGCCAATCCGGCACAGTACCCCTGTCTTAGCCCCTCGTTTACCCTTGACTCCCAGCCTCTCCGGTCGGATTGCACATCATCTTTATCCCAGATGAAGTACCAGACTCGGTAGTGTCAGACGCTGATCTAATATGGAGCTGAAAGGACACCGAGCTGGGAAATCATCGTCATTTGTAGAGGTTGCTTGTCACATGATGGGTTTGATCAACCCGTGCCGCGTACACAGAGCCGGGTCTTTGCACTGTCTAACAGTGGTACTGGATTAGAGACACAAGCCACTTCTACTGTGATCAGTCACTCACACACTGAGACACGCGGCAGGACTGAAATCCTCCTTCGCGCACTTCATCCACATCATGTACACGCTTCTTCGTCAAGCCTACTGTATGGAAATGAGGAACACTGCTGTTGACAATGATTGTACATGCCAGTTTTTTCTTTTTTTTTGAGGCCATTTTTGATGCTTTATTCTATAATGGTATATCACAGCTGCAGCAGTACAGGTGCTGCTTTAGAGTGAGATACAATACTCGGGTGTGTTGGTCTATAGCTTCCTGACCTGCCTGAGTGCTACTGATCTGTGACATGTTGAGACAATGGCAGTGTGTGTGAAGAGTCTGGCTCTTACACCCCTCAGACACTGTGTATGGCTAAGTGCTATTGAATTGTTTATTGTCACAAATCACAAACCTTTCAATGACTAGGTGCGACCACCATACACCCACTCATCCATCCATCCAGCTGCTCTGCCCTGAGCGATGTGTTGGTCTGCTGGGCTCTGAGGAGCGTAACGTCAGCCTCCTGAGCTGGGGATTTTAAACGCTCCACCTGCTTATTGATCTCTTCTGCCCCGCTGAGCCAGCCGAGTCCGGGCAGCAGAGAGAGAGAGAGAGAGAGAGAGAGAGAGAGAGAGAGAAAGAGAGAGAGAAAGAAGGCAAGATGCAGAGGGGAAGGGCAATCTGGTGGCTTCAGTCCTCTGGTCTGCAGGTCTGTCCTTGACACTGCCTGTGGGACAGGCCTGGAGGACGCCTCTTGTCCTCCCTTTAAGCTCCGCATCTAGCCCCTACAGCTAGCTGGCCCTCCCCCTGGGCCAAGCTGCACTTTGCACAGCCATATTGATTTTTTGGAGGGGCAGGAAAAGTGTGGCTGGGTGGTGAGAGCGAACGAGGGAGGGAGGGAGGGGGGAAATGGAGAAATCGAGGGAGCTTTCTAAAGCACTGACTTCTCCTTGACTGCACCTCGAGATGCGACAACCCTGTTAGAACAACTCAGTGGCCCTGGTGCCCCGCTGAAAACTGCTAATCACAGTCTTTCAATCAACGCTCCACCTTCCTCTCTTCTCTTTCCTCCCTCCATCCCTTCTCCCTGTCCTCATTTTCTCTCCCCGTTCTCCCTGACTTTCCCCTCACCGTACTGGACCCTGCCTGAATACCAAGGGACTGCATTAAAACTGGCCATTCCACATGGAAAACAGCTGACCTCATGAAAGCATGTTGTAATTTGAAGGTGAAAACTAAAAAGCTTTTTCTCGATCGACATAATCTTAATGGAAACATTATGGCCTGGCCGCAAACTAACAATTAAGGCAAAACGGCAAACGGCCCTTGCATATCGGTGGTGGCAGCCAAGCCTTCGTATGGCTCTTTGTGACGACAAGGCCACAAGTTCGAATCCTTGCACTGGGAGGGTGTAAAGCTCAAGATGCCCTTGAACAAGAGTTCCTTCTGCAAAAGAACAGAGAAACTTTTTATAGTCCAGAAGAAATCTTTGGATGTACTGGGCAGCTCCTTGGTGTGAAATTGTGTAAGTATGTGAGTGTGAGGCGACTAGTATGTTTCTGATAAAGAGAATGCTCAATCAATCTCTCCCGGACAAATAAAAAGGTTATGTAAGGCATACATTGACAGATCTCTTAAAATGCCCTCCTCTCTTTCTCTTCTCTTCCTCTCTTCTTCTCTCCAGATTTGACACTTGCTAAAGGTCACAGAAACATCTCCCCGCCCCCTTTGAGGTGTAGATAAGTGTGAAATAGATGTTGACACCACAGACACATTGAAAAGCACTTAAACAGAGTGGCCATGTGCCAACCTGTCTGTGTCTGGCTTTGTGCATTTGTAAATACTTTTGAATGATTGAACTGGAAACCTGGGTCTCTCTCTGTAAGCCTGTCAGGTGCAGTGAGAGAGATGGAGAGTTCAAAAAACAGATGAGGTCCAGTACTTATTCATTTCATCTCTTTTCTCTCTCACACGCATGCACACATACTCTAAACCTGACAGAATTACACGTACCCTGGGATGACTGGAAGAGTAGCTTTAAGTAAGCCTGTGTGTGTGAGAAAGTTTTCACATGGCTCACAAAGAGAGAATTGGACAGGGCTTTTGATGTTTAGTTAAAATGGCACACCGGGTGTGTGTTAGTGTACCTTATCTTGCACGTGTGACATTTTTCAAACGTGACTGGGTGCCAATAAAGGTTGTCACAATGTGTGTGTGTGTGTGTGCGTGTGTGTGTGTGTGTGTGTGTGTGTGAATCTAATTAATGACTGGCAGTGGTCCCCCACAGCTCTGGTAATGTGCTTAGATCAGTGTTATAAACAGGGCGTGAAAGGTCTACCCAGCGCCAGCCCTTTAAATGACTAGCCTCTTGTTCAGGTAGATGGATGGAAATATTAATTCTAATATTAATGATCGCGTCCCCCGCTGACCAGTCACAAGGTGAAATGAACAACGCAGCCCTCAGCCTCCAACAACAATTAACAGGCTGGAGCCAGCCTGTCTGCCATTTATCATCACTTACCCCACCTGTGGACCCCCTCTGAACACATGCTGAACGTGTCCGTCGATATATACACAATGTTCGCTTCATTGATTAGAGGAAATTTGCAGTGGTTAATGACATAGTATTCATCCTCAGTTGTCTCTGGGTGTATTTTTATCTGGCATATGTGTCTATAAGAGAAACACATGGAGGATTATGGTCTTAATAACTGACATAAACATCTGATCCATATTGTTTGCATGAGCTTGGATGGATGACCTTGCATTAAACCTGATTTGCAAATGTAGGCTAGACCTACATGCCAAATCGAATCTGTAATTACATCTCAGGATAATACAGATTATCCTGAAAAAAAACAATTCTATCAACAGGAAAGTAGCTGAAAGTACATTTTTTTTTTTAGATGTTTCTGGCAACATCCTCCTGATTGACCTCTGGCTCTCACAGTCCAATTCATATTCATGGGCTGGTCCCAAGCAGGAGTGCGGAGACATGGAGTTACACATTACCAATGCCCCCGCGCTCTGAGGTCAGCTCCCACACATTCCAGTTAGCCATTGAACAGTCTGCCCAGTCACATTGAGTCACCAAACGTCCTGCTGGTATTCTTAAAATAAATGAATGCCACAAGTGGCTGTAAACAAAATGTCAGAAGTGAGAAATAGTTAACTTTTGCCCTGAATGTTTTTTTAGTGTGGCATGCATGAAATGAAGTAATCTGTAAAAATAGTAGAAAAAGGCCATTTCAGTAACATGTACTGGAGCTGCTGTTTTTCAGTTTGTGTATTAGGTAGGATGGACATATTTTTAGATGTATATCTTAAAAAAAAAAGTTTGTACAAGTGTTAAAACTGCAGCGAGAAGCGCTCCAACAAAAGCGGAACCTCTCCCTGCATGTGTGGCCGTGTATGTGTGTGCTTGTGTAGGTTCTTGTGTGTGGTGGCACCTAGGTGCTGTGTTATCTCACCATAGTTCAAGTTAGTGGCATACTCTGAAGATGAGGTAGACCTCCAGGTACAGAGACCTTTATGGAACAAACTTGACTGCCCTCAGCTGAAGAAAGTTTTTTATTCAAGCATTTTCTTAAATTGCTCCTCACGTGTGATCTCCTTATTTTTGAAGATCAAAGCTGAATTCAAGGCTCCTCAAGGCCTTATATCTTTCTATGCATCACATATGTAAACACAAATGTTCTGGCGAGGTGGGCACTCCCAGCTCTTCTCTACGCCCTGTGTCGCTTCACACACGCTCCCTACATTCTGCGATCCGGTGCCAAATGGACCGGGGAGGAAGCGCCTTTGATGTACATGGGTAGTCTGTCTGTTTGAGTCCAACTTTTACAGCCGACTTGTCAAAACTGTTGATTCACCATCACTTTTGCAGAAGAGGACCAGTTCTGAAATGAGTGTCACACAAGTACCAATGGCTTGCTGTTTAAACACGGAGCTCTATTACACAGCTATCTCTCATCACATCATCCCCTGGGGGCTGCACAAGGCCGGTTTTCTGGTCTGTCTGCACTCTGAAGCACCTGCGTCGAAGGAGAAAGTGCTGCCCTCCTTTGGTTGGAGGCCTTGAAGAAAATACAGAAGAAAATATTGATATCAGCCAAGATGTAAAGAAGAATGTCTGTGTTATTAAACATGACTGAAAAACACAGGAAGTGCTTCCACATAGAGTGACACCTCATCATCTTCACGGCTTACTCTACATTGTAGCTTTTATCTACAGTTTATGATGCATCACTCAAGTCCAGTGGGACTCGTGTCGTCCTTCAGCAGTCGTACCACATACAGTACGTTCCACTAGACCCTGTAGGGCAGAAACAAGTTACACTGGAAGTGTTTTTATCCCTGCAGCAGCGGCGTTATCTGGCTTTTTTGAGCTAGTGATGCTAAGCGCTGGACATTAATCTACTCCGCGAAGAACGCTTTGAAGAAAGTGTCCGTTGAAGTGTCACAGATGGGGAATAAATGAAATTAATAAATATATGGTACACAGTTTGATATCTCTTACAGGCCAAGATGAAAGCAAACCAATTGAGTTCTATTCTACCTAATATGTTTTTCTGTGATAAACAGTCCAGCTGAGGGAATAATCCCATCAAGGAAGAGAGAGATTAAAAAAGAGAGAGAAAAAAGCATCAGATATATCACTCAGCGCAGACGGTTGGCACGGCTACCGTGAAGCATCCGTGTTATTATGGGATTGGTAATCTCGTTTCTTGGGTCTGAGTGGAAACGCAGACCTTTTTTTTTTGTGCCTCGTGGTTTTCCTTCTCGAGTCAGGTGCAGACACAGAGACAGGAAGACAGACACAGCAGTCCTCTGATACTGAGAGACTCCGTCTGCTTCAGAGGGCTCTGGTAACTTCTTGTCTTTCTTTTTTTCTGTGGAATTTCTGAGTAGCTTGATGTATTTGACATGTGTGTGACAGCCCTGGTTATGTGCGATTGGGGTTGAGGTATCATGCTCGCTACCCCGGCTGCGCAATTTTTTTCTTTTAGGATGGGCATGTATGTGTGTGTATCTATTGGACACTTACACACACACACACACGGTATGAAGGCACACTTTTGTGCTTTTGTACACAGTAGTGGTTTGTGCACTGTGACTAAAGCGGACTGTAATGATCCTACTTACATGCACACATCTACAGTAGATGGAAGCCAGGATATGGATCTGTGCTGACTCACAGCAGCACACAGATAAACACACACAGACGCATACACAAACAACACTAGCCCAGAGCCTCACCTTGATATCTTGAGCTTCTGTCATGACTCAGAATTTGACACCAATGAATGTGTGTCAGGTTGTCAATTTCTTCCAACAGCCTTTGAATGCAGGCTGGCCATGAATAGTGCATGTTGTTTTGTTTTTTAGATTCCAACCGTCTGCAAGTCTGTTTTTGTTTGTTCCAGAATAACTCGGAAAGGCCTGTACACTCATGTGCATCCTTTAAGAAAACTTTCAGCAGGTGTTGTGTTGTTTAGCCTAAGGTAAAGATTCAGCCCTGAAGGTAAATTCACCAAACTGCCTCAGATCTGATGCCCTCCCATTTCTTCCGCCTCCGTTATTGGGATCCGTTTTCCTCCCTCCTGTCTTTATTGCACATACTTTCACCGCTTGCCCTCTTTTTGATCCAGCCCCCCCTTTCGAGTCAGGACACACTTCTTTTATACCTCCACTTAAATGTTATTAACAGGACATTTTGTTTCACTCTTAAAGTCAGGACATATTTTGGCAGCCGGTTCCCATGTTCCCTGTAGTGTGCCACATGAGGTCTTTGGCATTACTAGGGTATAAGAAATGTGAGACGCTTGTTGTAAATGTCTCGGAAATATACACAGGGTTGGTTCTCCTTAAACTATCACAACCACTTGGTGGTTGACGCGCAGGCCATTCATGCAAAATGTTTAAAGATGTAAAAAGACAGTGGCATGTCGGTGACATTTCTCCTTCCCCTGCTGCCGAGACACCATGCAGCGGCTGTATGTGTGTGTGTGTGTGTGTGTGTGTGAGCACCTGTGGGGAATGAATATGAGGTTCTGAACCCACATACGTGCGCCTCCACATACACACACCTTTGCACAAGCACATACTGGAAGGGAAGAACAGGCAGGATGGGGTAATAGTTGTGAAATTTATTTGGGCATATAGTTTTTATGCCAGTTGCCATTGGATTTACAGGTCAGAATGGAATGCGTCCCAATGAAAAGTACTTTGATCCCTCCACCAGGTTGACGCTTTTATTGGAGGAGCTCTGTATGGCACAGGGCATCTTTTATAAGGTTGTGAGGAACCCCACGGCAGCCTTCACAAAATCATAAAAATGTGAGACGTCAATGAAAATGACGGGTTACCAGGCTCATGTGATATCTCAGCCAGTACTGAAAGCATCATTTGTTAAAATTATTGTTTTAATTTGATCCTCAAATATCTGGTGATTCGGTTTGTATGATTTGATTTTAGTTTAGCAGTTTATTCTTGTTAGTCCCTATACTCTGGTATGTGATGTTTTTGTACGTTTCACACTAAAAAAGTTGCACGGTTTATTTCTAAAGAATATGATTATTGTGAACCAATGTAAGATTGTTGGAAATGTATTCAGGTCACCAAATTGTACGTCCCAGATAGATTGCTCAGGCAGCACATATGATGAATAGGAATCGATACAGAGAAAAGGCAGTCTTGTATCCAAAGATTGTATTTTCAGTACTTGAGAAGTAAGTGTCACTGCTGTTACTTATCAGCCTATTTTACTGTGTTGTGTTCCACAGAGGCGGAGGCTACTGCAGGAGTTGGGAAACCAGAAGATCCCCTTTCTGGGACCTTCAGATCAGGGCTTTCAGCAACTGGTGAGCCAGCCACACTTCCAGATAGTGTTAAAGATGCTTAGACCTCAACTATAAATGGCGCACAGCAGCCTCTTTCCTACTGTAACCTGCTGCTACAGCGCTGTACTGTGTAATACATTTGGCAAATAAGACTTGAATTCAGTTTAAGATTTGTTATGTTTTTGTATGTCATGATCAGTTATGATAAGAGTGTCTTGTGTTTCCAAGTGGGACTCCAGTTACTCGGGCCTGGTTCTGAGGAGATCCTGCTCGCTGCCTGCTGAACTCCATGGCCGGGTGCAGGCAGCTCTGCTCACCCTGAGAAGGAAGGGCTGCCTCCTGAGGGATTTGGTTCGCGTCCGTGAGCGAGATGTGTTCACCGCCGTGTCACGGGCTCTGCTGGGCGAGCCGGGCCACACCTATCGCTATCTGGACACACGGCTCTTTGCTATCCCCTGGCACAGTGAGGACGCTGAGGTCAAAGGACAAAACTGTTGTGACCCTGACTTTAGGGCCGCTTGCAAGGCATTGTGGGAGCTTAACACATTCTTCTGCTCTGATGTGTCTCAGCTGAAGGAAGGAGACAGGCTAACGCAAGGTGCGAAGGGGGGGGCTGAGGCCAAACAGGGTGAAGAGGGGGACACAGAGTCTAAGCACAGTGAAGACTCCAAGAATAGTGAAGGAGGGGACTCGGAGTCCCGACAAAGCGAGGAGGGGGACACAGAGTCCAAGCACAGCGAGGAGTGGGACATTGAGTCAAAACACAGTGAAGAAGGCTGCTCTGGGTCAAAACAAGAAGGAGAATGGGAGACTGAGTCCAAACACAGCAGTGAGGAAGGAGAGTCCTCCCAGGTCAAACCAAGTGTCGCACCTGAGTCGGAACACAGTGAAGGAAAACCCCCCGGCTTGGCGTCTAAGGCCATCGGTGGCACAGAGACTGAACCTGTGGGACTAGGGGCCCAGAAGCAACCCGTGGCCCAACTCAAGCACAGCTTGTCAGATTACCACATTGAGGACAAGGAGGAACAGGCAAGCGGGCAGGGCTGTTCCCAGCCGAGTCCTCCGCAGGTATGCACCGGTCCGGTCAAGTTCAATGTCACTTTACTCAACTACATGGACCCAGCAGCTATGAGCCAGCTCAAAGAGGAGCCTTACTATGGCATGGGGAAAATGGCGGTAGGGTGGCACCACGATGAGAACCTCATCAGTCATTCGCCAGTGGCTGTTTACAGCTATACCTGTCACGACGACAAAGGTAAGGGTCAAGGATAAAACAGCTAACTATGCTAACTGGATAACACTATTGAGATCTGTAGATTTAACACTTTATAATCGTAAATGCGTTTTATTTAAATCCAAAGTTTGTCATGCTAGTCTTGGGCATATTGTTTTCGAAATTAAGATTCCTTTTTGTCTCTCACTTCGATATCCCATCAACTTATCTCCGTTGCTTTATGGTGGATCAGATGCAGCTAACCTTGTGTATTATGGCCCTACAGCAGCGCTGTAGCAGCTGTAGACATGGCCTCTGGTGAGCCAACCATCAGATCCATCTATGTGATAGTGTCAGGGCATTATCAAATGTCATCACTGGCTTGCTGCTGACAGCCTTATCGCAGACGTGCGTTGGGAGATCACAGACATTTGGATCTGAGCTCTTAACATGCGCTCAATGGCGCAGTCTAACAAACAGGCCTTATCACACACGCTGCATCTCATCTAAACCATTTCCCCAAGAAATGATCGATGTGCAATTATCTGATATGGAATAATGAGCCCTGCTTTGATAAGTGTTCCTAGACTGTACTGTATGGATAATACGATGTCTCCTAATTATGGAAAGTGCACTCTTTCAAGAGCTGATAGTATTTGCTGATCGCGTTGATAGAGAATCTCAGTGAGAGAAGAACTTTGCTTTCTAGAGCATATGCAAAGCAACTATAGAAGACAGTACCGCCATTTCAAACATGTTAAAAATGTTTATCTAAATTTGAAACAAGTTTGCATAGCATACAATAAGATGCAAAATACATAATCTTTACTGTAAAAATAATACAACACTAATGATTAATTAAGCTTCTCTATGTGCATTACTCTTTGCATTAACCCTTTACCATCAAACCAAATTAGTGGATTGTAGAATTAAAGTCTAATGTCCCTTGAGCAGCCACTCACCAGATCATTTCTTGCACCTTCAAAAGGATGGAAAGAGAGGAAAACATGATTTCCTGTTGTGGAGGGAGATATGGGTGCAGCTGTAGTTCAGCAAACATACAGTGCATGTACTGTACTGTTACTACACAGTCTGCATCTGTGTCTTAAACTTGTAATTTTACAGCATCATACAGGTGCAATGCCAACTGCTCTGACATCCCAACATGTTTCATAGCTGGGCTTTCTTCATTGGGGTTTCTTAACTAGAAACACCTGCTCCAGAGGTCCGCTTCAATGATTTGTTCTAGGCCATTTCAACTTTGACCCTGTGAACACGGGCTTCAAACACTGTGGCATAACACCTTGTTGTGCTTTAGCAGCTGTGTCTTTTCTAGTCCTGAATGACCCCACAGCTCCAGACTTTAGAGAGGAAAGTCTGATCAGAGCGCCATAGAGCTTATACTCCAGTGGCTGGCCCTGAGGACTCCAGGCTGATGGAATTGTTACCTTGAGGAATGTTGCTTTTACAATAAGTTCATGTTTCTTACATTGTCCCTGAGAAGACAGAAACACAGTACCTTAGATATCTTACATGTATAGAGACTAGATGTTTTGCATGACACCTGCTTCCTTTGAGAGGCTTTTTTTCTCTTTGAGCAGCCTTACCTTGTTTTTTTGCTTCAGCCAGAGAAGTGTTCTGAGTGTTTTTCCCAGCTGCGCTGATCCAAAGGAATCTGCCACGACTGAGCGTTTTCCGGCGCGGAGGATGATCTTCCACCATTCCCGAGGCCTTGGGGAGTGCTGTCATTAGCTGGCTCTCAGAGCACAATGGCTGGAAATTAAGTTACTATTTATCCGTGCTGAGCAAAGGAAAAGGCAGCTGTGGGGCAGAGAGGCCCAGAAAGACTTTAGTATTGATTTTGCTGAAGGGTGTTGGCCAGCCAAGCCAAATCTTGTTTTCTTAGTGTGCAATGTAAGAATGGAAGGAGAGAGAAGAGCATGGGAGGCGGTTGCAGTGAATAGCTTCAGAAACAGGAATATCATAGGATACCTACTGTCTAATAACACACTCTCACACACTCACTAAACAACATCAAGGGCTTTTATCCAACTATTTCCTCTTGCACAGCATAATGATAGCATAAAGATCCTGTGCTAACAGCCAATATGATCACAGCAACACATATCCTCTTTGCTCTGCTGTTAAGTGATTCTTACTTTCTGGCTTACATCTTACATCCGCTGTTTGGGTAGTATGGATTTAATCATGTGCTCCTTACTACTTTAGTGTTCACCCTTTATTTTTATTTTTTTGGCCACAACAAATTGACATTGTTATGGTGTTTTAGCACTGCATTACCCAGATATCACTTGTATTGTGAAAAAGTGGTTAAGATTAATATTGCGCCCGTTATTATAAAGTGATAAAACCCATTTTTCCATAAAAACGGGAGGAATTTAAGTTTAAGCATATTGCACTTTTACACTCGTTTAAGTTTAAGTCACGCTGGGTGAAACTGTCCCACCAAAAGCCAAAAAATGTGTATGTAAATGTGAAATGCAAATGTTACAGTGAGTTGGTCTGTGTGTGACTGACAGGTGAGAGCAGTGAGGGAGGCAGCGGTGAGAAGGCATGTTGGAGGATTGGGCTCAAGGTGGCCTGGGACATCCACACACCTGGCCTGATGCTGCCACTGGAGTCTGGAGACTGCTATTACATGAGAGGTACTAAGTCTTCTCTATAAACACACACGCACATGCACATGTAAACACGCTGCTCGCACCACTTAGCCACATTCACCACCATGTCTGACTTTGAAGGAAGGAACACTTTTATTACCCTGTGTTTTAGTGTTCCTTGTACTTTGTCCCAAATGACCCAAATCAGCAGGATGCACTTCCCTCTCACTCTCATGCTCTATTCTCTTCTTCTAACCCTCTCTGCAGGAGAAATGGAGCTGAGGCGTGTGTGTGTGTGTGTGTGTGTGCGTGTGTGTGTGTGAGATGGGTTACTTGGCCTGAACACGGAGCTTTAAGGTTCCATGAAATTGTGTGCATTAGAGAGGTTAGGAAAACCAAATGTTATTTTTTGAAGTCCTGTGACCCAGTGCTGACTATGTCTCTATGGAGAGGACAGACAGCGAGCCACAGGGGTGTAAATCATAGTTTAAAGCTTTTGGCTGGAGCAGGCACCTCCACCCTCTCCGAGCTTTCTCATAGTTTCTGAGTGTGAGGACATTTATCCGTATCACAGCAGAAGCTTTTGTTCAGATGTACATAAAGTTAGGGCCCCTGGTTGGAATGGGGGATTTATCATTTTTTAAAGGCACTCTGCTTTCAAACGTATATAAGAATAGACATGCAGTACAATCTTCAGTCAGTCCTCCCCTCATCTGCTCGATGAATTACTGTATTTTTAAAAAGTATCAATGATTGATTTATGTCTTTTGTAAGCTAAAGAAGGGTTTGGTAGGACAGGCTGAACTCTAACACAATATCCTTCCATGATATGTATTGATAAAAACATATCTATAGTGTGGAAATTGTATTTACCCTAAGTAGAGTTATATGCCTTTATCATCTTTTATGTAACCCATATTCACGTACCAAATCACAACCTTATTTCTTTTTGTCTACTTTTTTCCTCCAACTTGGTTTGGCTAATTCACTTTACTGCAGTCCCTCTAACCCGTGGCGGGTGTAGACAGACATGTGCCTCCTCTGTTATATACTGTGTCCCAAACTGCTTCTTTCCTACATTGAGATATGTATGTATATGTATGTATGTATCAAATACATATATACATGGATATACGTATTTGATGTATTTGCTCATATATACATACATATATAAGCAAATACATATATCCATGTAATCACATTTGCTGTTAGTGTTTTTTATGAAGACACTGAACCCCTACCTGTGCACTCTGAATAAATGTCAAAATCATAAATACACTGCTGAGATTTACAGCAGCTTTCAGCTGAGAGCAGAGTTTGCAGTCAGGAGGATGTAACTGACGTGATTTACATGCCAATATCAAATACATTTACATCAAGTATTTTTTGTGTATTTCTTTGATGATTTTGTTGAATTTTATTTTGTGTTTTTTAGCCGAGGTCCCACCAGGCCCATTTTATAAAACATATAATAAAAATACAAAATGTACATTTCCTCAAGAAGAGGTTTGGGTTAGCGCAAGAAATACCTGTACTTGTACCCAGTATTGCTAATGTATATAATATTATATATATATATATATATAAAATTACCCCTTATTTCACCGAACAGTACATATTTTTTTTATTATATTATAGATTTCCTATCTGCTCTATCTACATTATCAAATCATATAGGCCACTAATAAGTATTTGTCAAGTAAGGAATAGGAAGGTTTTAATGAATTCCTGAAGTTGACTCTTTGAAGCTGCTGTGTTTTCATCTGAGAGCAGCAATGTCTGTACCTAATATTCGGCTTGACAGGGCTTGAAGCCGACCTCCTTTAGCTGGATAAGATTTACAATAGAACAGTCAGTTTCAGGCCAGCCATGATAATAGAGTGATGGGCTGTTGTGCAGACCATTCTAATGGGACTTGACTGTCGCGGATCAGTGGGGATTTATGCTCCACTTGGTGAGTACGCCCTTGAGAGGCCAACTGCTGCACAACGATAGCGGCTCACACAGTCCTTGGCTGTCGCTTTGTCGGTCTACCTGAATTAAATACTTGGCACAAACCACGAACATATGCACACACCTATAAATTTGCACAAACTCTCATGCACAAAAATACACATGCAAAGAATGCAGTCCTCTTCTTATTGGACATGTCCCCCCCTCCCTATCTCAAACACACACAGACAGAGCAGCCACCACTAAACCATGTGTTAAAATATATTGTACCAGTGTTTCAGTGACATATGCCATATGATAGATAGTTTTGTGGTATTAAAAGAAAGCTACAATGGTGTATAACCACAGACACCATAATGTCTTTTCAGCACCATTTGTCGCCGGCTGGCCCTTTTGAACTGCTAATGTCTGAGCTGCTGGAGGCAAATTGAATCACCATCATTTCCACCCAAATGGAATTTCAGTGGTTAAAAAAGAACAATGCAAGTCTTGACACCGGGCCTGTTCAATAATCAGATTTCCAGCTCCCAATGCACAGGGGGACCGGAGAAAAGAGTTGACCCAATATATTTAAAAGCCTGCTTCCTGGAAAAGGAGGACAAGTGGCAGCAGGCGCAGGGGTTGAAAGAAAGATAAATATTTATTACAGTTATCGAGTTTGCCTCTACTCCCTCCTGATTCCACTGACGCATCAGACGCGCCAAGAAAGGAACAGATTGATGGAGATAATTTGTTATTGGATATAAACAGTTTTAAAGACGCAGAGTAATTCTGCCCAGAGACCTAATCCTTCACAATCTCATCAGGGTGAAGAAAACACCGTCAAGTTGTTTTGTTTGTCACCATCTTTTTTTCCCTCCTACCAAACAATAATATCTTGCTCCCAAAGCATTTGGCTGTTTGACTTTCAAATCACAGGCATTAGCCAGTGTACTCTTGCTCAAGGCGGGTGTAAATATGCACATGTGCTGTGAATGACAGCTCTGTCATGGCTAAATTAATTATTGGTATGAGGCAAATAATGGCAGAGCTGAGAAACATCTATACACACAAAGAAACACATGGAGGGATACACAGGAAACAGCAGTAAGGCCTCTTTATAAAGCTTCTGCGATATTGGACAAATGTTTGTTGGTATGGCTCTTCCATCTTGACAGATTGAGCACGATCTGGTTTTGTTTGGTAATTAAAATTATAGTACAATGCTGCTCATTCTATTTGATTCGGTGCTGGACCAAGCGCAATCTGTCTAAGTGTACAAGATGATTTAGTTGTCATGTTCCTTCACGCCCTGCTTTTCATCTGTTTTTCGATTGTTATCAGCTCTTTTATTTTCATGGTGTGTTTTATTCTTCATTGTAATTAATTAAAACCGCAAGAACAAAATGTGAAATCTTAATTCTGCGCTTTTGTGCTCCACAATGTTTTATTGAATAGTTATTTCTGATGGATGAATTTTCTCTTTCTGTTCTCTTGTTTACTCGTTTTCACTGCTGTGATTGTTGGTGTATTGTTTGCATGTCCTGATAGTTTTACTCTTCCCTGTATTCACCAGATGACCTGAACAGTACTCACCAGCACTGTGTCCTTGCTGGAGACACCGCACGCTTCAGCTCCACACACAGAGTGGCCGAGGTGAGAGGCCACTGGCAACACAGTGTTTCGAATTTGTCGTGAAAATAAATGCTTTATGGTGTGCCAACAGTCCCCCTTTGGTTTCGGTAAGGACTGCTGCTGGTACTTGCACGCTATTTTATGGAAAGACTGTGCGTAAAAGGGAAAACTTCAACATGCTGTCTGGTAAACGTCAACAAAATTTTAAAACTCATGTTTTCAGTAAAAATGAAGGATTCTGTGATCTTTTCCAAGATGTGAATGAACTTTGTCTTAATCCTCCACTGACACCATTTACTGAGAAATAAAACTGACAAATGAATTTTCATACATATGGTATTATGAATTAAATAAAACCTGTTGAGTATGTGTGTATGTATGTTCAATTCAATTCAAACTTTATTTCAGACTCACAAGAAGGTCCATAGCAATAAACAAGATAAATGGTTATTTGTATATTTCAGTAACTTTATGTTAAAACTTAAGTTTTGGATTGTCTTTTGATTCACAGGGCTTAGCTAAACCCTGCATGGTTATCTTATGTGTTAAACACTGGGTCTGTCCCTTCCCTACCAGTGTTCCAGTGGGACCCTGACCTATATCCAGTCACAGTGCCAGGAGGCCCTGTCCAACCTGCACACTGACCCAGAGACAGGCTCCCACAGCCTGCTGGCCCTGCTGCCGACAACGCTACAGCACTGTGAGGAGATTCACAATGAGGTGGGGACATGGTGGTGTGTGTTCAAGTGCTTGCGCATGCGTGTGTACACGTGTACGCATATTTTTGTGTGTTTTTACATGATTGGGCACACACTTGTCCATTTGTTTGTATTGGCACTGTTAAATATGTGTAGGTGTTAACGTTTAACTTGTAGAAACCTGTTTTTGTCATGTATGCAGCAGACCTGAACCAAACAGCATTTGCAAATATGTAAACATTTGATGGATACGTTTGTTTTGGCTTGCGTGGAGTACCAGATGAGTGAAGTTTGCCATATTGGACAACAGAATATGTGCCAATAAAGTTTAGACAATAGCATGCCAGTCTTTGAAAGTTTTAATATGCTTTTCTGTGATCATGAACCTGCCTGACACCATCTGAATTGTTCTGATGCTGTAGTCCTCTCCCATCTGGTACTCGATGGAGGTTATAAATGGCTAAGAACCATCTGCAAATATGAAAGGATTTCATCAGGACAGGATCACAGAAGATATTAGAAAACTGTCATGGAATATTGAGAATTTAGGCATATGAATAATATGGATGAATATCTAATTAAGGATTTAAATTTATTTGAACAAACCTATACATTTGCGCTTTTGTGCATTTGTAAGGGTCTACTTGTATATGCAGCACACTGCCGATATTATATACATACCTGGGTGATCTTTGGGACTATAGCCTATAACAGTTTTGATCATGTATGATCAAGGACTTGACAAACAATACAGCATTTCACCAAATACACTTTGGCAATTTAAACTGTGCTTTACAGTTTGGAAGGAGTTGATCAATAGAAACACGCAGGATATTATTTAATCCTGGTTTGATATGCCCTTTCCATTTCTTCTGCATCATGGGACTTACACACCAAACTCTGATAGCAGGTTAAAAATCTGTAAACAGCAGAAGCGAGCTTGCCAGCTTTGTACCTTCCACTTACCTGGTTGTTTAATGCCTCCAATATGAAATCCAGGTTGTTCTCATTTGTCCTGGCCTGTGATGGATCGTAAGTCAATAGCCTCGCCATATGTTATCTAAAGATGGAGTCATGCCCCGCTCCCCTCCCTAAACCCCTTTTCACACACAACGAGTGATGCTGGCAAGGGGTATTGAGGGATAGAGCGAGGTCAAAAAAGAGAAACGTGAGGGGCCGTCTGCGGAGCCACCAGCCCCCTGTGCTAGCTTGCCGCAGGCCAACAGTTAATATAGCACTTCACCTCTCCCCCTTTACACCCCTGGGCTCAAAGCGCACATCCTAGCCGACGCAAGCACCCAGGCCCCTCAGCGGGACGCCATGACAGATGAGTCTGACGTAAGGTTGTTTAAAGGTTGTAGACAATATTAATTATTCAGCACTGCCAAACAATAGGGCTGTCTGTGTCAGGAGGAGCGCTGCGCTAGTTGAGCTAGCAACACCTGCTAGTTTGCTGCATAGCGCCACAGGATTACCAAGAGTAGGCCCCCACCAGGAGGGCAAGGCAGGTTTATTTAGGAAAACAGGATGCTATTTATAAAAGAGCAGGTGTGTGTGTGTGTGTATGTATGTGTTAATGTTTAAGTAAGGGGGTGGGGTGCTCTCGGGGGCTCACCCCTTCCCTACCTGGCACTCACAATGATCGATGTGGCCATTTGTTTGGAGTTGCCCACGAGAGCAGAACACCCACTTAAATGATGTATTGTTGGCGGAGTTATTTATGATGGCGGCCCACTTTGGCGCTTGGCGGGTGCATATTGCGCAGGTCGTGTTTGACATGGACGACCGAAGAGCGAACAAGCCTGAGACGCGCAGGCAACCTGACCTGAGCAGTGCCTTATGGGCCTTTCCTTAAAAAGTGCTAAACAGCAAGCTAGCGCTGGCTGACGTGCCACGGATATTGTGCAATGTGGTGCAACGGGGAGGGGGGGTTGACACTTGTCAGAAGACGTGGGCGGGTCTGACGATGATGAAGCAGAACGTCTGCCATCTGAGTATGAGTGTTTGGGGATGGGGTGGGATGTCGAGTTGAAGTATGGGTTGATGGGAGACAGAGACAGAAATGAAGAAAACTGAAGTTCCCACCTGTTTGTTAAGCGCGGCCCCTCTCACTGTCTCTTTTTAATCTTACCTCCTGTCTTAGGTGGCGGGGGGGGGGGGGGGTGTAGTGTAACATAGCATCGCCACACGGCCCCTGTGTGCATGTTTGGCTTTGAAATGCTAATCCCAGATGCAAACGTCTTGTCTCATTTAAAGCCACTGTGTCACTTCCCAGGTGGGTGTGTGACAGAGTGCCCTGAGGGACCCCCTCTAATGATGCTAGTCCCCCCAAAGTAAATATTGAAGGGAGGGACAAGGTTTTCCCACATGTTCTGGCAGAAAGTAAACTGTGTGGAAGCAGGTGTGTGTGACCTTCCAATGTCCTGTTTTGAGGCCAAAATGTCTCCCCAGGCTCTTCGGTATTTGCTTGGCTTTGAAACACCTTTCCTGAGGGGCTTATGGTGGCAATATCATTGTAATCTTATAAATCACTTCTCAAAACATATTTTTCCCGGCAGTCCTGTGCAGTATGTACATGTACTTGTTAGTCCTGTTGTATTTGCCAGTTTTATTACCTTTTAACACTGTTCTTAATTCATGTGAGACATTTTTTATTGTTTATTTTAAGGGTTTATTTACTAGACATTTTGATGTGTGTAAAGTACTTTGTCATTTTTGTGGGAAAAAGCTACACAAGTAAAGATCATAGGGGATAACATGTTCTCAAACTGAATGTGTTTTCGCCTGTTCTGAAGATTCCTGTTGTTTTTTGAAGATTTGATGAATTGATTTAACTGAAGGAGTTCTTCTCCAGTGGCAGCTATGACAGGGAGACCACCTTTAGCTCCATTTGTGGCCTGAGAAATGCAAATAAAAAAAGCTACTCATTTCTGGATATAGATAGAAATGGAAATGTGTATGGCAATCTGTGCATGTACACCGTGTATGACCACTGTGGCAAGTGTGTGATGAGTGTAATTTGCGTGCCTGGTGGCTCACAGAGAGCTGGGGGGACCAGTTCTCCTGGCTAATGTGTGAGGAGGCCAGGAAAGGTAAACAGAGGATGGCAGAGTGGGATCGATCCCACTCTCATCAGCTCCCACCTCAGGGCCCTGGCCCGGAAATTGATTGGACCCGCTCAGGGAATACCGTGAAGGTGTGGAAAAAAACGCGCCTCATTAAATGGGGAAAAAGGGGGCTACTTGGCTTTAACTCCAAAGTCGCCATGGTGGGCGGCTGGTCGAGTAATGTGGGGCTAATGTTTAGTTAGTGTGTCCATCACCTGGAGAGATGACAGCGACTGCCGCAGGGGAGCCACTAGCTCCCCTCCCGCTCCCCCACGCCGTCTCTGAGAAAAACTAGCCCTAACAACCGCTCTCTCTTTCGCACACACTTTCGATCTGTCTGCCTGGATAGGTGGCATTTAGTCAGAGTTCCCCTCTTGGTAACTCTCAGCTGGGTGGCCAGACTCCAAATGCCACATAGCCAGCACTCCTCAGTACCTTTAGATGGCCCGCTTTGTGGTTGCCACTGGCCTGCGCAGTGGGGGACAGGCAGCCATGTCAGCTCAAAGTGGAGACACAGGTTGGTTTCTTCTCACTAAAGGACAGGCAGACAATCAGAGGGATGGAAGGAGGGACTGACAGAGAGAAAAGGACGTCCGATATCGGTGCTTGGCGGCTTTGTTGTGTGTTTGAGCTGTAGTGATCGAAGGGGAGTGGATTTGGAGTGTGTTGAAGGGACCATAAAAGATGACATTTCTTTGAAGGGTGGGTTGTATGGAGTGACTGAGAGGCTGCTGAGCAGTGCCACTGGCTGTGTATTCTCCCTGACATGCCCCAGTCCTTGCATGTCATCCCTGCTGTGATCAGAGCCTTTTGGAAGCAAATGGCAGAATGATTCTGTGCACAGCTTCTACCCAAGGCAGACCTTACTCAAGTTGCTTGTGCAAATAATTCTTGCCCTTTGTTTCAACTTGCTTGGGGTGCTGGACGATAGGTGACTTACAGAGCAATGACCACTTGAAATTTTCAACAATGGCAGCACAATATATTTGTCTCAAAGTTCATAGTTTCTAGCTTTTCTTTGTTTCTTTTTTTACCACATGCGCTTGGAATGTGACACCCAAATATCTCCACACCTGCAACCCATGTTAATGCTGCGACAGCTAGCTAGCCTACAGGTCAGGTCATGTTCGTTTAGAACTACTTTGTAAGACGTGTTGTCTGACAACATCGGAAATCAAATGGCGCAGGGGTGGGGGGGGATCAGAGGGTTACAGAAATGGTCGGACACAGCTCCCCCAATACGACAACGGAAAGGTCTGGGGGGAGGGGGTTTCATTTGACCATCTGACAAGCAGTTCTGACGAAGTATAGTGCCCCCTAAAGGTTGAAGGTAGACTTCAGAAGAGACAACGCTTTCTCCCACAAATTATGCTTATATACAAAATCAATTAGCATATAATATATTTTGGGACGAAACTTCATGCCACCTGGATAATGCGATTAAGCTTGCTGGCAATCTTTTGTTCCAATGCAGTATTTTTCATGTTCTTGCACTGCAGTATAAAGTTGTAGGGAGGATGTGAGGGTGCAAGCCACGCTAAGCACTTTACCTCAACACTATGGACCGGAGTGCACGTCCCATCTCATGTTTCAAGTCATTGACAGCAATGACTTTTCAATAGTTAACCTCAAAACCAAGAAGTGATTTGTTCCATAGCCCTTCTAAACTTATTAGCCAATGCAAATTAGTTATATATGAGCATAATTTGTAAGAGACAGGGTTGAATGAGAGTGGATGTTTGGTTTACCCAAAAACCTGTGCTATTTGAATGTAATTATATGTACAAGGTGCATCAATGAAACAAAAAATACAAGCAAATATTTTTCATTTTACATTCAGCTCTAAAATGGCTCTGTCGTATACATTGGCTAATGCTCTGTTAGAAGAACAATAAACAAAATAGTTTTCAGAAAAGGAACAATAGCTCTCTCAGTCCCATTTGATATACGACTCCTTTGCATACAACCACTTTTTGTGTTGTACAGTTGTCTGCGTCAAAACGAAAATGGAGCGTGCATTGTTTTGGGTGGATGATGCTTTGTAGGACGTTTTGGGGGAGGGCAACTCACAGTGTCTAGCATTTACGTTGGCGGCAATTGGGGCAATCTTTGACATACACGCTCACATTGGCAATTGTATGCTCAGCCGTTAACAAAGCCACTCATACACCTATGTAAGACAGATCCACGCAGGAGTGCAAACACACTGCTGCACATACAGGTACAAACACGCAAACATGCACACGGAAAGACACACTTAGAAATAGATAGGCTACACCTGGCTACATGAAGCATCCTTGCGAGGATTAAATCAGCACTTCAAAAGAGCAGGAAACAAAAACACTCCCAGCGGAGGAGAGGGGAGCGGCTCGGCAGCCGAGACTGTCATCTCCAGACGGAGCGAGGGAGTGGGAGAGGAGGGGAAGGAGGGAGGAGAATGAGGAGAGGAGGAAGAGGGCGGAGTTTTCAGGTGTGCTGACTGGAAGGTGTGTGTGTGTGAATAGACATATGCATATCTGTGTGTGAATGTACTGTGTGTCTATTTTTCTGGGTGTTTGTGTTTGGTAAGGGTGTAATTGTAGAGATGACCAATAATTGTACTATTTGCAGGAGGACTATTTTTCACGCATGTATTTAAAAAAAAGTGTCTTTAGTTCCTTTCAGAGTCCTCATAAAAATATTTCAATGTATTTTTAAATAATTGTATGACATAATAAATATGCAACAATTCAAAGCATTGAATATATTTTCAATTTAGTTTATGTTTAGTTTAATTTCTCACAGGGAAAATCTGACATTATGAAATATATTTTTAAAAGCAGCTTTGATAACATTTATAAGATTCATTACAATATTTCATTCAAAAATTAGGTATTTACCAGCTGAAAAGTATGACAGCTACTGACTTGCATTCTAAAGTTATAGTAAATATATTTTTATTCGATAAGTTGTCAGATCATTTTGGAATAAAACTGTCAAATGAGGCTAAAAAGCTCTTCTCACTGTATTTGTTTGTATACGTGTATGACTTTATAAAGTTCCATATTTACATGTTTTATATGATAATTTCATAATTTGCAGTAATATATAAAAATGTTTTTCCTCTACATTAAATCAAATACAGTGCTGTAGTATTTGTAATAAATGTTTTTACTGAGGAGCTGTGACAGAAAAACCCCCCAAAACATTCTTTCCACTTTTTTTTTGTCTAGATGAAGCTATGGGAAAATTGGTTGTCTGAACTAGCTTTTTTATCCTGTGTATGTGTGTGTGTGTGTGTGTGTGTGTGTGTGTGTGTTTGTTTGTGTGTGTGTATGTGTTTCTGCAGGTGGAGTTTGAGTGGCTGCGGCAGTACTGGTTTCAGGGCCAGCGCTACGCCCGCTTCTGCAGCTGGTGGACCAGACCGATGGAGCAGCTGGAGAAGGACTGGAGGCTCATGGAGACGATGGTAAGGCCGCTCAGACGCACTGCTGGTCACATGGCAGTTTCACTGTCTCAGCCTGCTTCGTGTGCTGAACTCAGTGTCACATTACTCTCCTAATCTTTCACTGGTTAAATTACATGTTTTGCCATTTTAGTTTGCAGGCTGTTTCTGTAGCAGGATACTATGTTTTTTTTTCCACAAGAAACACGATCCTCATTTATAGGCATTACCTTGATGCCATTCCTCTTTAAGAAAATAGATGAAAACAAAAACAGAGGTCTAAATTGTTTTTTTTAAATATACAAAACCTGTTTCATATGAGAATATAGAAAACCATATTTATTGACCATGATTTGATAATATATTGGAAAGCGATATGTAATATATTGTAAATAAAAACATCAACTATTAAAAATGTTACCCAGATAATATAATAAAAGCATTTATACCATTTCCCCAAAACATGAGCAGCTTCATGAGTAGTGTAGTCACTCTGTGTCACTTTGATAGAGAGTTTCACCTCTCTAAATGCCCAGCATGGCTCCGCTTGTGATTCTTATACAAACTACATAAGTGATCTGCTGTCCAATAATGCTCCTCACAAGGGAGGGTGAGTTTAAAATTACATGATGGATTGTCTAACTTCTCACCGCAGTGCATTATTAAGGATGTGTCATGTGTTTAATCGTAGCCTCACAGAAGTTTTATTGGAGGGGAACGTGGGAGCACAGCTATTAGTTAGACACCACTGTAAAGGAATCACACTTAGTAATGTCAGACTCATAATTAAGTCACCTTAGTCACAGCTCTATACTGTACATATGTGCCGCAGACACACACACACACACACACACACACACATACACACAGACAGATCTGTAGACATACAGCTCACAATAACACTCAGATACATGCTTGGTCTCGCTTTCTCTCTCTCCCCACAGGTTCCATGCAGTCCCTCTCTCATAGCTAGATTTCAAAGAGTGTGCGTGTGTTCATGTATGTACGTGTGTGTGTTTAACACCCAGACACCAGAAGCAGCAGGGGGCACTCTTGTATCACTGTAGCAGCAGCGGAGGGAGCGAAAGAGCTGTACTCCTCTTTCCCTCTCTGCTCCCTCGCTCTCTCTCTTTCTCTCTCTCCCTGTGTCTCTTTATGTCTCTCACCCACTCCTGCTGTCTCTGGGAGCTCTCTGTCTCTGTCAGTGTCGAGCGCTGAGCAGTAATCACATCTAATGCTCAGGCGGGGATAAAGACAGGGGCTGGAGGAGAACAGTACTGCTGCTGCTGCCGACGCTGCTCGGCTGTAGTCATAGTCTCTCTCTCTCTCTTCCTCTCTCTCACTTAGTCCAACAGCCTGGCAGAGGGTGGTGTGGTGTGTGTGTGTGTGTGGGGTGTGGGGGGGGGTAGTAGACAGGGGCTAAACTCATCTCGAGCTCCACCTCCGGGCCCAGATGAAGTGTGTGATTTGGACCTGTATTTAGAAAAGGGCATCAGTGAAATGTGAGGTCTTTCTCTCTCTCTGCCGATGTGTCTCCGTCTCTCTAATGGGCAAGCAAACCATATCCGCTGTGTGTGTGTTTGTGTTTTTGTGTCACACATGTGGATTTCTGTCATGCAGTAGAAATGCAATACAGCAACTAAAACGTGAGCCACTGTTCAGTAAAAAAAAAAAAGTTAAATCAATAAAATAAGATAATTGAAAATAAGACATTTTTTTTTAAGTAGTATTTTTTATATATATTTTTTTTACATCTGAAATGACTGATGTGTGTTTATAACATACAACATTAATGTTACAGTTTAAATTCTTTGACTGAATTTAATTTACTCACATTGTGTCAAATTACACAAAAGCAAGTGTATCTTCTGCAGAAATGCAAACTGAACCTTTGCAAAAAGAACACACTGGTGGATGCATAAATGTAATCATTCACTATTGTGATGAAAGACAACATTATTGCTCTCGCAAGCAATATTTACATACACGCATCGACCTCTGATATGCTGATGAAAGGCACTTTATCGATGTGACTTATAGATTTTCCTTTTGGAGGCTTTGAAAGCTGTGGCTTTTCTGCAGTTAGATTAAAACACATTTCTCTAAATTACTTTGAGTTATTTAAATTATGTAGCTTCCCCCTACGTTCCTTTATTGCATATATTTTACATTTTGAAGCTGGCAATTGACAGTGTAGTGTAATTTAGTGAAATGCCGTGACCTACTGTGTGCAGATGCTGTTTGCGATTTATTTATTTGGATTTTTCTGTTCCTGCCTGCAAGAGTATATTTTAGTACAGCATTATTTTTGTCAAATTTGATATCACCATGGGTATTTTAAAATAACAAATATATGTCTCTTTAAATATGGTTTATAAATTGACACTGTGTTGCTTTATACGCTGCGCTGTAGCAATAAAACAGCCTATTGTTTTATCCTGCTAAAATAGCAATACAAACAGCCAGCCTTCCTCTCTTTATTGTCATATTTAGCACACAGTGTTGTGGGATGCGCTGGGCTATGTATGCGTTTGTTAGTCCGTATGAAGAATATTGCAATATGGGGGGACTAGCTCCTGTTTATGGATACTGTCTCTCCCTGGGGCTCCCTATCTGCTTCTCAGCCTGTTGTCATGCAAATGCTCATCCTTCCATTTGAATGACATTCTGATAAAATACATAAATAAATAAATAAAGAGCCGACACAAAACAAGTCCACTTGCTTGCTTGCCTCTTTTTGGTACCTCATGAATTCATGTGGTTTCTTGATAGAAACAAAGAGACGTGCTGCTGAATACACTTCAAGTGTAGGTATGGTGTATGTGAATGTGCAGCAAAAGTATAATGTGTGTGTGGGGGGTTGAGTGTATATACGGTAAAGGTTGTTTCTGGAGGGTGGAAAAAGGACATTACCTCAAAGGTTTTACATTCCCCTGTGATCCAGGGTGCTAAAGTCCGTTTAGACCTGCCTCGCTCGCAGCTTTTTGTTCCCCCAGGACTCTGCTATCATGGCTATCATACAATAGTGACATTTCCTTAAACTAGCAACAATGAATAGCTTCCATCTGACTGACAATAGAAAGAGAGTCTTGACTTTATGCAGAATATTTTAAATACCGGTGTGGTATTTTTTATCTTTCCTCTTTTCACTGTGGGGGAGAAGCGACAGCGACGAGCCCATGAGCACATCTCCCCCTTTTTTTCCTCCTGTCCTGTGTTTGTGCGAGTGTGTGTATGTGTGCGCCATTGATGTTAATGTATGCACTTGGCATGACTTTAATTGATTTAGCAGCTCTGCTTGCACAGTACAGCTTTTTCCCTAATTTGTCACTTTCCTGACTTCTGTGGCTGCTCATCTCACAACTTCAAAAGCCACCGTGGATGCAAAGAGATTTCAATGCACTCCGTCTCCCCCTCTCTCTCCTAGTCTCTCTCTCTCCTCCTCTCTCTCTCTCTCTTTATGTTCTTTCTTTCTCTTGTTCTCTCCCTCTCTCTCTCTCGCTCCCGCTATCTCGCCATATCTCTGTCTCTTTCTCACACTTTTCTCCCTCATTTGACAGCAGAACGAGCCTTGTAGATGGAAATCTTTTCAACATCATATCAAGGAAATTAATCTACTTTCATAATAAATGGGATCCACTCAGTTGAATACATTTGTATACTTCAAGATGTACAAAACAGGAAGTGGTATCGGGGCCATGTCTTCCTCTACTCCATTCACCCAGCCTGTCACTCCCTGTTTTCCCGACGGTTTGGTCACACACACACACACACACACACACACACACACACACACACACACACACACACATATATGCGTTTCTCATTGTGTGACAAAATTTACCTCCTCCTGATTTGTAACAGAGCCTGACTTTTGTGTGCATACATGCGTGTGTGTGTGTGTACGTGCAGGGATGCGCTTAGTGACCATTTCATCTTCTCCCCTCTCTTTAATAACTGTCTTCGGAAACAATCTGGGCTGCTGAGGAGGGTTGCGCTGCAATCACACACAGCCTGGCCCGGTCGCCATCGATAGCTGATTAGGTTATTGACCTGGCGCGTGGAGGGTGGGTGCTGCGGAGTGGTCGGGTGAGGGAGGGATGACGGGTAGTGAACTGTAGGGAGAGTCTGTAGAGACAGACACAGAGAGGGGGAGGAGGTAAAAAAAAGAGAGAGAGGGTTGTGTGTGTGTGTTGGGGAGGAGGGGCGGGGGGTCAATGTAAATGTTATTGCTGTGTGAGCTCATTTGATCAAAGTCCTGGAAAGGTTAAGCGAATCCAATCTGGTTTTGTATGGCAGAGTGGAGACACAGGCGCTGGGGAAGAAACCCCCAGGACGGAGAATGGATTATCATATTGGCGCTGGAGTAGCAGGGGCCTCCGACGGACAGTTTACCCTGCCCGTAATGCGTTTAGACAGCAATTGGCCTTAATAACCTTTATTGACTTCAGCGGGTCAGTGCCAAGAATCTAATTATCAAAGTGTATCAATTTCATTGGAGTTTAGAGTTGCACCGCTCACAATAATTATTTTAAGGTCGGGCCGGGGCAATTAATCCCCTCTCCCTCTTATTTGATGGCTTTGTAAAACATTATAAATGTTATGGTTTCTGTTGTGCGTTCCACCGTAAATAATTTCAGGGAGCAATCTTTTGTAATGTATTATTTGGAGAGCTTGCCGTGCTGGTCCAGCTGAGGGGGGAGAAAGGCAGCATATTTCGAAAAGCTAGAGGCCACAGCTGAATCACGTTGCAGATGTTTACCAGCAGTCATTTTTCTCTCTTTTCTCGCGCGCCACTTTACTCGCACAGTCGGTCACAGAGTTTTATACCCACTTTATATGCACACATGGAACCCAGATTAATTATAAGTGTGAACTAAGCAGTAAACTGTTTAAAGACCATTTATATTGCTCATTATGAAGCCATTTATTATCTCTTACGTTAAATCACACTGTGTTTATGCATCACATTGTTTTGCATTTTAAGCTCCATACTGTGCAAATAGGCTTATGCATTTATTATTTTCCAATTCTTTGTGGTTCTTACGCATATATACAGTATGTGTGTGTCTGTGTGTATGGATGTAGGTTTGTTTGTATGTGTTTGTGTCCATGTGTCTTAATGTGTGTGTGTGTGTGTGTGTGTGTGTTTGTGTCCATGTGTCTTTGTGTGTGTGTGTGCGTGTGCAGTGTGTCCACAGTGTGAATGAAATGAATGAAAGAAGTAAGTATGCAGCTGCACAGTAGTTTATCCTTCATTGACAGTCAATATGTGCTGTTACCTGCATAGCAGCAGCTGTTTTTCCTTATCGCACAACATAGACTAGAGGCCTAATCCACACGTTCATTATTGCACGTCCTTGTTTACCCGTGGCTCTATATTAGCTTTCTTGCTTTGCCCTATTTAGAACTGTATAAAAAAGAAATTACTCAAAGATTATTGTTATTATTCATTTAAAGAGGAAATATATGGCTGATAATACATTTTACATCATGCAGCAGCTTGTGTTTGGAAATATAAAACGTAGAGAAGCAGGAAGAGACAGAGAAAGAGAGAGAGAGGGAGCGAGAAAGAGAGAAGGTAGAAAATGTAGCAGTGCAAAGGTATTTGCAATTCTCTTTGAAGTCCCTATTCAACAGGGTAAGCTGAATTTTCAGCGGTGCCTGATAGTGTTCTGCGTAAATGCTTAAACCCCTTTAGAGAATTTTCATGGGCAGATACGCGGTGGCTTGAAGGGGAGCGTTTATGTTACCTGGAGCCAATGCAGCCCTCAGCTTTGTACCTAAAGATGTACACTAGCAGTGAATAGAATCCCACAGAGGTTTGTCTATGACAGAATCTCACAGCAACATCACTGTAAGCCGAAGCGGGGGAAAAAAAAAAGAGCCACGAACAGATTTAACCCTGTCACGTCTCAGCTGGCGTCTCACATATACATTTATATACATGGACACAGACATGGCAGGACAAAAACACTGGGACAGACGCAGATTTACTTTATAAGTTTAAAAGAAACTTTGTGGCTCTTATAGAAGTACTATTTTCACTTAACACGTAAGTTTGAAATGGAGAGTATTGCTGCAGTTATTTTGAAGCTATATTACATTACCACAGTGTTATTGTATGAATGTTACATAGCAGAATAGTGGCCTATTCAAATATGCTCACAGACACACATGCACACGGCTGCCAATCATGACTGCTCTTGTTGTCAGAGTTCATAATGTTTTACTATGTATTACTAACCTGACACCAGCTCATCTCTTCTTCTTCAACACAATTCCTTGTGGAGCACTTTCTCATTTACAATGATTAAAACGATTCCTCATGTATGTGCGTAATTATTTCTCAATAACAGGATGTAGCTGTGTGTCCTGAAAGATGAGGTGTCGAGCGTTGTTACGTTTTCAGTCCTACAGTACACTCAGACCTGAGCCGACTTGTTTCGGGGCTGCGGATGACTGAATTTGGAATGTATTAGAGGAACTTCATCACTGACTTTATGTCACAATGTGGAAACCGCAAATGAAACACTGCCATTGTTTCACGTCATGTATGAAGAAAATGAGCTAATCGAAAACCCCCCTCATTTTTGTTTGTCATTGTACCCATGACTGTCAGCCACAGTGTGGAGTACACCTCATCTTTACAGTGAGGGGGTGGGGAGTTTTATTGACAGCGGTTTGGATAATTTATTTAGTTTGTCTGTGAATTGTGATGGTGACAGTGTTTTTTACTGTATCAGCCGGCTTTGAAGGCGGCTTGTCTCGTCTTCTTAGAAAACAAATGAGCACTTTACAGAGACTGATCTGCTTTATCCGCTTAGCAGCTTCCTCAATCCCTGCATTTATTTATTTACTTACTTATTTACTTACTTATTCATTTACTTACCTCTGTCTGGATTTGGTTTGATCCCCCCCCCCCCACACACACCCATAGCCACCCCCTCCTCTTCCTCTCCCTCGCCTCATCCTTGGCCTCGATCAGCAAGATAAGCCTTCAGAGGAGGGGAGATAACATCCATTAAAGTGGTAAAGAGGAATTATGGGGCAGCCCAGATTAATCACTGCTCAGCTTAATCGCATTCAGTGCGGACGGCGGGGTTGGCTGCAGGGCCCAGCTTTTTCCTGTGTCATACCAACAGAGAAGGAGAGATGCAAGGAAGGAGTGTGTGTGTGTGTGTTTGTGTGTATGTGTGTGTTGAAAAGTGCCTAGATGGAGGAGAAAGTATAAAAAGATGAAAGGGAGATTTGAGAGCATCTCATAGCGAAGCCCGCCCCTCTTATAGCTGACTAGAGACATCACCGCTAACCAGTGCTTGATATATAATTATTCCAGCACTTTGATCCAGGTGTAATTGTTTACTCTCACAGGCAGTCACGTCAAAGTGATGGAGTAAAATAAATTACCACAGACACAGGAAAATACATTGATTTGTCACTAAAAGCAAAGAAAATAACTTAAAATCGTGTTCAATTGATGTAGTATTAATCTTATTGCTTATTATCAGAATCAAAATCAGAAATACTTTATTGAAATTACACATATTAGATACATGGCCAGAGCTTGTCTATCACTTGTTCAATATTTCTCGTGTTCAGAAATAGCAATATACACATTGAGATGTAGTGCTGAGCTCTATAATCCAGAGGGAACCAAAAATAAAGCCCTCATACTCTGAAGCCTGTGTACACGCTTTTATTAAAATCACTTGAATCTGAATCTGGATCCTCATCAGGTCTTGTGGTTGATATCCTTATTATTGTTTATCTGCATGTCAACTTAAATTAATTTCCAAATTTATTCGTATAGCCCCTAATCACAGTCACAGTGTCAGATGGCTTCGCATCGCCCTCACATACTGAAACAATGAATTCAAACCGATTAATAAACATGAAAACAGCCCACCCCGACTATAGATCCTCAATGTGAGCAATACAAAATCCCACCCCAAAACTTACAAAAATAGAGCATACCTCCTGAAGGTTCTAACAGAGAAAATAAAGGCCACCAATCTTCTGGCATTATTATGCACAGGTGAGGTCAAAAACCAAAGAGTAAAAGAAAATACATACATTTTTATTTTATTTTTTACTTTTCCTCTCTCTCTGTCCTTGTGTGTCTCATACAAAGTGCCTTAAGAAAATACATACTGTACACAATATAAGTTCACATCAGTCTATCACCAAATGACAAATTTTTATCTTTTCATCTCTGTGGAAGCCTTAGGCACAAGTCAAGAATGTTGAAACTAGCACAGTTACCCACTTAGTACCTTGGTACCTTGCTAATTCTTCAAAATCACTGGAGCAGCTATCGTGTTGGGGTTTTTAAGTACATAAAGCCTTCGTTGAAACAGTGAGTGGAGAGAATGGGGTGATCCTGATGGGAAGACAGTGTAAAATTGTCTGATTCGCTTGAAGAAACGCAAAGAAAAGGAAAGGAAATATGGGAAAAGATTGTTTGATGATAATTGTATGATTCTTTTGTGGGGGGTGGAACAGCAGAAAAAATAAGGGAGGGAGACTGTCGCATTTTCAGATGTGAAGGGAATAGACAGATAACGGTAAGATTTAAGTTGGAATCAGAGCGTGCAAGAGAAAGTAAACCAGAAAGAAATGAAAAGCTGATGCTGTAAACAAGGGGATGTGAATACAGTCAGGAGGAAGTCCTGGGAGCATTCTGGGAAGTTCCATGCTTTGTGCAGCTTTTAAAACAAGGCATATACAGTATGAGGAGGATAGCCCAACAGAGATCAAACCTAAGATGTGTGTTTTCTGGTAAAGCAGATTCTCTCCCATCTGAAGTCTGAAAGGAAAATCCCATTTTTACAACCTGTGGTCTGTTCTTCTAGTTTTGACCATCAATCCTATGAGTTATTTGCCTGGGTCCAAACCTTTTTAAATCTGCCCACTCCACGGAGTTGACTGATTCTGGTCTGGCATCATGACATGAAACAGCCGTTGTCAAGCTGTGGGCTGGTCTATATGGGAGAATTACCTTGACATCTCTTTCGCATTTGGGCTGCTGAAAAATATTCTTGAATTTGATATGACCTCTTTGATAAACACATTTATTTTACATAGATGGCATGTCTTCTCAGTGTCGCCTGACATCGTAGTTTATTTTACTTCGCACCACTCCACTCTTAAAACCTCTGCAAAACCAGTATGTTGGCATGGCTACGCATCAGTGTCGACTTAAAATGACGTTAGATTCAGGCGGATACGTTGGTTGGTGATTGGTTAAGGAAAATTGAATCCCCTCCCCCGTGGAAATCCATTAGAGTGGGGCAATGTCAGGCTGAAGATGGAAATGGAGTGGAACAAGTCTGATATCAGGCAAATCAGTTATGTTTTTACACACCAATTTCACTGCTTAGATCACACTGGTAGCCACACCTTTACAGTGGAGTTTGGACAAGAAACATTGGTGTTTTAATTTTAATTACTTTTAAAACCAGAAGTGTACACACCCCAGACAGTGTCCATTATAAAAATCCTCTGCATTACTCACCGCATGCATAACAATGGTAATTATTGTAACTCAAAGTTGAATCAAAAAGTTGCTGTGCAAGATCGAACTGGCTGGATAATAACTTCTATTTTCGTCTTTATTTTCACTGAACTTGTTTGAAACCTGTTTGATTCACATGCAAGGCTGCCTTGTGTACTGCACTTGTGCACTTGTGTTGCTGGATCCCTGCATCTGATCAATAAAGTTGGTGAGAAATAATATTTTTATAACCAACAGGAATGATGGGCAAAACTGGTGAAAGTAATGACAATAAGACTCAGGCAATCTCAAAAAAAAAGAAGAATATTCTTTATATTTTTTTTAGAGCCATTTAATTGGAATGTCCACATATAGACATTGAGTCACATATATGCTGTAGCTGACAGGAAGACAGGAGCAGCTTTAACTTTACTTTTCCCAAATAGCTAATTTCCGGGCTATACTGCACCGGTGAAGCTGAGAGCGGCCGTGGCTATCCTTCCCATGCAGATAGAGCGATCTGATGGGTGGTGTTAAATGGGTGAGATGTAGGACAATGTAATTAACGCTAGTCCTTTAGCGGGCCCCGCCTCGCTCCGCTGGGAGTGCCCGATATAGCGCTCATTAATTCCTATTTGTGTGTAATGAGAGGGTCATGTTGGATGTAATAAATGGCTCTTTTATTTGGGCAAGAGCTGTGGGGCGGCATCCTCTCATGGCTAACAGTCTCATAAACACCCTTTAGCCGCTCTCAACAGCCTCCCTTGGCGGGGAGCAATCACATATTGTATGTGTACACACATAGCACAATAGTGGGGGGCAAAGTACTGTATACTGTGTAAATATATACAAAATCAGGTGTGTTTAGAAACACCTGAATAACTCTAACAAATCCTTTTTCAATTAACAATAACCAGGCAGCAGAAAGCCAGTAGTAGCACCATATCTGCATCACATGTTAAAACGTTTTTAAGTTAATTCTTTACATTTAAAGGTTCATCAGTGTTGGCATGGCTTTCCCTATTTACTTTAAATTGTATGTATACTAAACGTTACTGATCATTTATCAGAGAATATACACATTAGATTTTTTAACTATATTTTCCTTTCCTCCCCATAGACAGTATTTTTTGTTCCTTTCAGTACCATCATCTTAAATAGGTAATCAATCTTTTTTAATGTGGTAATGCCTTTGAAAGTACAGATTGTCCTCAGGGGCTTTGCTCAAATGCTGATCAAAAGTTTCAACACACATCACTTACAGCAGGAGTTGGCAGCTGAACAGCTTTACGATTAGGGGCTATTTTGTAGAAAGATTAAACCCAGAATACAAACGACGAACAGACGTAAATGCCATGAAAAGAAGTTTGAACTTGACTGCTTTTTAATGTCAAGATACAATGCAATACAGATTTTTGATTCATTGCAATAATTAGGTACATGATGTAACTCAATCCAAAGTGTACTATATTCTCTTTTAATTCCCGTTAATTAATTTGACTATATCAATGCACTCCACAGTAGAATTCTTTTTAGAGTATATACAGTTTGTGTTGAACAGTATTAAACAGTAACTACAAGAGTGTCTGTGACTTCTTTGCCAGATTGAAGTAGACAGCATTTTATAGAGTATGTGAGTCCATAATCCAGTTATATGTAACCGCTTCATGGTGTGTTCTATTGTCTATTACTGTAAATAGTGTGAAGAGAATTGTTCAAGGCAACAAGGCTGCCAGTTTAACCACAGCTGAGCTATAGGGAGGCAGCATAGTGTATTGTATAGTACTTTATATGATCAATACTCGGACGTGAGGTAGAATGATGCAACAGAAAATATACTGATTACCCCAAACCACAATTAGTTTTAAATTAAGCAAATACCTGATGTGCCAAACTGAAATCTGAAATATATAATGTTGGCTCATCTCCCTCCTGTGCAACACCAAGTTTATCCATACAACCAAGGTTTATCTGTGGATTTTGGAGATCCTAATCTATTCTGCTTTGGACATAGTCATTCTTTTTCACTGTACTGTATAGGAAATTCACACCTGATGTCAGTCTAGACATATATGAGGGCCTGTTTAGTTTCGCAACAGCAGCTCCACAGTTTTCAGCCAGATGCAAAAACTGAGAAATCACTGCACTTCATATTTCTTGTAGTCCATCAAAACTTTGTAAGCAGCACATTTCAGCCCCTGCAGGCATACCCCCCCCCCCCCCCCCCCGCCCCAAAACAAAATTCCTCTCTGCAAGCGTGTCTAGATGGATGGAAACCATTTTTATTGGTTTAGCATTTTTGAAGACCTGAAGTATGGTGCAGTGTGTGTTACACTGGAACCCTGGGTCTGAGAAAGGCTGGCTTTGGCCCCAGTCAGCAAAAAGCTTTTTACTGGCAGGAGAGTGAGGTGCTGATCACAATCTGCTATCTAGCTAGAATCTAGACTCAGCTTTCATATACTGAAAGAGAGTAAGGGGGTTTTAACAGAGCAGAAGGTGCTTGAGTGTCACGCTCATCGCAAACATCTCTGTCCAGCTCTGTCTTCATTGTCCTGAATTAGTCAAAGCGCCTCTCAAAGCTTTCTTGTGATGGATGGATGATGCATTCTTGCCAGGCCAGTGAGGAGTTTGCACAAGTGTGTGTGTGTGTGTGTGTGTGTGTGTGACCTGTCCCAGCCTGCTGGAGAGCTCATTCAGACAAAGAACTATGTGGTTTAGCCATTAAGGCCAACTGGATCCACACTCCTTATCATGAGACAGAGACAAAACCCTCACAAGGAACAGGCCGGTGAATTTTTATGTGATATTTGTGGGCCCATTGGACTACGAGCCAACAACAGATTTGCCTTTTCTTCTTGATATCCAAAAGGGAGCCCCACAAAAGCCTGTGAGTTCTGCTTCATTTGACCCTGTGGAAAGCATATGTCCCTCCATCCCACTTGTATTCTGCCCAGAAGATGGACTGCCGTTGGGGCCATAGAAAGCATCCCTGCCCACTTGAGTGTGTTACAATGCCTTCAAACAAAATCACTTGTCAGGAGTCTTCCCTTTTTAGGAGTGTCTCTACTCCCCCTCCCAACCCATTGTCACTTCAAACATGTTACTCTGATGTTTCAGACACATTTTTCTAATGTTTTACACTCCATATAATCTGCTGTGTGTAGCAAAGCCCATTTTACTGGCTGACATAATTGATGGTGCCCACGACCCTGCAAGGGTCAATCTAGCAGAAAGGCCTTGGTTTCTATCACCACGGAGACTGCGAGAACACATTGACACACAAATACACACACAGAGTAAAATGAGGGCTCTTGCGATTTCCTTCTTAGAAATTTGAAGTATCTAGTTTTATCATTGAAAAATATAGACAGACTTTGAATGGAATCTGTCAAATAGGCCTTTAAAACGTCTTTATTTCTTTACTTTCTTTGCTTTTTAAATCTCCCCTAAAGTCAACACTCAGTTTCAGTTGTAAGAACTGCTCTAAGTTGCACAGATGATTCAAAAGAAACAAAGAAAATACTTTCTTGAGACAACATTTTTATAGAACTTGCTTCCCTCATTTTCTTCCCTCTTTCCTCTTTGATAATATCAAAGGTTGTGGAGCTTCAAAGTCTGGGAGACAACCCTGACCAGCAATGTTGACACCTTTCACTCACACACACACACGCACACACACACACACACACACACACACACACACACACACACACAAACATGCATTATCAACCAATCTTACGTAATGGAAACTGAACAAATTTAATTTCAGATATGCCTCAATTTTGAACCACCTATAATCATGTGACAGCAGGCAGACGGCAGGAAAAAGAACACACACACACATATACATGCACACACATACGTGCACACACTTTTTATGACTTCTAGTGTGATGTCACAGAAAAGTGAATGTGTTCTGGGCTTATTTCTTCCTGGGCTAATATAATTTTTCCACAGGTGGAGAGTCCCCCCCAAGAGCAAAGTAAGTCGGTGGTGGCATGCAGCAAACACACACAGATCCCTTGTCCAGACTGGAACTGGCCCTGGCAGGATCACAGCTCCCCAGTTGTTTATATCAGTGTGCAGAAGCTATCCATTACCCCGAGCAAGGTGCCTGATGCCTTTTTCCACCAGCGGTCAAAGTGATATTGGTTTCTTGTATTAGAGGGGAGAGGGAGATGGAGGCAGCTAAGAGTCTGCCAAACGCCCACTCCCAAGGCCTATGAAATCAGATGTCAGAGCAGCTGAGCTGCAACTGTGGCAAAAGTCAGTGAAGTGTCTGAAGATCTGGAGAAAAGGGTTAATCCTTAAAGCTTGAGATACCTTGCTAATGTGCTAGCCATGTTGGTGAGCAAGAGGAAGTCAAGTTAGGGAGGAATGACAGTAAAAGACAGAACTGAACAGGGTATTAGAAAAGGTATACATCATTTATTTTACAAATCTCATGTTATTGCTATGATCTGAAAATGTGGCTCTCTGTCCTGATATTAGAGTAGAACCACCTGGTCTGGTGTTATTATTAGGTGTAAATCTGTCTTTTAGTGGATGGCTATAATTAAAACCAGCAGAGCTCTGAGTCATCTTCCTGGTGACCAGGTTGAAGCCCCGGTTGAGGACCAGGTTGAGGAGTTTAGCAACTATTTGGTAATTACCAGCATTAATAAAACAAATATTTTCTTCTTTTCATCACATGAGGTATTGAATCTCAAATTGCTACGTAGAAGATACATTTGCCGTGATAGAGATTATAAAAAAAATAGGATTTTAACCTAAACAACCAAAATTTATAATGCAGAGTGAAGTCCATTTGGGTAAGTTCCAGATACTATGTAGGTCCTCAAGATCCGTCTCATAATTGGTCCATGGCCAGAAGGTTATCAGTCTCTTCTGCAGTTAAAAGGTGGATTTTCCCAAAACATTTGGGCACCTTAATGCAGGAAATGTGATTTTTAATATAGAACTGATTTCATGGAAGTGTTTAGTGCTTGCCATCTTGCCACTATGAAATAAAGCCAAACAGGAGGATGGATCACTAGTTAGGGCCATGCCTGCCTCCATGTGAGCAAATGGGCATGTTGGCACACAGAAAGACAGGAAACAGAAAGCCTGTTAGGCGTGGAGGCTGCCAGTCTGAGAGACAGAGGTGCACTTAGGAGGGGTGGCACCATGGAGGCAAATTAACACCAGCCAAAACCCGGGGAATGTTTGGTGTCACCGGTGAGTTTACCACCTACCTTTTTAGGTAACCATTCATCATTTGGATGGTCTATTCTGGTCTAGAAACCACCCGTGTCTGTTAAAATAGTTAAAATGGGAGGTCAATTTGGGGATTTTTTATTTTTTGTGGCCTGCAGGCATAAAATGTTCCTATATAAGAGAGTGCCAGTGAGCTTAAGAGTGCTCTGGGTCCCCTGAAAGTCCTGGTCTAAAGTCAGCTAAGGCATTTCATGGGGTGTTAACAGTTTCTCAGACACTCTGGTGGTCAGCTAGTAGCTCTGTTTTATGGAGTGTTAACCTTCAGTTCTGCATGCATCTTTTTTTAACCGTCCTCCCTTTGAGCCCTCACTTCTTACCTATTATTATGTGACCTGTGACACGTTTTAAGTGATGTACACCTTATTGCACTGTGCGCAGCAACAAACAATCTTCCTGTTTTATTATCCCGTGATGAATGAGTGACATGTTGTTATGCGATGGAATAGACAGATGCTTGTTGGTGTTAAGATACAGTCCTGGCTCGAGGTGTTAGTGAGCTGCCCCAGGCTGCCCTCCAGCCAGCTTTTGCTTGGAATGCTATCATCACTTCGGCTCTCAACCAACCAAAGTATCACCTCAGCCTGGCTGCGTGTTTGTTTACCCACCCTGCTTCTGCTAGGGCCGGAAATGTTTATTTCTATGTGTAGTAAAATAGACAGGGTTGAGTTTGGGGTCTGGGGACCAGGGATGGGGGTACCCAGGTCCTCCTTGTCCTCTCGTTCACCTCGGGATGTGGCCTGGGTCAGGGGGACATCTGTGGTCAGCGTCAGGCTGAGAAAGGTGGAGGCTGAGGATAGCTACTGTCATCAAGGGGTAAATACAAGGACAGAGGGGTCTGATTAGTGCTAACACAGGCCCTGAGATAAAGGGCTGTGGTGTTGCCGTGGCTGACTGAGGGCTTGACCAGTAAACAACCAGTTGGATGTCTAAATGGCCTGGGGATCAGCCCATGGCTAAACCTGAAGGCCTCTCTCAGCACCAGATCACACACGCACATACTCTGGCACACAAACAGACATGCACACATTTTCATGGGGTAGGAGGCCTGGTAACACACATTCGCATTGGTAGAGGCACACCTATACTCTCAAAAATCAGTCGAGGACAAACAGCTTTTGCATACACGGCCACAATTGTATACACACTCACAAAACGGAATTTGTCACCGGTGTGTTAAATGTGAAAAAGGGAAGAGGTGAGCAAACTTCAGTGTGTTTACAGGCGTTAGTGTTTATTTTGGTGACTTCTGTCATCATCATTGAGTTGGGACAAATACCTTGTTGATGCATTTTGGCCATCGATTTATAGGCTGTAATACACAACAAGGTACGAACGTGTGGTCTAAGTCTTAGTTTAACAGTGAGTGAATTATGTGGCTTTTACTGGCTGTATTTTTATTTTGTTTTATCACTGTGAGAATAAGGTCATTGGACTGCCATTGGATCATTGGATTTCGTTTCTTAATACTCATTCTGTTCTCTGGCCAGCTTTGGAAAGAGATGAAGCAAGCTCAGAAGCATGTCAGAGCAGGTTTCAGATCAACTGCGAATCACTTGCTGCACTTGAAACACTGAAACTGTGCTACACGGCCGGCATGGCAATATGATGTCAACTAGCTGAGATGGTGATACAGGCTGAATGCACTTTCTGGCACTTTCTTAGCCTGACACTCATCCCAGGAGGACAGGGTTTGATCCAAACTGAAAGGTACAGTTTCCATAGGGAGTACAGCCAGCCCTGCTTCCTCCTGGTCACCGTAATCTTTGGTGTCTCCTCCGAGTCAGGTGTAATCAGTCACACACTGCCACATGTTTTGACACCTGTCCTATGTGGTATAGAGGAGGTAAGCATATTACTCTGTCTGCAAATCACACTGCTCTCCTTTGGAGACACACACACAGACAATCAAACCTATCTTCACATGAAGTAAGACAGACAGGTGGATTGTCAGAAGAGGATTAAAAAAGAGGGAAAGGAGAAGAAATGAATGTTCCCTTATATTGTGGGTTTTTTGAAAAGAGGGTTGGATGACTGGGGAGGCGAGTGACTGTTAATGGGAAGAAATGAACGCGCTTTACTGGTGGATGTGACAGGAAGAGACTGTTCTTAACAAGGCGTCAGAGTCAGTCAGAGTTACAGATCCATCACTTCTCAGAGGCTGGGAGAAGGAGGAGGGGGGGGAGACATTTAAGGATATTCAGAGAGGGAGAGAGTCTGTGAAGGGTAGAGAAGAAGAGGGAGAAAGAGGGATTTGAGTGTGGCTGACAGCACTGCATTTAATTTGGGCTGCCAGATCCTTTTTCATTTGACTCCCTCTCAACCAGCTTAGAGGCTGCAGAGGACTTGGAGGCGAAGGTTTGCCAGGATGTCTCAGATTAGCACTGATGTGCCACGTCACACTTTAAGCCGGCTTGTAATTCATGTTCAACAGGGGGATACTCACACATTACACTGTGCTGTGCAGGACGTGATTAATTGACTCACACTCTAATATTGGGTGTAATTTGCCCATCCTCTGATGTGAAACTGACTTTATACTAGACTTACTGTATGTCGCCGTCCCAGGGATGTTATAATGGAGTCTTGGCTCAGAGCTGTGTAATTTCTAAACTAAGGATAGAAGCTCAGGGATGGAGGGAATAGCTTCAGGTAGTCTTTCCACTCGATTCCATGCTGTTTAATATTTAGTGGAAGATTGAAAAGGGCCAAATAGTTTTGATATGTCTTTCTCAAGGATGTAGTGGGTGGTATACCAACCAATATCATTTTTGCCACTGTTTTGAGACAACGTTTTCAAGTATTTCAAGTGGAAGTTACAATAAAAGAAGATAGGGTTTTTCCAGTGGTCCAGGTCATGCTGTCATTTTCATTTAGTTCTACTTGATGCACCTAATTTCTGCTTCTGCTTCTCCTTTTCAGACTATGCTCTTCCTGGCTACGGTAGAGGAGGAGGGCCAAGCAGGGGAGGGAAGGAGAGAGATGGCAGAGACCCTGCTGTCTGCCTTGACAGACAGACACCAGCAAAGACAGACATGGAGAGATAGGTAACACAATGTACCACCAACTTTGTTCCCTCTGTTGGTCCTCGAATAATAAATCTCTGACAGATGTGTGAGGCAGGTAAAGTAAGACACTCTATGAGGCGTGAGCGTCTCATATTCAGAATGGGAACGCCCTCACGCACTCAAAATAAGTTTTGCTTCAAATTCATTCTTGAAATCTTAATATTTAAAATAGTCCTGTTTTTTTACACAACGACAACATGTAAATCATCACATCGTCATCATCATAACCAATGAAAACCAGAGGCAAATATTTAGTGAACCCCCATTAAGGACACAACCAAAACTTTGATTCGCACACATGTTGCTTGGATTGCCATAGCAACACACAAGGAGAAAGTTACAACCAAGCGTGATAGCTTGTTCCTGTGCTATTAATATGTTGCACGACCAATTGGTTCACGTGCAAGCCTCACTTAAACAGTGGGGACTCGTAGGGTTAATATCTGTGATCACATCATCAAAGAAACTAATCATGAATCATCACCTTAATCCTAGTTTCTTTCAGTTTGCATTGACAGTGGTTCTGTGTAAAGAGCTGATGAATTTCACAGATATGCAGTGATGCATTTGGTGTTTGTTTGTGGTCCTTGGGCCTGGCAGCTATCACAGCTATCACAACGACACGTGTGTCTTGGATAAGCCCAGTTACTTCCTTCCTCCCAGATAAGGGCAGAGAGCGCACAGATTAGAACCGTGGCCATTCATTCAGATAAAGGAGGGCCTCACAGACACACAACACAGTGTTATTTTAGCTGGTCATTCTCTCAGTCACTCTCCCCCTCAGCACCAGCAAGGACACACACAAACACTGGCATGCATGTGTACACTAGATCTGCATTCACATATGTTTCACTGCTTATTGTCTCTATCAACACATTTCACCTCAGTGTCACACACACACAGATACACACACTTTGGACCAGACATGATCCAGAGCCTAGAGAAAGCAAAAAGTGCCGGGGGCAGAATCCACAGACTAGAAATTCCTGAAAACAACATCTTTTCTTTTGAAAGATATATGTTCACTTCCTGCAGTGTTGTTGCTCTCATCTTTCCATGGCGCCCCTCTGTTTTGAGTTGTCCCCCCTAGTTGACCCTTCGCTATGCCCCATCCAGATGAGCCTTGTAAACAGGCTGTTTCCACACACCTTTGCTTTGGTGTGTCGACGCCCACCGCCTCACAACTCTGATGTAGGGCCTGCTCTGATAGTGCATTCCAGCTGCAGGTGCTGAAAGCTAGAAACCATCTCGCCACACCCACCCCCAACCTAACATCAGCACTGTGCCCCACCATCCCGTGTTCCCCCACCACCCACAATGCGATGTTACCACCTTCTAACCATGTCTAACCCTAGACCTAGCTCAGCCCACCCTAAGATCCTGACAACCAGTATCACAGACCAGGACAGGAAATGCTCAGTCCTTGTCGGCGGGGCAGACAGACGTTTACTCTATCAGCAGTGAAAGACTGATTAGATTAGTTTTGGAGGAGGGCAAGCATCCCACACAATGTGTTTGAACTCCAGCTGCTCCTGATACCTCCTCTCCCCTTTGCACACATTAAAAGTCTAACCCTAACCCCCACCGCCACCACTTACAAAAAAGCCAGGGGTCATCCTGTCAAGTGGCTGTCAACAGATCTCATTTACACAAAACTAAACACATGGCTATGTGCAATGTTAAGTGGGACGCACTGGTACTGATTTGCGGCTGATGAGGGTTAAGGCCTCGCTAGTTCTTGGTGGAGGAAGAAAAAGTTCATCTTTCTTTATGCACACTTCTAAGAGACAAAGTTATTGTTTTGTATTAAGGATGCAGTATATTACAGAATCAGACACCCTGTGAGGGGATTCAGTTCACTTCAGTCAGATATATTCAAACCTTCATTTATTTTCATAAAAACACTCACCAAAATAGGACGAAATTAATTTGCTGATTCATTTTGCTGCTTTTTTTTTTATATTGGGCAACCTAATTAGGTTTCCACACAATATGCAACAGGCAAGCTTTTATCATAATACTGCCTTTTGTTTCCATGGTTTCCATTCAGCACATAATGCTTGCTAAAGGATGAAAAAAAAGGAAGAAAAAGCATGATTGATGACTCTTGCTAGAGGCACATAAACATAAACAACCAGCACTGATTGATTAAGTTTCTCGCTGACTTTTGTTTCTTAAACACCAGTTAAAGCAGCACTCGCTGGAACGTGGGCCTGCTAGCTGCCATTTTCTGCCTCCGGGGCATTTTTAGCACTAGCAAGAACGAAAGAAGGAGAAATTGGACCTGGTGACCAGTGGTTCTTCACAAGTGACTTATAGGCACTCAGAGTGAGTGATGCCTCGGCTCGCCCCGCTAGCAGAAGCAGTCCATTCATTCATTCTGAGCCAACGAAGTTATGAGAGCTTTTTTATTCTTATGAGCTTTTCTGGTAACTGGGTTTTCCAGATGCACATGGTGAATTCTTTGATAGATGCTGCCCTCCGTGTCCCTTTGGTAAATGCCCCGTGAGTGCCCTGGAAATAGATGGATTATTATGTGGGTGGGTGACTGTACCGTAGCAGAGCAGTTGTGTATGCCACACAGGAAGTGCAGATTTGTGGAGCAAGGCACAACCTCCAGGGAACAAGCCTGTTAGGATAGGAAATGGCATATCTCAGTGGCACTAGAACTATAGAGATTCAAAACACTTGGTACTAGAATTATTAGGTTTTGAAAATGCATGGATCTTCACGTCTATGTAAATACACAAGATGGATTCAGTGTTTGACACACAAAATCCAATGGCAGTCCGTAGTTTTGCTATATTTGAACTTACTTACAGTAGTTACTTGGTGTGATGCCATCATGAAACTGCAAGTACAGTATGGCTATCTTTGAACCTCCTGGATGAGGTGACCTCATGCTGACCTTCCAGAGCCTAGAGGTCACTACTCTGACAAACAGAAAAACAAAAAAAAAAGGCTTTGTCACAGACGGCGAGCAAACACTGAAGGGAACAGCTGCGAGTTTTGTACTGACCATGCAAACTGCTGTAGGCTTTGTAAGGTCATTATATGATAATGAAAATCATTACAGAATTACATGGGGGTTTAGGACATGAGAGCAGCGGGGAGGGGAGGGGAGGGCCACATTGGGTTTGATAAATGGACTGTGAAGGTGCCCATCTGGCCCTCTCTATGGCTTTTTCTTCCTGCTCTTTTATCCACTCTCGTCCTTTACTACCCCTCTTTCATTCCCCTCCTCTGTTCTCCAGCGGGCCAGTGTAAAAGCAAGCAGGCCTGTAGTGAAAGATTAACAGAGTGCAAACCCAACTCACCTCTGTGGAGGAGAAAAGAAGAGCGGAGACAGACGGAGGTGTTTATGAGGGTTTGCAAATGACTTGGCAAACCCTGTCCTCCCATTTCTCAGTGTGGGCCGATAGGAGAGTAGGCAGCCATTGACCTTTGGCATCGGAAACAGTTGGACAGCTCAGGACGTGTGAATCGCCATAGTTTGGAGGCACTTAGGTGGTAACTTACAAGGTTTAAAATAGTCTTTTTTAAATTTGTGTCACAGACCTCCTCAGATTAGAGAGGGAAGAGAATGATGGCAAGCGCAAACAAGTTTGTCACTGAAAAGAGTTAAACTTATGCAATTTTGCAGCATTTTGGGTTTATACCAAGTCTAAGTAAGACCTAGCAAATGCTGCAGCAGTGGCAATGGGATGGAAATACATCATATTCATGTGAAGCCCATTGAGACATTGTACATGATATTAAAGGGCCTTTTCTCTCTTTTTTCAAGGATGACAACTTGTTAGGCATTTCAAATGTTCAGACTTTTTTTTCATAATGCAAGTTTACTACAGTTAAAGTTATGTATCCATGAGAGAGTATCTAGTTCCTGTTATTACCATGTAGTTTTAATGTTTGTTTTGTATTGGATATATGTTAAGAACTGACAATTGTCATTTAAAATGGCAACTTATTAGAGGCAAATGTCCTTTTATTATCTAATTCCATTCCAGTCACCCTGGACAAGGAGACAAGGAGTTGACCCACACCGAACAGGTTGGGGTGTCACTATAATAGCTGTACACTCCAAATCTGTGGCGTAGTACATCTGTTGCCTGTGTTTATTATGTTTTTCCAACTTGTTGAGAGTTAGTGAGGTCTTTATCCCAAGACAAAGGCAACATCAGCTGACATGGCAAGGGCAGAGAAGGAGGTCCACGTGTCCACAGCTGCACCCATCACTCAGCTGTCCATCTTGACCCATGACCCCGTAGGCCGTCCCCCAGCCTCCTTCGGCTTTATGTTTCCTGCCATTGTCATCCTCTCTTGTCTTCACCTGGACAGGGTGCTGCTACACAAAAGGCCCAGTCTGTCATCAAAACCAAGGGTCACTGGGGGCCGAGGCTGTGCCCAGCCGGGGATGACCCCACCAGTGATGTCAGCTACCAGTTGCACCCCTGTGGAGATGCATAGAGACTGAGAAAAAGGACGAGAGAGACCTTCGTTGGCTGGCACTTCATTCCAGGAGTGGTGACATTTCCATTGTGTTGTCCCTGACAGACCCGGCCCCGATTCCTGCACTGGGGTGGGACTGGGAGTTAGGAGACAATGGAGGTCCCCTGTCCCAGATGGGACTTGGAAAGATTGTCAGTGTCGTGTCCACAATAAAGATGGAAAGACCACAGCCTTGTCTAATGTGGCCAATGACCTCCGTAAAGCCTTAGAAATGGGGGCGCCATACTGCAGGAATTGCTATCATGCCATAGACAACTCACTCTCTTTATACACTCATGGATTTGCATGGCACAGGTTCCCATAGACCATCATCTGTTAACCTGTCAATGTACAAGTGATGGGTGGGGTTTCTAAAGTTTTAGAATGTAGGCAGTGTGTCATGACATGATCTGCACGGCTATTACGTGGACGGGTTTGTGAAACAGGGTTTGTGAGGTACAGTTAAGAGAAAGTGGTATTAAGCTGTTAATAAGAAGGTTTAATTAGTGAGGGTGGTGATGGTGTTTGGGGCTGGCATCACAAACCAACGTTCTGGTTGGCGACTGGTCCGTCCGGGCATGTTGTCAACCAGGCCTGTGTGATGTAAGTTGTAACCCGAGGTGACAGGTTATTCAGATCTCCCAGACAACAGCCCCACATTTGCCTCTACATCACGACAGCGTTTCTGTTTTGCAAGCAGAGCAGACAGGGCTAGCTCAGTCTGTTTTCCTTGGCATGAGTTGCCAGCCAAAAGTTTTTCTGGCTGCGCCATTGTTTCTCTTTACCTCAGGGGTTTGCCCGCTGCAATGGTGGGCAAACACCTGTGTGTGGTGGGTGGAACTCTTATCCCAAAGCCATGTCCTCTATCTGTGTTGTCTATGTGTCTTTTTCTTTGTACCACATACTTTTGCCGTCACCGGCATTGCTGTGTTTACTTGGTTCAGGGCACTGGAGGAGAAAACAAATAAGTACATGTCATCTGTCTCTTTCATCGCCGGCCAGCCTGTAATTAGCGCAAACGCAGTGGTTAGCCTAAGACGCTGTCGTCTAATTTGTCTGTCTTTATCTAAAACATGTCTGTGTGGTCCCCTAGACCGGTTACATGCGTGCAGCGAGATCGCCTGTGGCCTGGGTGTTTGTGAGGTGTGTGTTTTTGTGTGCTTGATTGTAAATTATGAATTCTTCTCTCATGCACCCGCCCCTGTTTAGCAATCAGTCAGTTATGCATGACATGTCCTGACCTCAGCAGAACCTCACAGCTGCTGTTGCCGTAGCATTCGTCCTCCCATCTTCGCTAGCTCCCAAGCTGGAAAGTACTTCAGGGTATGTCTTATACTTGCAGGAATGTACTTTGAACAAGATGACTGATGATGCTATTTCTTTATCTTCTACTTACTGTACAAACAAGTTCTACCCGTGTAAATATGCACTTACCTCTATCTTGCCTGGTTCTCAAACAAGCCAGTAATTAGCCGTTGAGGTACATGCTTTCTCTCGTTTTGTGGTTAGGTGTGGGAATGGAAGGCTTGCAACTGGCAGGAATCAGTATCACACTCTCTCTTTGTGAAATTCTCAATCCACTTATCCCTAACTGAGTCACAACTGCATTAAATTGCTTACAGGTTTTAATTGAAACAGTCATTTCATAATTATGCATTTCACAGTGCGAGCTTGGCAATGCAATGGGGCACAGAAAGGGAGAAAGAGAGAGTTAAAAATGTCATTAAAAGTCCCACAGACATTTAAACACACTTGTTGCAGAGACAGTTGCCCATTTAATGCTGCCTTTTTTAATATGGAAACAACATTTGTGTTTGGAAAAGACAATGTGGTCAGGGGAGGGAGGGAGGGTATGGGTTTGGGCCTGTTTTACTGGTAGTCAGGAAAACCAGGACATTCTTTCTGGTCAAACCCAACATCCCAGAGAGCTGATAGAGCATGATTGGGTGAGGATGTGTGGCAGGCATGTGAAACAAACAGCAAGAACATAGCATTATGGATCGGTTGAGGGTGTGCTCACCAAAAAACACTGTCATTACTGTTTATCTCATCTAAATCCTGTTTGTTCTTGGTTGGATAGCAGTTCTCCTTAAAACATTAAGTTGAAACTGTGCCTATTTAGGATTTCTACATGTTTTTACTTGTTTGGAGGTTAAACATTTCTGTGCTGGTTTCAGGTCGTTACTATTTAACGTCTATATCACAGAATTAACTGAAGGAATGTATGCCGTGTTTAAACACACACACACACGCACATTATACATGCCCCCCACACTCAACACACACACCTCTACCCCCCCCGCTCTATATACACACGTGTTTCTCCCCTCCTCTGTTAATTATAACCTACACTGCTGGAACACTTCATTTCATATCAAGCATATTGTCTCTTCAAGGCTGGCAGGCAGGTCATAAATTATCCTGAAGGTGAGGATGGAAGTTGGAGGAGATAGTTATGAAAATTTCATCTGTCTGCCGTAGCGGCCGCAGCTGCTCCTGTCACCAGCCGTGTGCTGGAGGAATTACACCGGGTCAGCGTTTGTGTGTACGTGTGTGGGTGTGTTCTTCAATTTGCGCATATGCGTAGGTACATGAACACATGTGAGCAGTTACAGTGTGCACGTATATACAGCACTCATGCGTGCAGGTCTCTGTGTATCTCCACATTTGTCCCTGCGTGCATGTGTGTGTTCCTGTGTGTGTCGCTGGGCCAATGTGTACAGCGGGGTGGCCAGGTAGGACCTGCCTGTCAGTGTGTGGAACATCTCTGGCGTCCCTGTCACCCCAGGGCCCCCAGCTCTGCCCTGAAGCAGGGAGATTTGGAGGGGGGACAAGCTCGCAGGGCGGTCCCCAAGCTGTCTCTGTTCATTACCGCTACAGAGACGGGACGTGGCCGGCAGGTGGCCAGACCTTTACTCCTTACCTACTGTGATCATCTGCTGCTCCACTCTGTGTATGTGTGTCTGTGTGGGTGTGCAAGCGTGTTCGAGAATGAAAAAGAGTCAGAGGAAATCCATAACTTATGTATTCGAGCAGGGAAGTGCATATTTTGTATTTGACCTATGAATGTGCGTTTGTGTCTCTGACAGATTATTGCATTGAAGCAAGGTGCCTGTGCATGCACATCTCCTAATGGCTATGCTTACATATTTACAAATGTACAGAAATTCTGCATTTGGAGAAATGGGAGTGCTGCTGTGGCACTTTCTTGACAGAACGCAGAGCAGCTCTTCTCAGCAGACAGCCACTCCAAGTGGCAATTAGTAAGAAAAGAAAAACACAGTAAGACTCCCCCCACGTCCCCTCATCCCTTCCTATGTCAATCTGCAGTTTCCTGCAAAAATTCTATTAGGGCCAAAGTCCATAGCTGTTAATTACAATTCTAACTAGCTTGCCTCCTGACGAATGGATGGCTTCAGCAGCGATGTAGGATAAAAGGGATATCAGCGATTTCACTTCCCTGTACAAAGGCTGCCTCTGAAATGGGTCATCAATCCCATAGTGATAAATGTCTGGTGGAGTAATGACTCTCTTATCGGCGCCGGATTACTGCAGATATTTGTAATTAGTGTAGCCACACAAGTCCCCGACAGATGTTTTTGAGGCGGCACAATATTGAAGCCTTGTTTTAGTGCTAAATGGGAACTTTCTGCAAAGAATAGGGATAGTTAGAGCTATTGTATTGCTGCAGACATAGGTGAATCTGTGAACTGAGCCGCTGTTTTGTCAGTGGAAATGTGCTGTGCACACACACCTACAGAACACTCAAATGTATGTAGCCACATGTACACACACGTACACACACACACACACACACACTTGAGCTCATGACCTGATAGCTAAATACACAGCCTGAGGTCCATCCTTTAGATACTGAGCTCAGCCGTCACATGACTGTGGGAGCCAGGGGGTTCCTCTTCTCCTCCTGTTCTTCCTCCTCCTCCTCCTCCTCCTCCTATCCCAGCCCCAGAGGTAGCCACTGCTATGCCAGGGGGAGTGAACGATACACTTTTAACTTCCATTTCTCCTGTTTTGGGTCGAGACTCACTAGCCGCCCTGAAGTTTTATCCTTCTTCCTCCTCTTCCAGCTCTCATGAAATCACAATGTGATGTATTCAGCCCGAGGTGTAGCTCTATTCACAATGCAGTTTGACACTACGAAGCCCTGCTCCCCTCTGCTTTCACAGTGCATCTGTACAGATGGGCTGCTGACAAGTCTGAACCACTAATACAATTGTCCTGACTGTAGTCGACAGCTACTAAAAATGTTTAATATACACCTATAAAAGGGAGACCTGTGTTTGTTTCATTTCTGTCTCTCTCCATAAATATCTGTATATGAATATATAGGTATTGTAGAGAACTAATGAATCCTTTGTGTCTAGATTTCATATTGGTCGAGGGCTGTGCTCTGTTGCCAAAATATACGCTCACTAACCCACGGTCCGACACACCCACAAACCTATACACACATACACAGCCTGCCCGGCACTGACAGACGTGTAAGCAGATGCAGCCAGAACTGGTAATGGCAGGTGATTATAAGTGGCACACGTGCCAAACTAATTAAACCCCTGGGTTGACAGCAGCATTTGGTAGCACTGGCATTCTGGCATGCTGGCATTAGAATAATTGTAGCAGCAGCACATTTCACCTGCGAGACTGCAGCTAACAACGTCATTTATTTTACAGCAGGCTGCACCGGATGTTGCTACAGAGGCTCGAGTTAGCTTGCTTTAGGTTTGACATGTATAGCAACCTCTGGCACAGATGGGACAGCTTTTCTCTGTCTGTTTGAGCCACACTCTGCTGGTCAATGTTTTGCTTGGGGGTATATTGTTTCCATATTTTAGGCACGTACACAGTGCAAAAATGGTTCATCGAGTTGTTAATTATGTTAAAGTTAAGTTTAAATAAACTTAAACTTTAAATCAAAAGCCTTTCTTTTTCTAAATGTAAAACTGAAGGATAAATAAGTACAGTTCATCCACTCAACGGTTTGTTTGAATTTGTGAACTTGTGATAATAATAATGACACTGATAATAATAATAGAGTTTACAAAGATACAAACAGACATGGGAACATAAACCCACATGTATCTTTACATACATACAGACAGTATTTACAATTTTCCAGTCTTTCTATACTGGACATACACACACATACCCCCATAAGAATAAGATTAATATTTACTCAAACACATATAAACATGAATACATTTGTATATTATCGATGATAAAAAAAATTAAACAAAATAATTTAGACAATATATAAAAATAACAAAACTTGGAAAATAAAATTAATTAAGGAAAGCTGTAAGCTAAGAAATCAAGTCTGAAATACTGAATTTTAAGAAGTGATTTGAAGGAGGACACAGAGTCATCCAGCCTGATCTCCTCTGGCAGGCTGACCCGGCTCTGCATGTCCCCTAATCAGGACACACTGCAGCAGGCAGGCAGGAAGGAGACAAGGACAGGAGGACGAGTCTCTCACTTTGTTCAGTTCTCAGGTCATCACAGCTCCAGCTGGAGGGCTGGAGCTGTGATCCACCTCACAGGGGTCAGAGTTATGCCATGAGGTCAAAAACTGCACCAGGAGGCCCACCTGCACACGTGCATCTTCACACATACACTTTATACGCACACACACACACACACACACACCTGGACGGTTGAGTAAGAGTTCTGACATACCTTCAGTTCTGTGGAAACTAGTCTGGCTGTAACCGACTGATTCATGCGATTGCCTTGTGCTAAGCAGCAGGTGTGGCTGGGCCAGGTGCACACCGCGCTGCATTGCAAGGTGTGTGCACTCCGATACAGTATCTGTAAGTGTAGGAGTGAGTGCAAGGTATGTAAGGTCACTGCGTGTATTGTCAGATTTATGGGCCGTGGCGTGGCATATCATATGCTGTCATGTGATCTCCAACGAAGACCTTAGACAACCGTAGTATTCCCATGCTGTAAATCACAGTGGTGACAAATAGGGTGTATTCAGCTCCCACACATTTTCCCCATAGGCTGCACTGTCTTGTCCACTTGCACATAATTGCTTCCTTGCTTTACTGCATATGTATCACTTGCTGAAGCATCACTTTACATTTTCAGGTTTTATTGCACATGCACGGACAGTGTTCCCTCTCGATAGCTACTGTGTTAAGCTGGTTGTAGAAGAAGTGAAAAATCAGCTCTTTGAAGGCACAAGTAAGTGGCCGATGGCGGCTGATAGCTGGGGCTTAGTGGATCCTCATTATGTGCTGTAGCAAGCTGATTAAAACATTTGATTTGTTCCCAGTGTGTGTGTGTGTGTGTGTGTGTGTGTGAGCGTACAGTCAAGTGCCTGTGTGTGTCCTGTGCATGTGCAAGCGTACATGTGCAAGCGCATGTGTGAAAGAGTAGGCCTTTGGGCTGATGCGGTGTGTTATCTGTTTTTTCAACCTTGTCATACTAATTACAGTCCATATTTACTTACATTCTCTTTTTGTTTTCTGCCCTCGATAGGCATCTGTGAGCGCTGCTGCCTCGGCTGTTCTCATTAACAAACTGATGATGTGTGATAGGTCTATCTAGTGATGATACAGGGAGCTTTTCCAAAAAAAGAGGTCATGATACAAATGTTGTCAGCTTTTTGCAACCACAAAGAATTATGTTCTTGTTATCAGTGACGCTGTGATTGCAATTTTGCCAGTGAGTGTTGGTGGGGAAACACTCAACATGTTCAAATCAAAGCCAAATAAAAAAAAGGCATAACATTAATTTGTATCAGAACCTTATTAAATTGTATTATTATCCCACGATAGGCTAAGTGACTGCTTCCCAACTTGAGGAAGGGATGTGAGATGGCTGACAACAAGAAAGAGAAGAAGAAAAAAAGGCTGCACAAAATGTCTTTTTTTCCTCTGGAAAACGTGATAGTTTGGGCATGTACAATTACTGAAATGAAACAATCTGAAAGTGTAAATATCAGAAAGTTTCTGTTGCTTCATTTTATATGGCCACAAGCCGTACAGTTTGAAAACCACAGGCTGAATACTGTTTCTGAGGTACAGACTTACAAGTTAAATAACTCAGATGGAACATATTTCTACTCTTTTATTTCTTGTCCCTCTTGGATCACTGACTCCGTGACCAGTCCACCAGTGGTGGTCTTTGTCAAGTTACCAATCATGTTCGCTGCACGGGTCGCTCACCACATGTCACCCGAAGAAAAAGACGAATTGGACCTGACCACACCCTGACACTGCTGCTGGCTTTTTGGGAACACTGTTTCTGATTAACCAAACCCCTTCAGTTAACTAATCTGGTTCATCAACATCATTATGCGAGTCTGTGTGGGTCAGAGAGACATAGACCAACTAACAGTAGGATTTGTAAATGGTTAAACTGAACAGGAAGCTGTGTGCAGATACATGGTGGGGTGAGCAGGGTAAATCACCGACAGCTGAGTTTTATATGAGGGAGGTGGGTGGTAGGGTGTTTCGGGGGTGTGAATGGTTTTATATGAGTGTGAGTGACTGATTCCCAGACACGGAGCACAGAGCATCCTGAATGGGTAAATGGCATTTATTCAGCCGGTTAGTCTGGGAAAACATATGGTGCCATTTGGAGGCCCAGACTGGTGCACGCTGTTCTCCTGTAATTAGACTGGCCCAGCAGAGCAGCTACATAACTGCTTCATGATAACCGCCCTACTGTAGCCTACAGTGCTGCTGCCACCCAGCCCTGGCTGCAGCACAGGACCAGCACACCGCATTACACATCCTGTTAACACACTGTTCAACACCAGTGATCACCAGTGACACCACAACTTTGGCAGCTGCACATGTGCACTGAGGGCCAGATTTACATTTACGCATGTGACGGCACAAACAAAAATATGCACAGCACCTTTCAATCAGTTTGTGCTTGCAAAGTTTACCAATGCACTTTGCAAGCACAATTTCAGTTCGATTTACCAAAAGCAGCAACTGTGTGCGCAATCAGTGGCTGGGGCTGCCTTCCAGTTGCATTCTGGGAATGAAGAGTACCTTCAAATGTGCCGTTCAGCAGTGGGATTTAATTATCAAATATATTGATGTCTGTAACTAAAATTGTTATAATTGTCCTTATTTGTAGAAAGGCTGAAGTAGCAGTCATTAAACAAACTTATAAGAAAATGAAAAAAAAGATGTATTCACATAAAAACAAGAGGAAATATTGCTTATAAAAAACTTAATAATAAAATAAAACGCAATATAAATGTCAAATCAAAGCATATCCGCAGCACATTAGTAGCTCAGTGAATGTCAAGTTCAAGTTTAATGACCACTCGGCTTCAGCTCCCCATCCACTCTTTGTTTGGTCAGATATTGCATTATTTTATATGTTATAAAACATTTGGTTATTGCCTTCCTTTATTATTAGTTCAGTGTTTCATTTTATAATTGGATACTTTTTCTTTTACTACCTTGGTACAGCTGCCCTGTAATTTTTTGGCGGGAGCTCTCCTTCTTTGTAGTCAGAGATGTTTCTATAGAATTCCTCCCTACGCACACAGACACAACCTTAGTTTAATATACCTGTGCATATTTGAACCTGGGCGGCACTGAGGCTCTGCGGTTTGCACGGTTGCCTGTGTTGACGCTGTTCTACCGTTGTTTGCGTGGGTTTCCTGAAAAAAACTGAAAACTCTAACTTTGTGAATGTGATTGTCTATAGAGTATATGAATGTTAGCCCTGTGATAGACCAGCAAGCTGTCAGGATGTAACCCATGTCTTGCCTAATGTGTGCTGGGATAAACTTGAGCTCCCTGTAAACAGAAGTCCAGCAGAATGCACAATAAAGCCCTTTTATCATATATTAACCCATCATTAGTGCGTTCATCCCTTAAAGGAATGCTCCACTAAAATACATCTTTTGAGAGTCACTTTCTCACCCTTTGGCCTGCACTTTACCTGCTTTGTGTAAGAAGGTAGGACACCTTCTCTATCTCTCTTTTGTCTTTGCTCTTTCTTTCTTTTTTAATCACTCCCCACCCTCCCTGCATCAGGATCATGGGAGCAGATTGTGGGTTGAAGGCGTGGGCTGTGTTGGCAGGGCTGTGGGGGCGTCAGCTGGGCTGTTGTCCCGTCAGGGGGGAACAGGCTGGCAGCCCGGCGGGAAGGCCCTTTTAAAGATGCACTGCTGGGAATCGGACTGAGCCAGTGCCTGGTCCAAACCACGTACACACCACGCACACACTCACACACATCAACACACACACCGGGAGGGATTGGTAAGGAAAGTGGTGGGGGTGTCCAAACCTGGGATAAAGACATTTCCTCCCTCATTTATAAAAATCTGACACCACCAGTCTGCCCTCTCCTCCTCCCTCATCAACATCCCTTCACAAAGATCACAGACACACACACACACACACACACACACACACACACACACACACACAAACACACACACATACACATGCAGCAAAAATCCAAGCTGCAGTTCCTCTAATGACCAGTAGATGCTGGCTCGGAAAAGAAAATCTCCGGCTTCACAGGATTCCATGAAAAATCTGTCAATTTGTCCTTCAAAATACGGTAAATAAATTAATATTTTTTCATATATATATATATATATATATATGTATACATATATATGTGAAATTGTTTTTGCTACACTATATTTATATAGATTGCAATATTTTGCAGGGTATGTTTGTTCCACCTTTGCTCCACCCAGGCCTCCTTTTTTTTCAAATTAGAATTTTGTGGCTTCAGTAAACGCCAAGTTGGCAAAAAGCCTCCCCATAGAAACTTATGTGCAGTACACAGATCCTACTTCTGTGTCTTTCCATGTCACTGCGTAAATCCTTACACATGATTGAAACATCTCAGCGGGGTTGGAGGACATTTATGGGTACAGCAAGCATTGTCGCACTTCTCTACACATTGCAGACCTAATATGTACAGCTAACACTCCCTCAACACGCACACATATACTTACATACTGTACTACATACTCTCTGTGTCCAGGAGGGGCTGTCTGCGTGGCATGCTATTCTCTTGTTGTCTGTTAGCAATTGCAGCATGTGAGAGCACTGCCAGATTTGCATATGCCGCCATGTATATTTCAGCAGCGTTTAAGACACACATCACCGGCAGTGAATTATGCATGGGGCTGATACAGTGGAGGTGCTTGTTTTATGCACTTGTGAAGGGAAACTGAACTGTGTTTTCTTCTGCTCATGACGCTCAAGGCCCAAGGCCCATTAAAGCACACCGAGCAGGCAGCTTCTAAATGGACTGGCGGTGTACATGGTATTCCCCTCTAACAAAGGGGGCCTGGCATAGGGAAAGGCGTCCGACAGGTTCTGACAGCTAGGTAATAGGATTCCCACCTCTCCAAAGGGACTGACTGAGGTGCTGTTGTAGTATCCATGTAGACCTCTCTGTCTTTTTATATGTGAATGTGCATGTGTGTTTGTTAAATGCGGTGCTGTGGCAGAGATGAGTGACTGAATAATTCAAAACTGGCATGTCTCACAAAATGATGCAAACCCGTGCATGGATTGTCAGTGGGAGGAATAGAGTGTTGCAGTAAAGACAGCCTAAAAGGCTCTTATGCATTATAAACAAGCCTTTTGAAAATGTTTTCTCATATGCAAATATGGAACACACACAGCTGCAATGGCTTAATATGAATCTCTCCCATTCACTGCAAATCCAAATGAGGCATAGGGCTGTTTATGTTTATATTGTGTGTGCGACTGCTAGAAGAGGATGGAGGGGTGTTGGTCGAGGCACATGAAAGATACAATAAAAGACAATTGTGCTGCTATCAGTGTTTACTTCAAAGAAGGAGCAGTTCGAGCTGTGGCTTTGCCTGCAAACGGCAGTCGTGTTCGTAAGCCTCTTCTGGACTAAGGAAATAGACTGCAGAGGATGAGCATCATTAGATATGTCATTTAAGACACCTATACTCTCCTACTGCTCTATATTTATCCACTTGCAGGTCTCTAACAGGCCCTTAGGTCAACACATTGTGTCCCTGCCTGTCAGCTCAGCAGTGGCCGGGACATATGTGGTGGATAGAGACAATATGAAGCCACTTGCTTGTCACCCTGCCCTCTCCTCTCCTCTCTTCTACTCCTCTTCTCTTTGCCTCACCTTGCCACTGGATGCATTTGTGACAATTCATATATTCCGGTTATAGCAGCCTTGTTTACCTTGGCTCAGTACCAGTGATTCTGCTATTTATAGAGTTCGTTTTAGCCACCTCTGCGTGGTAAATGATGATAAGCCTAGCCTGTAATAAACAATCTCGTAAACAGCTCTGCAGCTCAGCCCTTAATGGCCTTAGGGGCTTGTAAGAGCTTTATAACACATTTATTACCCCTTTAATAGCCGAGGAGCTGTGAGCCATAACATAAGCTAACACTAATTTAATTTCCTGACACATATTGGCTTTATGTTATCTTTAGGTTTTGGTTATTTTGCCAACTTGATTGATTTCATACCTTGTCCCATGTAGGCTCTTGCTTAATGCATTGTGACACCAAAGAGAACTATACTCAACACTTGCCTCAATTATTTTGCCACTTGGTATTCAGAGTCTGGTAAGAGAAGAGGAGAAACCATTACTTTGTTAGCCAAAAGCACACATTCACTCAGAACAGACGAAAGGGCCAGCATGGGGAATAGAGATATTTGATGTTGAATCTCCCCCTATTTACAGTAGGATGCCTGAATAAACGTGTTCAGAAGCTGGAAAGCAGCATTATGACCCATAACCCCGAGGTATTTGAAATGGAACAGCAGGACTTACTTTGAAAAAGAATAGGAGATGTGCTCTGGGCTCACTGTTTATACCTTGATGTGATTTGGACTGAAATATATAAAAAAAAATGCCTGTTTATCTGTTCTTTCCCTTTCGTCCATGGTTGAAAATTGCAGGGTTTAGGAAAGGGAGGCTATTCAGATGCACTGCATTGCTGGCAGTGGTTGGAAAAAAAGGAAATCTCCTCTTTTGTTTTAGTGTCTGACGTTGGTAGAACATTTTTCAACAAGTATTATTGTAAAAGTTTTCATTATATTGTTAGCTATTTACCCATTTTTCTTGTCATCGCTGTTCAAACCAGATTTTAATGGTTTCCATGGCATTATATTTGAAGGATCTTTTTACAAGGTACAGATTTTTGATCATACAAGTGCCCTTTCGGCAACATTTTCCCATTATGGTTTATTAAACGAACTCTGGGGCCTGGGTATCTACTTTTGGATCCGATGCTTCTTTCTCCAAATACCAATTCCAACCTTTCCTCAATTATTCTTTTGTTTGAAAAGAAGCAAGGTATCAATCTTTTATGTTTTGGAAAAATCTGATGAGTGCTATTTGCCGGACCTCCTGCTCGACAGAGATTGTGGAGCTGGCATGGGGAGAGAAACACGAAATTGCAGAGTAAATCAATACTGGGCCAGTAATGTTAGGGGGATCCCCTTTCAAAGAGCAGAGCTGAATTTGTACGCCTTATGTTTTTGATCTCTTACTGTACTCATTTCATTCCAGACGCAGTTGTTATCATAGTTGCTGTTGTTTGTATGTTATTTTAGCTTCTTTCCCAAGTAGCTATTTTGCAATTTGGACAAAAATACAATTAAAGGCCCATCTGTTTTCAATGGTACTAACGTCAGACAGATGGGGTCTGACTATTGAAGCCATACCAGGATCCTGGCAGGTTAGAGGCTTCAGTAATGAACATGCTAAATATGCGACCAGGCTGATTTCATCATAACAAGGCCTGTATGGGTTAAAATGGGTAAATTTTCTTTTTCATAAAGTTAAGCTGTCGCACTTTAGCCTTGGCGATGGTCCGAGAGGAATACAGGACTCATGTTTATAGGTATTCGCCCCTAGTGGTGTAAGTTTCAGTTGCATTTGGGACTCTTCTTAATCATGCCATGCTTCTGTCTCTTGAGACTAGTGCAGTTAAGGTGTTATTGTTGACAAACTGAAAATTGTCTGATATTCCACAGTGACAATTTGTCAAAACGTGATGATACAAAGTGATGAAGGAGCAATAGCATCCTTTTTATCCCAATATTGTTTTAACTCACAAACAGCAATTTGTTTCCTCAGTCACATGTTTTGCATGTTTTCAGCACCTCAGTGTACTATGAAGGCACAAGTTTGCAGCATGAGAGTCCTAATCGGGCCCCTAACCACTAAACCTGACAATGTTAGTTAGTATTTTGTGGGACATGCAATCCTGATTCTGGTTGAGCTGTGCTGGGCCACTGTAAAGACCACATTACTTTACAGAGACCACTGCAACTTTTGAGGAGTCATGGGATTTGTCACATGCTTTCACTTTCAAACTCCTCACATTAAGCTTCAAACCACTGACCCTATGCCTGCCCTATTATAAATGTCAAAGAAAACCTCACAAAACACATCACACTGATCCCTTACTGTAGGCATAGCGCATGTGTGTAAACAGCTTTGGCCACAGTCATGTATGCGTTATGGAGTAGTTTTCTTGCTTCCTGTCTGATCCTGTTCCTTCCTGGGCTGCTACAATACAGCAGTAGTCAGGAAGAACAAAGAGGGGGCTTTTTTGGTACTTGCTAACTCCTGTTTTAGATACAATGACTACCAAATTTGCTACTAAAGCTGCGCAACAGTAAATAAACTATTCTCACAGATAATGATATCCCCTACTGACAGCTGTCCTAAAATGTTTAGGTTAATTGTAACAAATACACGTATCCACCCTGTTCTGTCTGTGTGAAACACTTGTGAATGTGTCGGATCAGGTTTTCTGGGGACGGAGGCAGGGTCTGGGAGTGATTGATCACACTGTGTTGAGCCTGATGGACTCAGGTCTTCACTGAAGTACAAGCACCCGCCCACTCCTCTTGCCTTCCAAGCATGCAAGCACAAACATTTCTAACACAGGTCTTTTACCTAGAAACAAGCCAGAGGGCTCTGACCAAAACACTTCTAATATAGGAAAATTGAGCTGCTTTGAACTTTCGTGTTTTTGATAACTACTTGGTATGCTTCCTGGAGGATAACCTGTGGGCTTGGCTTCCCAAGCTTTAATCCCTTTGATTAAGTGCCAGGGCAAGATAGCTCAGCACTCAATAGGCCTTTTACCTTCCTAATATCCCCACTGTCCTGGGCTTGAAAGCACCAGTGCTCTCAACTCTCAGTAGGTGAATTTTTAGCCCTCCTTAGACTCCTCTGCAGATAGTTGTTTTCAAAGTTTGGGCCAATAACCTCCTTCCTGTCTGTGCCCTTTCCCTTGTCCCTCATCCTGTTTTAGGTCAAGGTGTCCTCTGTTCTTTTGCTCTGTTTATGCATTATGATTCATAGCAACAAGAGCGTACGTGGTACGGTACTGTGCCTCCTTCCCCTCCTTCCCTCCCTTTCAGTGACCAAGTGGAGCTGACGGCAGGGCCTCAGCCTCCGCAGATTAGCAGGGCTCAGAGGAGGAGCACTCTTGCTGGGGCAATTATACTGAGTGTTGTGGGTTGCCAGATGCTGGATGAGGCTTGGGCCTTGGTTCCATACTGGTGGATCAACCCTAGAAAGCTACAGCTAAATGCGGGAATCGTTGAAGGTCTAGTCCACCCAAGACCCCCACCATCATCTCAGCTCATGGCTGTTTTGTGTGTGCACAGATTTCCACGTCTCTTGCCTGAATGATAGATAAAGTATATTATTATTATAATCATTTTGGCAATATATCACACCTTTAATCCCACTGAACAACTTAATTTATCCGTGTAAAGACAGCTGGACGTGACAGCAGATGATTGTATATTAAACTAAGAAATACGTTTTCAAATCATTTCACTGTTCAGTAACATTTTTACAAATCAAATCTTAATTTAAAGTGAGTGATTTATCCCAGAGTTTCAGTGGAAATATCACATGATGGCTTACTGTGTCAGGCTCTCTTCTGTCCACACAAGCCCAATATATTCTAACATATATATAAAAAAAGTTAAGATTGACAAAAATATTGTATGTATGTAAGATCAGTATAGGTATTCACTGTCATATAGCCATCTCAGTCAAACCCCTCAGCTTGCTAAAGCTGAAGCTTGGCTGTGCTGTATCTGTTTAAGTCTTTGCTCATCTGTTTGTGTTTCATACATATTTGAAATGTATCATGATCTGGGTCCAAAACCCAAACAATTGTTTTGTGCAACTATTTTTCTCCTCTTTTATGGGAAATTGCCATAGACCTTGAAGCTTGAAAAGTAAATGAGCTTGTTTGGTAGGAGAAAACCTCAAACTTCAAATAACTGGCTCATATTTACTACATCAAGCTCCTGATGCCTGCTTTGATTGGCTCTGCATTTCTCAAGAAGAGCTTTTGTTATGTGTTTTGCTGCAGTTGCCCAAAGACCACCACTGGATTTAGATGCAGATAGAAAACAAGACACTCCAAAATTGGCTGACCCTTCCCAGCACTCTGTACCCTCTCTGCCCTCGCCGCAGAGATATGAGGGCACTCTGACATACTTCTGAGGCATCTTTTGTTGTTTCTCATGGGTAAATTCTGCCCAGTGATATTCCCTGTGAACCCCCTCCACATGCACACACACACACACACACACGCACACACACACACACACACAGACACACACGCAACCAAGACCAGTCCGCAGCAAAATCCAGAGCGTTGCAGTTTTCTTTCACACAGATCAAATATTGTATAAAAAATACTGTTAAAAGATCACAGCCAGGACCACATTTAGATCTTTGCTTACATTCATAATCTAAGACAGTAGCTTGAAACAAAGGGCTATAATGGATGTTTTTCTCACGGTAACCATTTTTTTACTTTTCTGTTTGCTTTCATTATTTTTCAGTACATCCATCCTGAAAATGATGGATGCCGTAGAGTCGCAGAGAGGAAAGTCTCGTCGTAAAAACACGTTGAAGGATTTTACGGTCGACAGTGCAAAGCCACTGTAGCACGTTCCACTGAAATTTGTTAATGTATAAATCATTCTGCGGGACTACCACTAGTAAGTAAAACATAGACTAACACACGTAGACTAAAGATTCTTGAAAGACTACCGTAGCACATGTCCTTTTTAAAGCTTCAGAATCAGAATCAGAATCATACTTTATTGATCTCCGGGGGGAAATTACACAGTTGCAGGTGCTCACATTCAAGAGTAGAAAAGTAGCATAAATTTAGAAATGACCAGTATGTACAAATAAAGATATAAAAAATAAAATATATACATTTACAATATTTAAGTGAAAAATAAAAATAAAGAATATATACAATAACAATGTATATGTATGTGTATATATATATATATATATATATTTATATATATATACACAAGTATTGCAAATGATCTAGCTAATGACATGTTGGGGGTGGTAAATAAGTCAATGGTAAATTAGTTTGTACAATGTCCCAAATATTAAACTGACTAAACTGCAGTGATTGTGAATTGTCAAGCAAGGAGAGTCAGTAAGTAGCCTAGGAATACAAATGATGTCAGTTACAGATGCAGTGGGTCACCAGGTTAGACATGTAAGTTATCAGGCTCGGTTAATCAATAGCCTAGGTAACAGAGTGAGTAGCCCACATGGTAAAGACAAGCTCCTGCTGGCCTCTCGTTTATGCCCACCAGTTTATCAACAGCTAGATTAATTGCCAACTTTGATACAGATGTAGGCTCCGCTGGCCTCTCAGTAGCCTCTTCTTTGGCTCTTATCCAGTGCCATACCTTCCCTCCCCAAGACCAAAGCAATGTCCAATGGCATCTGAATAAAGTAGAAGGTTAAGTCATCCACCGTGGCAGATAGCAGCTGGACTGCATGCATGTGTGTATGAGTGCTTGTCTGCGTACACGCCTGTGTACGTAAATGTGCAATACTCAAGATGGGCACCATTACTTCTGCAGCAGGGCATCCCTTAACTCCTATCTTTTTAATTATTTATTTCATCAACAGTATATATATTTTGTTGGGGGTTATTGGGGCATGAATAAGCGTGTGTCACGGCCTTTTCACAATCCCTCATGAGCAAATCCCACCCCCCATCCCTGCCTTGCCCCCAGCAGGCCCAGCTCAGAGTTCTTCTGATAGCCATGAAGGGATTTGGGCTGGATGGGCAGACCCTGACTGGGCTGATTGCTTTGAATGGTACTGGCTAAAGCTGCCTTTGAAAGCAGGGGCGTTGATGAGCGCCTTCTCAGAAGAGCCTGTGTAGTCACTGCCTCTGGGAGGGACCCTCACTAATACCCCAGCATAAGATATACAGGAAGAGGCAGGGATCACCAGTCACCCCCAGCCATATACACACACACATACATACACATAGACATGCACACACCCACTTACTTAGACAACAACAGAAAAGTACTTCGAGTAAACTTTTCTGACTTTTACTCATGTTGCCTACGAGTTGATGGATCTGTAAGTCACTCGAGCTAGACGGTGCAACAACGAATTTTACCCTCCCAAAATACTGTAGAGTGGAGTTATGCATATTATTTAGTCCTCACTTACTTTGATGAACACATCTTTCTATTTGTGCTGAAGCGTATTTGAGAATACACTCTGAACAGCTTGCAAAGACAGAGAAGGAGGATATCAGGAGGCGTATGTGGGCTTGCTTGTTTTGTTCGCTGTTTCACCTTGTCCTTTTGCTCTCATAAAACACCTTGAACATGAGAGAAGACAAATTACAGCTTCAGACACAGGTGTCCTGGTGTGTTTTTATCTCTCAGCAGGCCCCCAGGGTGCATTACCTGTGTTCCACAGGGCTGGCTGTGACATGGGAGCTGTCACTGGTGGGGGCCCCTGAGGCCCACGCTGCTGCTCTTAACAGGGTGGCCCTCTCTCTTTGATGGCCTGTCCCCTGGAGCATCAAGCTCTGAACTTAGGATGGGTCCGCACCCAGCACCCCTGACCCCAAACCCAGTTACCCCTTGACTTTGCTATCACCTTAGTCATGGGAACAGGCTTGTCTACCACAAGCATCCTTGGTGATTAACATGAAAACACATGGGCTATACAGCTTCATGCTCATTACGGTGATGGGTGCAAGTTGAGACACGAAGACATCCGTGCTTTAAACTGCTCACCTTCACTGTGTTGATACGTATGGAAAATTCCTAGGTAACGCTTGTTGATGTCAGTAAACCTCATGTCATAGTCAGAGAGTTGGGGATACGTGCTCGTCTTCCACAGCAGTCGAATGGCTTCAGGCGAAACAAGCTCATTTTGTGTGAAAGAGATCGAGACAGAAGGGGAAAAAGAAGTAGCAGTAAATTACTGGTAAGTGACAGAGAGAGGAGCTTATCATGTGACAGCATCAGTGTGGAATGGAGGCCTGGTGTGTGTGAGTTAACCCTTTGACACATCTCATGGTAGGGGTGAAGGTGAGTGAAACGCAGATGCACAGATGAACAGCCATGGCAAGAGAGGCGTAGCGGGAAATGGGAAAGATGGCAGGAGGGGAGTGGGTGGTGCATACAGCACGCCTGGCTTTATTTTCAATTGCAGTTTACGATTTTTCATGGTCATGTCTCCCCTGCCTCCTTTTCAAAATAATCGGCTGTCGGTTTTTGCAAGTCTGGCCGCCTTTCATTTCAGAGGTTTGTTTTTGAAAAGGTTGCTATTATAGCCAAATGGTTTCTGTGCTTCTCTAAACACGGCAAGGCATTAGGCTGGGCTCCGGTTTCAGGGCCTGGCTCCTAATGAGAGACCCAATCACACAGAGGGAAAAGACGGATCAGTCCTGCTACACCAGACCCAACCTGTGGTTTACCTCTTGAAACATAACCACACTCCTTCGTTCTCTCTTTTTCCCCTTTTCTTTTTCTTCCACTCTGTCGTTCCCTCCACCTCCTGTCATGACTCTTCTCTTTTACAACCGAACTTGATCAAAGTTGATTGTGCAGCTGCACTGTTCCACACAGATCTGTAAATAGGTAGATTAACACTAGGGCCAAAATCTGGCATGACAGCTCGCGTGGATTGCATGCATGGTGCTAGAATACTTAGTTTCATCTCGTCTCGTCTTGGTATTTTCCTCTTCAGCCAGCAGTGGAGTCATACAGTTTCGGGATAATTGCACATTTTTTTACCCTAATTGAAACATTCTTAACTTGAACTGACATGTTTTTATATTGATTAACACCACCTAAAGCAAACCCATACATGTTTTTATCTGTTCGAATCTTTCCATGTACTTTGAAGGAAGATTTTAGATTAGCTGCATACAGTCTGAACGCGTCTTTAGGCTAATCCTTTGCACTGTGAATGTCAACCCATTGCATATCCTGACACACACGTACAATCAGTCACTTGGCACAAATGGTTTTGATTTCGAGTGCATTTTCTGTAATGGTATGGCGGCTACAGTATGGCAGCTAAGGTCCCAACTTGTGCTAACCCCATGGCTTTCCACAACTCTTCCACCAGTGTACACAGAACCGCGCTGTGTTTGCTCTATGGAGGTTGTCTGTTCTGCACTACTGAGTCACAAGACCCTGTCAGTAAGACGGTGGCTTTGACTCCTGAAAAACTGTAGTGGAAGAGGGAATGGAGAAGAAGAAGAAGAGATGGAGAGGGCTGTATGCACAGAGAGTCTTCTGTCACTTCCAGACACTCTTCCATCTTCTTGCAGTGGGGACTATGATTTATGGAGGAGTCTCCATGTTGTAAGAACCTGAGCAGGATCACTCGCTTCTGCAGGAAGAGAGGGGGAGAGAGCAGTCTCCTCTGTCCCTGGTGCTTCTCTTACACACCTATCTTAGTTCTTCTTATTTCAATTTCTGTTTATAGTTTTGATGGATTATAAAAAAGCAATGCCGGATGGATACCTTCTCTTTTTTCCCCCTTCTGTTCTTTCCTCTTTTTTTTCAGAGTGAGTGATTGTTAAACAGTTTATGTATTCTCTTTCTGCCTGTGTGTTTATTGGAGGTAGTGAATTAGGTTTGAAACCATCACCGGAGGTTGTGTTTGAAACTTGAAAGGAAGCCCCCATAGCACAGGCCCCCTCCCTCTCTCTCATCCCCCCACCTTAACTCTCTCTCTCTCTCTCCCTCACTCACACAACCTCACACTCTCTCAGCGTTAGCATAGTTGTCACACTGTAGCGCCGCTATCTGCACATTATTAGTTATTACTTTATCGGCTCCCAAAGCTGTCAGAAGACACCCTCCTGGAATATACAGCAGGCATAAGCCATCAGTCCTCATTACGCTAGACCCGTGTGCAATTTACACCCAGCTGCCGCTCACACACCCATGACAACATGCTAATGTGTATGTGTTTTTGTGTGTGTGTTTGTACGCACGCTTCTATGCAGATGACAGGGCTGCACACGTATGATATGAGCACACCTTTGAGGGAATGCACTCACACGTATGAATGAGGCAGGGCTAATGTGCAACATGATAAAAGCATCCACCGAGGCCTTCATGTGTGTGTTTGAAGAGAGCTAAGGCTTATGTTTTTTCATGCTTAGTGCTGCTGCTCCAAGCCACCAGGAGGCAGGGACAACATTTGAAAACTGCCGCTCAGGACAGCTCAAGTCCTGTTCAACACACAGGTGTGCGGTAAAACCCCTGGAGGTACCCGGGACAGAACAGGGCCCAGCAAGTCAGGCTGGGTGAGTTACTGCGTATCCCAGAGATAGAGATCAACAAACGTCACATCACCTGAAAAAGGAACGGCTTGAGTGTGTGTGTGTGTGTGTGTGTGTGTGTACGGAAGGAGGGGGTGGTGGAGGGGTTGTAAAATAAAAAAAAAGCATCATATCAACATAATGAATTATGTTTTGATTCAGCTCTTGCCCGAGGTGGCTGTCATGAACAGATGTACAAGTCAGGTTCTCATCATTACTGTTAGCGTTGGAGAATGAAGATTGTGCAAATCAGACCTCCTGCACCGACATGCCGTTGGATGCTTATTACTCTGTCCTCTCCACCGTTTGATCTAGCAAAGTGGCCACATTAGCACTGACTAATTCCCTTGGCTGTGGCTTTGGAAACAGCACACATACATGAGGCCTGCTGACACACTGCGATTGTAAAAGTTGGGTTGAGTCTTTGAATCCTCCCCCTCCTCCTCACATAGTTTTCTTAAGAGGCATCAGTTGGGCACATGCCCTTACCGCTCTGTCAATCACAGGACAGGCATCCGCGCTCGGTATGAGGAAGAAGTGGGCATATGTCTTTGTTGTTTTTAACTTTCGGAAAACATCAACATGGTATGTTACATGCACAGTAGATTCAGTTAATAGAGGCCATCTTGACAGGTGACTGATATTTGATGGTTATTTCTGTATTTCGTGAGTAATTTCAGTTTCACCTGATGTTTATGGAGCAATAAGTCGTGTCGTTTTTCTCCGTCAGTCATTATTGTATGCTCTATTTCTGGAGAACGTATGACAACTAAAGTGCAGTTTTTCATGAGGCTTTCTGTACAGCTGTTATAATCATTTTATGAAGGACACACTCTTAAGAAGGTCATGAATAGTAACATTGAAGCATGCAAGCCTTTGAAGCAGCGGTGTCTCCAATTTGGTTATTGCAAGAGAGACATGTCCCTATTTGTCTACTCCTGCATTATCTAGAGAACGCAGGAGTATGGATGGCCAGCAGCAACAGGAAGGATTTGCTAAGTTGCTCTTGGATAGCTGAGCCTCCATCCCACATAATGCTAAACACAATTATGCAAACTTTTTTTTTCAATGAGAACAACGTAAAATAATGGCTTTAATATATGCCCTTACCTCCAGCAAGTGTTTTGTATGCAAATTAGGTGTGATTTCAGGGACGGAGAGGCGGAGTGTCTCTTGCATCCATCTTTTGTTGCCAGGCGGATTAAGGGAGATCTGTTATGGTTTGTTAACATGAGAGCTTTTGATTTGGATTGAAACGAAACCATGTGTAGAATTAGATTAAAGACAATGTGTGGTGAGTGACGGCTCCGGCATGTGCTGGACTTCACCCGCCCATACGCCAGCGCTCACCACTGTGGTCCCATTGTTTGGCCCGGCTTCTGTTGTGAAGTGGGTTTTTGTCCTGTTTTTGTTCCGTAATGGGCTATAATAACTTAAATAAATCACACTGACTGTGCTGGAGCTCCACAGTTTGGGCTTGGCATTGATGGAAGGCCTGGTTCTCCAGAGGACTGGTGAGCAGAAAGTCTTGTGTATGCTGAGGGAAAGTTTGAAAGTCAGCGGGCTTTAGGTTTGACAGTGTTGTTTTGTTGCGAAGGGAATCAGCCTGAGGTTTTCTTTCTGGGGAGGAAGGTCAAATAAAGAGAGAGGAAAGCTTTGATAGTGATCTACAAACAGTGTGTTAGACCAGGACAGGTGAAGATATGAAAAATATAAAAGGGAGCTGAATTTGTGTGAATTTTTCTCTTTCTGTCTTTTGCCTTGCCTGAAGGGCTTTAGTTTGATATCAAAAAGAAAATGAGAAAAATAATGCTGGATTACAAAATCAGACTGTTCTCGTTAAAACGGGCGCACACACATCAACAAAGGGAGAGAACATAAATAATGTCTTCTTGGAAACTGTGCTCAAGTGGAAGCGAGTGTGTTTTTCTAATGTTATGTGTGTGTTTGTGATAATGTGTAGGGATGATAAATTAATATAATAAAGGAATCAGGAATTAGAAAGAGCACTCACTGTGTTCATTACTAGTCAGTGATGTTTTGTCAATAGCAGGACTCATCCTCTTGTAAGCTTTGGGCTGTGCGTTTAGTTACACTGCTGGGAATTGTCCGTAACCCTGTTTTACATTGAAAATAGCCCAGAGGAAAAGGGGTAAGAGGAGCGGGAGGGGGGGGGGGGCAAAGAGTAACCACTGATTAATTATGCACATCCCTGATTGTGACATGCTATCTGCTGCTATTAATGGGCAAGGATAATCACACCGGATTGTAATTTCAGCCCATGACTTCAGAAGTGCACTGTGTCCAACATCAATCTTCATACGAAAGAGAAGGAGAAGAACTTCATTTGCGACTGCCGTTGAGTCTCCAACCCAGCTCATTTTTAAGAAGAGAAGTGGAGTGTTAAGCAGAAGTGGGGGCACAAAGGGTGGAGGGTTGCTTTAAACGGTGTCAGCCATAGACAGGCACGTTAGAACAAGAAGCTGTGATATTACTGTACACTGCTTGAGGTTATGAAAAATAATTAGAGAGATCTGTGGAAGAAAAAAAAATGTGTTTTGAGGTGGCATATGAAAGTTTTCACAGCTTTCATTGTTTGAACTTTTAATTCATCTCTAAATGAGTGTCATTATTCTCACTCACACATGGTATTATTGTGGAGGAAAATATACGTGAGCTTGGAAAAAAATATCACATTAAAGTGTTAAATATGAGTTAATGAGAAAATGATAATAATTTTTAGTCATCATCAAAACTGCCAAAGAGCCATTTCAGGTACCGTGTTTGCTATGAAAAGTGTTTCTGTAAATGTAAATGTCTGTTTTGTGTCATGTGTGTAATAACTCTGCATATTAGAGGGAAAATATAAAGAAGATAAATGGACAGTTTATTCCCCATTTTATCCAATTTCAGCACATTTTTTTCATTACGAACTCAAACCTTATAAAAAAATAACAAAGTGAAATTGAGCCCAGCTTCTTTTTTTTTGCCTTCTCCAAAAGCTTCACTGGCAGTTTGTCTAAAAGCCGAAATGAAATGAAGAATGTAATTAGAGGGAAGGGAAACTTTTAAGGGGAATTTCAGAAGGCAGAGCAATCAGAGCCTTAAAAGCAGATTTTGGTCCCCCATCAGAGAGTCTCCTGCCCAGCCACAGACAGTACACAGAGTGTAACAGGCCCCCTTTCCACAGAGACACACAATGTCTTACTGTTTTTATTCTACCTTCTATGGGTGTGCTTTGCTGCTGTCACACCTCCCTTACATTAACCTCGCTGTGTGGCTTCCAGATCCAAGAGGAAACCACAATATACAGGCTTTCTCCCGCTGCTGGAAAGACAGGAAAGGGAGCTTGGTGGTGAGGAGGTTTGGGTGGTGGGTGACGGTACAAGAGTAAGAGATAGAAAAAGAAGACGAGGAAAGACCAGGTGTGAGAAATGGAGAGACTGGGCGAGAGAAATGCATGAAAAATAGCATGAAAAAGTCTGTCCTTTGGTTCTTTCAGGCCCATTGGCGAGGCTAAACAAACAGCGAATGCTTTGGAGAGACACATTAACTGTAACTGCCCTTGATCTGGCAGTGTTTAGAGTGCTGTCGGCATGGCTAATAAACACTTCATTTAGTTTTAATGGTGCCGGCGCCTCTCCGCAGCCTTCAAAAGTACCCTTTATTTGGGTCATTTACGGCTCTTCCTCGAGGAGCACCCGAGGGACGGCAGATCCAGTCCACATCTCTGTCTGCCTGAGCACTCCAGGCCTGGGGAAAATTAATAGGGCTATCTGGGAAAAATAAATAAGTGATGGGCTTTACCCCTGCCAAACAGCCCTGAGAGCTTATTAAGGCAAAGTGAAGGGAGATGGGGCAGCAGAAAAAGAGATTTTAATATGAATTTTGCACCTTTTAATGTAGGGCCAGGCTAGTTCTTTTCTCAGTTTCATCCTTTCCCTTTTTTCTCTTTTATTCCATTTCCTTGTGTGCGCTCTCCCGGCTTCTTCTTGCTTTGCCTCTGTGTTCCTCTTCTACAGTAATTGTAAACACAGCAATTATGGATTGTGTGAGACTTAATTATAGCTTGTGCAGAGCCCTGGGGGAGCTCTGGCGGAATGCTGTGGCTGATAAAAACGCCAGCTCATCAGCACCCCTCCAATGGTGGCGAGCCCCAGCGAGAGTGGACCAAAGGGAACCGTTCCCCCAGGGCCCTCCCAGCCGAAGGACCAATTAGTATTAGGCGGGAATTAATCTTAACGGGACACAGCCACTCAAACAGGTCCTCCCAAGGTGAGGAGGAATTAATGTGGTTGCCTTATTGGTTATTGCTGCTGTTGTCTTTTAGGTCGCTCCCCACTTGGCGCGTGGGCTTAGGCGTCTCGATAGACCAGATTGGCCTGTAGCTGACATGTGTTCTTCAGCACACGCCCATCGAGACACGAGTTGGAGGAAACTCCTTGATTAGAAAAAAAAGAGCAAATCGAATCAGAGGAGAAAATGTGCCATCTAATTTTTTGCTCTTCATATTTGCTGTAGCTCCATTTATCCCTTTCTGGAATGGCTTTACAAAGTCTGGGGAAAAAAACTTAAGGCAGCAGCCTATAAATTCTAGTAACTGTTTCTTGTATTTAGACATTCAAAGCTCAGCCCTGTTGTCAGATCCCATCAGGAGAGGGCTCATATAGTGATCCATGCCCAGTTTGAGTATTGATTTCTGGGGAGTATGGCTCCATTAAGGTCCTGCCCGGGGGTGTGGAAGGGTCAGCAGGGGAAGTTGTGGGCTGCCGTGACCCCAGCTGCAGTTTACAATCGATTAACTCTGACTGGGAAGGGAGAAAGTCCTGGGGAAGTAAGCACAGGGCCCCACACGCGATTAGGCTACATTAGCCCTCTGGTCAGAGCTGTTCCAGAGGTTGCAGTAAGTTAATTAGCACTTTCTTATGATATCAGTGATGACAGGGGTGAAGCAGCTAGCATTGATTTGGCTTTACTCCATTTCAGCCTTGGAGACCAACCACCAAAGCACCGGATACTCCCAACCTCCCTCCTTCTAATCGAGCACAACATGCACGTCACTACCTGGAAACGATTAGTAAGCACTAACCTGTCATGACCGCTGATATGCAAACTAACCGTGAGTGTTGATCCTGATATTTAAAGCTGTGTGAAGCGCTGTTTGAAATCCATGCAGATTCGATAGAGAGGGCTGATATCACACTTGGATTATCAGAGTAGAGGATCTTCCTCTGTTTTATTTTGTGGTGTTTTCTTCTTGTCTTTTTCAAAACAGATGATAATAAACTTTAGAGGGACAATGGATTTACATTTATGGCTTCTGACAGTTTGAAAGGGTTTGACAGAGGGGGGTTGCTCTCGTACAATACCCTTACATAGACTGTGCGTATTGCACATAAGGCTTGAGATAGAGGCTTCCACTTTGACATCCCGTCACATGTCCTACTCGTGATATGCGTGTTTTTGCCTGTGACTGCTTATTGCCAGGCCCCTCTTTCTCAAGAGAAAGCACAAAGAGCCTGCACTAATTTCTTATTTTGGCAATTAAAGTGTAAAGGTGTCAGTAGCTGATCGTCTTTGTCTCTCCCGCTTACTGCATAACGAACATCTCCCCGTCTCGTCATGTCTCTCCAGTAATCCCTTTGTTGTTTGCCTGCCATTTTCTTTATTTTGCCTCCTGCTCTGTTCTTGTCATTCTTCTTTGCCGCTCCATCTTTCTTTCTCTCGTGCACTACATCTTTCTCTCCCCTCTGATGGTCTCACAGTACTTCCTTTGTTAAATGAAAGGTTTGCCAATAGATCGCTCGCGCTCTTTGTTCTTCCTCCTTTACAGTACGCTGCTCTCAATATTATTTGTTTTACCAGCAGCTAAACTGCATAACACCTTCTTTTTCTCTCTGCCAGTATTACTGCATCTCTGCCTGTCTGTTTTTGCTTGGGGCCCAGCCAGGCAAGTGAACAGCGACAGATGAAGCACCTTGTCTGTCAGCAATGTTGGAGGGAATTAATCACAATTCAGTAAGTGCTCTGATGAGGATTCAGAGATGCTTGTTAGAGATAGAGCCATCAGGTGTGTCTGATCCGTCATGCAGTGACAGCAGCCTCGGGCGGGACACTGAGCCAGGTATTAAGGCCTGTTTAGGGCCCGGTCCTGCCCTCAGGTACTAGTGGTCATGAGTGCACAGGACTTAAAATTAACGCCCACCAACCCACAAAATGTGAGTTAAAATTAATTGTGGTGGGTGTTGTCCAACCTTTGAGGAGGCTGAATCTAATTGCAATGTCCAGATCATGTGCTAAAGCATTGTCCAAGAACAGCAGCTATTCATTTATATATGTGCAGCACACTGTGTGCGTCAGAGTTGTGGGAAACATAAACTGGAGGAATAGGCACAAATATGCTGCCAAGTGATGTGCCTTTGAAAGCTGAATTCATGTTTTTGCACACATTGAACATTTGTTCACCAACGACTAGTCTGTGTGTAATGAGTCACTATTTTAGTCAAAGATTCTCTCCATCCATTGATCATATCTGCAGTTATTCACTCTATAGCACAAGAAAACTTGCAATAAAATTACCTCAGTGATTACTAAGGTTGAATTAGATATGTTATATTAATGCACGTTTAATAGATAGATGCATTACGCAGTATACATTTTATTATACACACTAAAACACACATTCACACATGTAGAGCACATTAATGATGGCATTGTACGGTGCCACTGCGAGACAGACAGACACTAAACAGTTGAGCTGCTCTGCATGTTAGCAGCTATATGTGGCCATGTCTTCACATGCCAAGGGAGTGCCTCGGCTACTTTGGAAAGCCAAAGTGTATGTTATGGCTTTGTGACAAATCTCTGACATGACACTCTAATCAGATAAGCGCTCCACCCTGAGGCCAGAGAGGACCACTGGGACAAAAGAACAGGTTGAAAAATAATAAATATCTCTAAAATGTTACAAATTATAAGTGCTCTGCCATTGAGGGAGTCTATGTGATGTGCTCTTTGTGTCTGCGCCCAGTTGCACATTCCTCAGGGTAATTTACAACATGGCTCCGAGCAGCTTGTTTAATTTCAGAGCCCAAATGAAAGCGTTTGCGGCGTATTGGCATATTTTTCTTGTTAAGCAATGTTTAAGGTAGAGATAGACAAGGCAGTAATTGCAGGTTTGACTGAGAGTAGGAGTTGAGTTAGCAGACATCAGCACTCCCCCTGCCTTGGGAAGAAAATGAGAATAAAAAGATAATGTTGCAGATAAAGCGTGAGAGAGGTATGTCATCCACTTAACTATTTCACTGTTGGGGGACTCGCATGGAAGCTACCGAAAGATGCAAAGTAGATTCAAAGTACGACGGGAAACATTTGAGCAGAATATAAACAAGAAAGCGAAAAAAAAGTAACTGGGACAGAAATTAAGAATGAGGACACATCAGCCTGTAATAGCGGTAGAATAACAAACACAAGCCAAAATTAGTCTCTCACAATAAACTGACAGGGGTATAAAAACAAGCCTGTGTACATGATGTGAGATTATAATGAGGCATTGATTGTTTGTCCTCAATTTCCATTTCAGTTCCCTCTCAAATTGAAGGCAGACACTTGTAAACAGCCATACCTATGTCTTTGCTGTTCTCATTAGCTTTTCTTTTTTATTTTCCCCACGCGTTATCGAGCTGGAGGATGTAGATGAGAGGGCCTGTGTCACTTCCTGTTTGCGGGAGTGCTTCCTGTTTTCCTGACCATGTTCTGGTCGTCTGTTCCCGAGCTGGTGTTTATCGCCTGGTTTGCAACCATCTGAATGTTGCAGCCGGGGTCCTCTGGGATGTTTGTTTGTGCTGTCTTTTATTATGCCATTTTTTAACTGCCATTGTGGCAAGACAGGAATGTGCCATTGCTTGTTGTTAGCTGCTGGAGTGAGAAAGCCCAATTATCATGGGTCCCAGTGCCTGGTTGTAGTTGTACAGTAGGCTGGGCTGTGTGTGTGTGTGTGTGTGTGTGTGTGTGTGTGTGTGTGTGTGTGTGTGTGTGTTGGGGTTGTTCTGGTGAGCAGCTGAGCTGTCCCAGGCCCCACTGGCAGTGTTGGCAGGGGATGGTTACGGTTGCAGCAGTGACAGTGAGGAGGAGGGAGAAGCAGACAGGCCTATAAGGGACTCCTCATGTGCTGGGTGCTGCCACCTTGGTTCTGCTCAGCAGCCAGCTCTCCCTGTCTGTCTCCCCACCACTTTTAACTGCCGTCTGATGTTGTAAAATCTTGTACGTGACGCTGCAACTGAAGTCATGTGCGTTCCTCCCGGTTTACACAGTATGTGTGGCCAATTAGAGCTGGGGTTATGAGGCTGATGTATGGATTATAGTCTATTATTCCTTCTTCCCTAATGTTGACCATTAATTGCTGTGTCATTAGTTACTTTACCAACTGTGGTGGCGGCACAGGAAGGCACACAGTCTGTCACACACATTTCTCTGTGGGCACATGGCATGGGACACAGGAATGTGCCTGCAAAACGGTGACAGTATTCTGGGGAATTTTTGTAGAGTAAACCAGGAACCGCATAATATGGTTGCCATCTAATTAAAAGAAAATAGCAAGTACATAAATTTTACTTTAAAATTGGCTTCTTGCATTTTAAAATGTTGAATGGTTTACAAAAGTAGAGTCATGAAATTTGCTCAACATTATACAAACCCATGATTTAATGAGAAACAAACATGAATTGTGAGTTTTCTGGGGTTGCAGCTGCAGTGTATACAATAGTATCCTGTGCATGATTCCTCTGCTGTGTTGTTACACTGTGAGCAGTGTTGTGTGTGACATCGCATTGACTTGCTGCCTGTCTGTCTCATATCCAGTGTGGCGGCGTAGTGAGCGGTGTCTAATGGAGCCCCTGATGAATAATGAGTCCATACACTGGTAATGTTCTGTGCCGAGTAACGGCTGCATTGGTTTCTGTCCTGTTAACTCCGCTGGTGTAAGATTGATTGTGGTGTGCTCCGCAGTCACACAAAGACACTTCATTGCTTGGCAATGAAAATAAAGCTTCTCCCACTGAAATGAAGAGCAATGGCACTAGGACAACGGAGGCAGACCAGCGCCAGGCCTGGAGACAACCACAGCCCCGTGTCACCAGCATGAGTGAGTGACACACCATGAAATAGGCACTGCTTCAATAAGGCTTATTTGTTTACACATTGCTTTCGGCTAATTGAGGTGTGGCAGAGTTTGTTATTTTTGCCTCAGTTGAGAGGAACCTTAGTCGCCCCGATTAGGCCTCTCACTGTACTTAGAGATCCTCCACCAAGACTCTCCTTCAAATTACACTTGACACTGTGAAGAAACATCTAATAGAAGTGTGTAATGGGCTCTGATGACAAACTACACGGTTGGAAGACCATGTAATCTCTCTGCAATTAATTAAAGTGCGTCCTATGTGTGTGTGTGTGTGTGTGTGTGTGTGTGTGTGTGTGTGTGTGTGTGTGTGTTAGCAGTTTTTTTCCCTTACTGCCTTTCTCTCACACCCAGCCTAACCAGATGCCACCAAATAACTGAAATAACATTGCCTGTCAACAGTAAAAAATGAAGACCCACACCCTAACAAAGAAAGGTACTTAGAGCTGGCAGAGAGAGGCAGATGCAGGGTTATTTATGCTCCAGTGCTTCTCAGTGTCCCGGTAAGGGTCCTCCACAGCTCAACATCTGTACCTCCACCCGCCTAATTACCCACAACACCCTTGCCCAACGGCTTCCTAGTCTGTCACCACCTCAAAGCTCGCTGGAGAGGAGCAGAAAAGGAGAGAAGGTGAGAAAAGTGTTACCCCTTGCTGGTCTTCATCGCACCGTTTCACCGTACAGTATTGTATTTTTTTCCCAGTTTAATTTTTCCTGCTTCAGAGATGATTAGTCACAACGTTTGGCTGTACCACACATAGCTAAGTGCACATTTCTGTTCACTTATCAGTGTTTTTACGTAGTAGTTCTATCACTCTTACCTGAAATGTTATATCTTACTGATAAGAAAAGATTTTATATTAAAGGAGATGCTCATTCGCTCCCTCTCTCCTGCTCCCTCAGGCCTCCTTCCACATTGTTCTCGCGCTTAACTTTTGTTATTTATCTGTTTCTTTATTTATTTCCCACCACAGTATTGATTTGAAGACAGCGAACAATTAGGCCCATTTTGGGGATAATTCCCTTGTCTTCACTTATTTTTATAAGTAAATGAGAAATTTGCCATGCTTTATGTAAGTTTTGATGGGAGCTTTCGGTTTGGAGTTGCTTGTGCCATTGATTCGATTAAAGGCATTACGCATTGTCTAATGAGTTTTACACATGGCTGAGTGGCGAATAATCACCCAGCGATTTCTGACCCAAGAACTCTTCTTCACACCCCCTCCTCATCTCATTTTTCTCACTTTCCCTCTTTCTCACTCTCTTGGAGCAGAGGACCAGACACTCGGTAGTTCACAGAAGAGGTAACGGAAATCAATTGAGGCTGTGATTTGAAGAGTTTTTTTTCCCTCTTTTTATTCCCCCCTCCACTCTCAAGTCAAATTGATTCCTCTGCTTGTTTTGCTTTAATAATCATTTTAGGTAAGTGTTCAGTAAATGTGCAGAGAATGAGTATGAATATTAGGTGTCAAACCTCTTTGCATCAGTTTTGAAAACTATAAATTTACCCGACTGCAAATTGTCTGGCAATTAAAGCGTATTGTGTATAATAAGCGGTGTCTCTATTGGGTGTTTAGCTTTATCGAGCCTGTCTGGAGATGGAACTCATACCTGCTGCTCTGTGAATTGCAGCACATAAAAGATGGACTGAATATGTTCCCGGGGAATATTGCCCTCTCCAAAAGACCAATCCGTCTTGCTTAGGGAGGCAATCTTAGGTGCGGTAGATAAACTAATATTTGTGTATAACCTCAGTCAGACAATACAAATGATCGGATGATTTTTCATCTCCTTATGCATACAGGGAAATATGAAAAATTGAGGTTTAGGAATATTTGCAGGGTCTGTGAGGCGGCTGGCTGGGCCGCTGGGTGCCCTGGGCCACGCTCCTCACCAACGACTGCAGAGTGAAGAGTGATGAGAATATTATACCCGTCTGTTTCCCGTCACTCCCCATCCTCCCCTCCCACCTTCTTCATTCTCTCCCCTCACCACACTAATTCATATGGCCACAAGATGGAGAGAGAGGGAGGAGTGAGCCCCCCCCCCCACATACACACACCCCCCTCTGGCTTGCTGTCTTTGACTTTCGCCGTCTGCCTGCCACCCATGATTGACAATCACACTGACATAATTCTCCCGGTCCCTCTCGCTCCTCTTTATTGTCACTCCCACCCTAAACCAACACCCCCGCCACCACCGCCACCAACTCCTGCCACCAAGACACTCTCTTCATCCTTTGGCCCTCGGCTCTCACACTGCTAAAGAACCTCTTATTAGGTTAATCTGCTGGTGTTACTGGGCCAAACTATTCATCACATTGAGGAGCTGATGGGCAGATGGGGGCACAGTGTCCTCCCTAGTGTTGAAGTTTTGTCGTACTGAAGCTCATGTTTGTGGAGGCTGAGTGAAGATATTAAGGAGGCTACAATGCTAATACTCCATCTGTGTGTGGCATCAGTGATCTTGACTCCCAAATGTCAAAAATGAACTTTGCTTCATGGAGCATGTATAGTATATTTAATGTATGTGCACTAAACAACCAGCTTCACTTCACACAAGTCTTATATTTTATAATGAGCAGTCCTTGAGAGCATGATACAAGCATGTGTCCTACCATCAGTCAGGAAAAGGGCATGTTTCTCTATAAGACAGAGTGCTTCAAATATAGTAGCCCGGTGTCCCTTTCTATGCTTCTTCCCTGCCATGAAAAAACTGCTGAATCCCACAGAATCCAGCCGTCAAGTGCAATTCCCCTCACCAACACCCCCTGACATGGAGATGGTGACATTTACCCCCACATTCCACTCTCCTCCTCCTCAGGTTTGGGAATTTTATTTTTAGTTTATTGCGTCGCCCCACGCCAAAAGCCTCCATGTTTTCTCTTGAAAACCTTTCTGTTTGCTCTCTATATTTCTGCATTATCTCCCTTTGCCCTCTGCTTTTCAATATGGCTATTTTTCTCCCCCCTTTTTATTTCATTTTCTCCCTCCCTCCCTTTCTCTGTATCTCCCGCTGTATCCCTCTCCCATTCTATCTCTCTCTCTCACTCTATTTTAGCTTTACTACGTTGAAGAACTTCTCCCCTCCCCTGTTCATGATAAATCAGGGGTCTGAGCGGTGGCACTCGGTCAGAGGCATCAGTCGTGAGGCTGATGAGATAAGCGGCGCTCATCTCTCTGCCCTGTATGGAGATTTATTGGGCTGGGATAAGCAACAAGCTAGCCATCACTCTCAGCCAAATAGACTCCCTGCCTGCATGTGTTTATTCTTATTGCACTGCCACGACCACTGCCGCTGTCAGGGGTGGAGTAGCCCCCGGAGGCCTGCTCCGTGGTAGAGGAAGCCTAGCCCTGCTCTTTGGATCATTACCTTCTATTAGATCAAGAAAACAAGCCTCCACATTGGGGCTCTGAGTGACACTGATGGCCCAATTTCTCTCTATCTCTAAGGACCACATAGGCATATATAAAATAAGGTTATTGTTTATATTGGATCCTCACATCCGAGTGTCAACGGTGTAGTCTTCCTTTTGTAAATTTGCAAGCCCTTCTTTAGGTGCGTTGCACATACAAGAAAATTCCTAATTATTCATTTCAGTGGTGGGGTCAGATGTCAGGGGGCATTCAGGGGCAAGTAAGCTTTGAATGGATGTACATATTGGCTCTGTGGACAATGAATGTGTGAACTTTGAATTTCGGGACAGTCCCTATCTAAACAACGCGACCTGTGTACCGTAGCTCTCCCCGACTTTTATGTAAATTAACTGCCTCCACAGAGGCACAAGTCCACATTGCTCCCAGTCTTTAAAAGAAGAAATAACTCAATCTTCCTCCTATAAATTAAAGTATTAAGAATTCATAAGCCAATAGATGTACCCACGCTACATTAAAATACTCAGGGGCTTTACTGCTACAGCCTTGCTTGGCCTGGTATGACCAGTAGCTCATGGTGGCTAATGCTAGCTAACACCAGCAAACATAAGCTAGATGTGTAAATGAGATTATTGAGGCAGGTCACTGACTTTCCGACTCTTCTCTACTTGTGCTACTGCTACATGTTTTAGCATGTGACAGATGAACATTTCAATCATTTTATCACAAAAGTAAAGCAAAACGTAAACACACCCTACTTCACAAGTGGTTTCCTGCTTGTGGGCCTTCTCCTCGCTCTCAGCCAGGCTTTTCACAAAAATAATATTTATGTGCTGATCGCAAATGGTGGCAATGCCACGTTTCACAAATGATTGTTGCTCACAAATTGCAGATACATTTGGGCAGGGCACTCGCATGTTCATGCACAAGGTGGTCAATTTGCTTTGATGAAAGAAACATGTCAAAATGAACAGGAGAGGAAATGATCTCATGTTGCAAACTGCAGCTTGCATGTTGAAAAAGTGTAATGGCCAGATGTGACCACAGTGGCCACTGTTCAGTAGATGTTACACAGTTACCGTCTCACAGTCTCACACTAACTCTTCTTGTCCAGCTGCTGATGACAGCATTAATTTCAGGCGACCAGCAGTCTAACACATTAACTGTTGCCCGGCTGGTGTCAGAGAGCTGCAGGCCAAGATGTGCATCTCTCCCTCCACTCCCCTCTCTGGTACCACAAAAACACACTCCACTCACCCAACAAGTTCTCCACAAATTGCTTTTACCCTCCTCACCCCTGGAGTGTACACACACATACACACATGCACACTCAAACTTAGGCCTTGGCCGGGTAGTGGGGGTTAGTTTTCCAGCACTCAGGTTATATTTAATCATGGCTGGCGGATGAGGAGGCTTTTCTCTTTATGAAAGGTATTAGAGCAGCACTGTGTTTTCACTCAGCTTTACACTCTGCCCCGATGCTTTTCTTCCCCTGACCTCTGCTACCATGTGCCAGGGAGGAATTTGATAAAGTGACACCGGGCCCCCACTATCTGCTTTTCTCTCTCCATCTCCCATCTCTGTCTAAGATTCTAATAGTGCGTCTGGCAGGTCTGGACTGCCTCTCATCTCATCAGTGGGGTGACACCTTTGGGCTGCCCTCACTCTCTCTCCCCCCCCTCAGCACTTGCCTTGTCATTTATTTTGCTGCTGAAACGGCCAGCGAACCGGCAGGTCTGATTCAATCTCCTACATCCTTGGGCTGATGTACCGGACAGAGCCACCACCTTCTGCGATAGCGCTCGCAGGAATGAAGAGGGGGCAGGGTTTTACAGCAGGAACATCAGCCCCCCTTGTCTTGCAACTTCCTACTCTCCACTCCTCCTTTGCTCTCTTCTCACTGAACCTAACCCTTCAGGGAGGATTTTCTTGCGCCATACATTGTTAAAACACACTTTCGTTAGCCGTGGAATCGCACTCTGACAGAATACTCTATCATTCAACTTTCCCCCTGCATCCTTATGTGACTCACCCCAAACCTAGTTGATCTGTACTACTTCTACTTAAGGGCCCCATTCTCTTTGATCTAACTAAAGTTACAGAGGAAAGTGAGAAGCATTGGGAAAGCTCCAGCAGGGGGGTTTACATGCCCTTTCAACACTTTGAGAAGCAGGGGATGCTCTCCATTCTGCTTCATGTTGCACCCAGGGACTCTCCCCACTTCAGTAGCATGCATCAGCAGACACTTGGTCATTAGATAGATTGACAGTGATTGTCTGGCCTGCAGAACTGAGGCAGCCTCTGCTCGGCTCAGAGGCCTGCTTTGAAATGCACACATATAGATTTTGTGTGGGTGAACAGAATTAACAGAAAACGTTACAAGCGAAGGTAATCGATAATGGTGTGAAAGATGCGGCGGACAGTGTGGAAATCACATTTTGGACAGGTTGCTACTCCATAATTGATTGGGTGTAGCTTTAAGCTGCTGCTGTTTATTTTATTCTTTTTTCTTTAACGTAAGGGCAGATGGTCAGTGCCTCAATGCCGCTCATACCTCTAGCGTTAAAGAAGGTGAAAGGTGTACTGTAGAAAATGATGTTAAGCTAAAACTGAGGTGCCTTCGTAGTGGGATTTTCTGCCTTACAGAACTGGGCCGAATGTTGTTTTCTTTTCCATTCCTCAGACTTCGTGTTGCTCTTATTTTGAGAGAGCGGGGAGACTAATTTGCTTTTTTGTGATTCTGTGTGAGTTGGGCATGTTGAACAAAATGCTCCTGTTTGATGCAACACTAACTGAAGCTGTTGTTCCTTGACCGTAGGAGGTCAGTGATAAAAAGCATTTATGGCAACTGAGATTGAACTTGATGTGACTACTGCCCTCATATTCCTGCATTAGCTTCTTTTTCCTGTGTGTTTGCATTTGTGTCTCTGTACATTCAGAGAGGACAAGAATCTTGAGGAGGTCGTGGGGTGTCCTCTATTATTCATCAGTGGTAATGAGTGAAAGGAGCTGGCATCTGTGGACTTATTGATCCTATCCTCTGGTTTCGTGCCTCACCTCCGGTGGGGGAGGAGAAAAGGAGGTGGGCTCAACCCAGACGCACACCTCTTCTCTTGAGCCTAGGGAACGTGCCCAGCCCCCTGTTTCTCTGCCCTGGCTGCCCGGCCACCTGGCACTGACACATTAGTGTCTCATTGTTTTGGATTGGAGTGCCCTGCCTTGTCGTGCTTTAGAGATTGATGTCACAACATCTGTGATTACACAAGATATGTCCTCTATTGCTGTTGTTAAATTAAAAAAATGTATTCAGCTCATTTTCATGTTTTTTCTTTTTGTGCTCTGTGGGTTAAAGTCCATAACCATACAAATAACTGTCAGTGTGAAAATTACACCTTCTCAAACCCTGAAAGGTTTGCTTTTTGTAGAAGGTGAAATGCCTTTCCCTGCCTTTATATTCAGATTCATAGTATGTTCCCTATGAATGATGTGAATTTTGGAACGTGTCAGACAAATAAAATGTTGCTGTGTGAAATATTGACTTTTATAAAGGATGTGTAAAGACCATTAGGCAATAACCCTCAGCTGGCCTGTTGACAATACAGCATATCTGAACCTTGCAGAGGCCTCCCTCTCCCTCTCTGTGCCTATGTATTTCCTCCACCCCACCCATTTTACTGCCTTAGTGCACAAACGCGAGCAGTCTAAATTAGGCCTGCCCCCTTTTAATACCACAGAGAGGGGAGAAGCAGCCATTATGAATTATCCTTAATTACAGCCATTTCCTAAACTAATAAAGCTGCTAAATCTTTACTGCAAAGGTTAGTTTACCCAGCATGCATAAAAACCACTGCATCGTGTGTGCGTCCATTCCTCTGTCTGAGTGTGTGTGTGTGTGTGTGCACATGTAGGTGTGCGAGCTCATGCATTCAAGCGTACATGCTGGTGATTGGTGTGTGTAAAGAGTGTGTGTGTGTGTGTGTGTGGGCACGGGAGAGCTGGCTGGCTGGCTGGCTGGCTGGCTGGCGGCACCCATAGTCCCATTAATTTCACGTGGGCTCCCTATCACCAGCCACAGATGCCTATAGACACGTAAATGAGTCTCCAGCGAGCGGTGGGCCGCCTCAGCCAGCCAGCTCGAGCCTAATGGGCTGGAAAGCCAGCGTATGTGACGGCAGGAGATGAGGGCCTTATTTACACTGGCAGACATTAGTGGATGGACGCTGATTCACTGATTAACACGTCAGCCCACCCCACCCTCCACATGCCTCCAGCAGCTCTCCTCATCCCTTCAAACCTGCACGCTCATAGCTACACACATAAATATGAACATACAAAAATATCCATATACGAACATGTCCTCTCCCTCTTCTTTTCATCCCTTTCTTCTCCTCTTAACTTCCTCTCTCATTCACATATACATATACACACTAAAACACACACACACACACACACACACCCAATATCCAGTGTTGGAAATGCATGGTGGCAGGTTGCTGAGAAGGGGGAAGCCATCTGTGAATGATAGCTCCTGTGGAAAGATAATGTTTCTCATGCAGCGCCGAGTGAGGGGCTGATGGAAGAAGATGACTTTTTGAATGGTTAAGTGGGTAAACGTTAGATCGCAGCCGCAGCGCTCCCCTTCGCCTCACCCGCCATCAATCCCTCCCTCTCTCCTTTCCCTTCTCCCCCTTACTGTGCCTTTCTCTCTCTCTCCGTCGACGAGATTGTTTATTGAAAAGGCACGAGGAGGCCGCCGATAAGAGAGGCAAGGCTAATGCCATGATTTGTGTCAGTCACGCCGTACAATTTGTTACAATCGCAACACTTATCACAATATAATATGTTTATTCTGGTCAATTAAGTGGCGCAGGAAGGCTCCTGCATTTGAAGTGTCACATGCAAGATGGGACGGGGTGAGGCCGATCAAAGGAAATGGAACTAATCTAATTGTACAGCATCTCACGCTGCTGCCACCTCTATAGCCATTGCCATCGCCAGTCAGCCTGTAAACTGATGCATTTTGGGAGAAAAGAAGGGACATCAGTACAGGTTTACAGGTACAGAGAAGGCCAGGTGCTGTTATGTTGGACTGGCACATGCACTGTATGCATAAAAACAGATACAGACAGATGTTGCAGATGTATACACAATGCAACTCAATCTTCTTTTCTTTTTGACTTTAGACACACATGCTCAGGCGGTCATTGGCACATTTAGACCTACCTTACAGACATGGGCACTACACATACACCAACACATAATCATAATCAATGCGCTGTACATATTCACACCCTCAAACATAGGTAAATACACATGATTACACACACACACACACACACACACACACACACACACACACTCCAGCACATAATAAGAAGTATGACAGAAATGCAAACAAGGAGTGCACAATAAGTGCGCAAATAATCATACTATTACGTAGGTCTACATAGCTGTGCAATTACATTTACACACAAACACTCACAGGAGCCTTTGATCAGCGGTATTATTAGTACTGTACATATTTACAGTACTTTTGTAAACACACAGACACACATGTAGAAGAAATGGGCACATCAGCACACATTTCATCCAGGAAGCCGCTCGCACACACGGACACACACAGCTGGGCACGTTGTGGTCCAGCATAGATCCCAAAAGAGTCAGAGTATACATAAAAGCAGGCCGGGCAGTGAAGGCAGGCTGTGTAGCGGACCAGTGCTTTCATCGATCTGAGAGGGTTCATTAGGTAAGTGCTGACATCACAGATTGATGTCTCTTTAAACCAGTGCCTGCCGAGGAGCTGACAAGGAAAATCAGCACTATTGACTCCCTTAGTGGTGTGTGTTTGTGTGTGTGTGTGTGTGTGTGTGTGTGTGTGTTTGGGTACCTTTGTAACATATCACTGTGTGAACATACATGCTTACATATTTGAGTACATCAATGTCAGTGTTCACATATGTGCCAATAAAATGAGTATGTGTGTAACTAGCTTTTGGCGCACAGGTGTGTCTCTTTGTGTGTGTGTGTGTGTGTGTGTGTGTGTGTGGGTGTGTGTTTGTGCATTTCGCCCCTAGACGGCACATTAAATACCCTTGTCTTTGATGGGCTCCTTGGGTGTAGGTGTTCACTAATGTTGCTAGTTATACACTCAGCCATGCGGCTAAGGAGCCTGTCAGGCTGTTTCTGCCTTCACGCCACCATCCATCCATCTACCATGACAGAGTGGGGAAGAGATGGAGTGGAAAATGGAGATGAAGAGTATAGGAAAGAACACAGAGTGGAAAAGTCAGAGATGGGCTGGATAGCGTCTCTCTCCATCAATATTTCATCAACACATTTAGGAACTCCTTTTCATAATTATGTTGTGCAGGTTGAAGTCGCAGAGAGATCCTTGCCATGGGGCTGCTTACATTTCATATGAGGCCTCACAGGTGTTTAGTTAAAATGTAGGATTTGGGACATAGATTTTTAAATTCATGTTGTGGAAAAGAGACTGAAAGTCGTCTCTGTATATGACCCCGTTCCCTTCACCCTGTACTTGTCGATTGATTTGAGATGTCGTTTGTGTCTGATGTGTTTCTCTAATTAAGATCAGGGGAGAATCATTGGCATTGAGCGGCTCCACACGCCCATCGATTGGACGGGGGTTGGAGTCAGTGTTTGTGAGGATAGTGTGGACAGGAGTGACAGGAATCAAACTGGTGGGTCGAGCCACAGCCACGGCGGCACCAGACCAAGTAAGATGGTCCAAATAACCTCCAGTGTCAGCCATTTTCTTAAGGTCACCTCAGGTGCAATTTTGCACACAGCCCTTTGATGAATTTGTTTCTTATCATATCATGGTGAGAGAGTTGCATTTGGTTTTGGTTTCTAATTATAGCATCACTTCTGGCAGCATCAGGGAGTTGAGATCATCAATTCCCTAGTTTCATGTTGTAGCTGTAATAAGCGATTTTTGTAGCTGCTGATCTGCATCTATTGTAATCCATAACAAAGTAGTCAATACTTTATAATAACTTTTGACAGAGGGCATTGACAACTGGAGATCAACAGCACATACTCGACAGTCTTAAGCTCTGATTGTAATACAATAAACATTGCCTCCTATAAGCACCGTGGCACCACATCCTGCTGCTTTAAATGAGCAATCGATCAGCTCCTCTGGAACATGAACGGGGTGTCTTCATGTCCAGCTGAAATGTCTTTAAACGATCAATAGTCTAGGAGAAACAGAGGCAAATTGACTTATCTGGCTTTAATATATCAATACTCAAGGTGGTGTATTTTCACAAATAAAGAAAAGTAAAAAGAGTTTAGAAAGTTTGCCTGTACTTTCTTTTAGCCTGAGCTGAGCATAATGCAAAGTAAGTGTTTGGATTGTGGAATGTGCAGAACCGAAGGCATGAATCCCTTCCAGGCCACCACCACCGGAGGCGCATCCCCATTGGCTGCCTCCAGGAGATTAAAGAGAATAATTGCCACCTGATTGGCTGTTTAATTTTTCATGGACCTTTGATGCACAGGGTGTTTGTATTACCTTTATCAGCAGGCATAATAATGGGATAGAGTTTGACACACTTAAGTAAAACAGGCTCTTTCACTGAGTAGAGGAGCTGCTACTCTTCGCCTCGGCAGAAACTGCAGTGGGATGTGAGTATCCTTTCAGTGCTGTTTAAAATGATGCATCATTTTGAAACGTCCTCTTGTGCAACTAATACATTACAATTAAAGAAAAGATCAATATATCCATATGTAGGTGGGACAGATTGACCAGAAACATACAAACTTACACACAGAATATTGTAATTTAATTGTGATACCTAAAACCATTTTGAAACTTAAATACTTATATGTTTTGACAGTATGTCAGACAGTTGTTGATTAAACTGCATACAACGTTTTGAGAATGTACTGTAGTTTTTGATGTCATTGAATTGGATTAGGTTGATGGTAATTGATGGTTGAGGGTATCTATTTTTTTTCTTCTTCATTATATATAAATGAAGTAAACAAAATATTAGAAACACCTTTCAGTGTATGCAGTATAGTCCAACATAATACTACCTCAAATTGTACCATTGCATTGAGTGAACAAACAACAAAAACTGGGCTTTTCAAGGTAGTGTTTATTGCTTGGCTGTTATATTCCATTCCATTCCATTGTAAAGGTGTTTCTATTTTTCTGTTGACTCATTATATGAAAAGGGTAACTGCCTGATTTTATCCCAGTTTAACCACCTCTCTGAAAGCAGTATGAAAGTACATGAGAGCAAGTTCCTCCCAGAACGGGGACAGCTGCAGTTGACAGTCCCATGTTCATACCTCTGCCTGGTGACACTAATCTCTTCCTGTAGGTGACCTACCTCCTCATTCCCAATCTGTCTGTGTGTGTGTGTGTGTGTGTGTGTGTTGTGAGATGGTTGCAGCGCATGTCTCCTCTGCGGTTCCGCTTCGGAGGTCCAGGAACGGTGAGCTTCTCATGGTTGTCACTTTGAGGTGGGAGAGCAATCATTTCCTTGGACAACAGTCCCATCCTCATCCCTGCTTCCCGCCCGCTCGGATTAGTTCCTCTCGCTGAGAAGATTTGCATCCAAAATATTTTCTCCTTACTTATTTTTTCTCTATTTTCCCTGTTTTCTTTACATCGTCTACCATCTGTGTTTCTTTCTCTCAGCCCTTCTCTGTTTCCTCCTCCTCGTTTTCCCCTGGACGCTGTAGAGCATTTTATTACAATTGTCAGAAAGAGTAACAATTCTATTGTGAGGTGATTACGACAGGGTGTTTTACCCACAGATCACCAGAGCAATTAAAATCTGTAAATAAGGCTACCCATGATGCCTCAGTCTAAACAATGGGGTCCCGTAGGAAGTGTTTGTTTGAAGAACTGTGGAGGAGAGAGTTTCACTCTCTTTGACTCTCTCTCTCTCTCTCTCATTAATTAGGAGACGCTCCTTCAACCCGACACGGCTGTGTCGATGGGCAGCTTTGCACAATCGCAGTGACACATATTTCAGACACAAGATGAAGTTGTTTACTTTTGTGTAAGACCTCGCATTACGGCACTGCACTTTGTTTTGCAGCATGGCAAAGATAATGCAGGCCTTCTGTGATTGTGCTAGCTACAGCTGTAAGGAAGAGGAAGGAGAGAGGCCTGCGCCAGCTACTGTGAGGAGGCAGAAAAGTAGACACGCTTACATTTTCACATACAGGGCTGACACTCATACACACTTGGAGTTTGAATTGACAAAGGAATAGGCAATGAGGTAAGAGATAGTGAAATTGTGATGGGGATATCTGCAAAGTGATTTTGTTGGATGTCCTATTTGAACACCACTAAAGTAATTTGCAGAATATTTGAGTGCTTTTTTTTATGGTCAAGGTTCTTCAACTCCTGGCTTGTCTTTTGGCCTGCTTTTCTTCTAGTCTCTTGGCAATGCATCGTGTCTGTACCCTGGCGTAACCAGAGGACAATGCTGCTAGATAACCAAGACAATGCTGCCAGATAATGTCATATTCCTTGAATTAACAACTTAATTAGGGCTTAAGCTACTTTAATTCTAGTTTAGCCACTTAACCGGGGTTACCATTAACTACCTGCTTCACAGCAGTTCACAAAGTGATGCAAGCACCCTGAACGCCTCAACTACTTTTTGGTGTTTCTTTTTCTTTGTAGAGACAAAAGGGCTCTTTGTAGTTTAGTGGGAAGACATGTGGAACATGTCATGTATTTGGTGTCAGGATGTGCGCGTACCGCTTCCGCAACCGCCCCCACCCTCTTCATAAATTACTCACAAGTGGAGTTTGGGCAGGTTGGAGCAAAGGAACCCGACAGATAGAAGGAGGGACCGTGGGAGTATTGCAGCTCGACACAGCATTTCGATGATGCCAGGCTCCGTGGGCCTCACCAGAGGCTGTATGCCTTACCAAGATCCTGTTTACAGTCAGCCTAAGAAGCTGCCAGCCACCCATTTCCATAACGTTGCCTGCGGTCCTCTGCGGAAACTAATTTCTCTCTGCCGGAGATGCACTATGATGCTGCCTGTTCTATACTTCTCCCACTTTGCATTCTACATCTTGTGTTTCTCTCTTTTGTTTCCATCTGTTTTCCTCCCATCTCATCTTTCCATCATTCCTTATTTGCTGTCTCTTTTTTTCTCTCTATCTCCCTCTACACTAATCTTTTCTTGGCTTTCTTCCAGCCCAAACCATTGAATTCTGTCCTTTCAGTGATTGTTACCAGTATTCCAGAAACATGTTGTCACTCAAAGTGTAGCAAGCTGAATTACATAATAACAAGATATCCCATGGTAGTGCGTGCAAGGTGCACTCAGTATATAGGTCAGTATAAAAGTTGCAGATATGTTGGTTCATGTGTTTATATTGTAATGTGTGGAGGCTGGGGCAGCTTAGACTCTGTCTGTCCATTGGGATAGTGGAAGTGTGTGTATTTGTCTTTTCATCACGAATACTGTTTTTATAGTCTTACCTGCACGTCTTGTGTGGAAGTGTGCATTTAATTGTGTCTTTATTCAAATGTACATGTAGTTTCAGTATACATCATTATCTGCTTGTTAGTGTGCAAATACTTCCGTGATTGTTGTCATAAGTGCACCTCTGATTATTTCACATCCTTTTCACTGTTGACATGGTGTCTTCTTTCATCTATGTGCATGTCAGTGTGCCATGTCCACTCTGCTGTGTATTTGTGGTCGTATTTCTACACTCAACACATCTCTGCGTGAGCCTGCCATCTTCAGCTTTTTCCCCTTGTTCTTTTCTTCTCATATGTTTGTGCAGATTTTTTTTTTTCTTCTGCTTCAGCCACTTGTGTAGTTGCCATGTTCCTGTGCCTGTACATCAGTGAGCATCTGCTCTTTCAACAAGGTCCCCATGGCCTCAAATGTCAGAGCAAGCAGCTGCCAGACAAGTGCATTGTGCAGCAGGCTTGTGTTTTGCCTCCTCCCATCCCTCCACTTCTTGTTCTGTGATGTTAACTGTGATTGAAAGTAAGTTGGCAGCAGCAAGTGGGGGACAGATGAGGGGAAGGGTCTCTGTTTTTTAGAGAATTGGATTCCTGCAGCTTGGAGGAGTACTGCTTTTACTGCTGCTCAGGGCCTGACTGTTCTCCAGGGCTTTAGGGTCAGGTGGGGGGGGGGTGTTCTGTTGTGCATTTGGTATCTTCCTCTACCCTCTTGTGTGAAAGACCAATGCAATGGGAGGCCATTTGCAGCTTGTCCATATTGTGGTCCATGTACTATGGGGTATCAGGGGACAAACAGTGTGTGCACATTTATCAATATGTGTCTCAGTGTGTGTGTGTACATGCACATGTTTGAATTTGCTTGTGTGTGCTCTTATATACCTTTTAAAAGTCATTTTAGACAATGTGGATCCCTTGCTGCACTTCATAGTATAGATGGTGCGACAAGATGTCACTGGATGCCTGTACCAGAGTATACGAGTATATGCATGTGTGTGTGTGTATGAGCGAGCAGTCGCAGGACGGGAGCACTGAAGCAGAAGAGATGGAGGGCAAATAGACAGGCAGTTACCCCCCAGGTGGGGCCTGGGGGCAGCGGGCCAGGGGTAGCCCCTCCAGCTCCCCCACAGCACACTCTGCTCTGCTTTCAGACACTTCTATTGATTTGTCCAGCAGATATGGCCACAGGTTAGTACTGCTCTTTTTACCTCCCTTTGCCTGCAAACAAAGGCTGGACACAGGCTCCATTTGATGTCAGGTGATGTTGTTTCCTTGGCATTACTTTGTCTTGCCACACTACTCGCCCTACCTATAGCTTCCTTCCCTGGCACAAAGCATGTATGAACCATCAGGGGGCACTGTTAGACTCACTCTTGCCCTATAAATGACCCAACCCAAACCTGGCATGGTTCTCTATTGTCTTCTCCTGAGGCTGTAGGAAGCCATGAGTTCACAGCTATGGCAGGTCTACAAGCTGTGAGAAAAGGTACTTTAGGTGTCCATCAATCCGTGCCTTCATCTCAGGATCCCAGAAAGTAAAAATTCTGTGTTAATTCAAGCCCAAACTGGATTAGTCCAAACAGCAGCTCGAAATTGTGCCTGTACTTTGCTATATGTGATCAACATGTGTAGTGGAGTGTAAAGTTTGAACCTGACAGATGTAGATGGAAGCCAAGGCAACTCTTGATCAGCTTAAGACAGTTCGTCTCTTTGCCAAGCTCTTATGTGATCGGAAATCAGTCGGCAGTACCTCTGTGCTCGCTGACAGATGGATGAATCGAGTCTTCAAAAGGCCTCATTGGTGACACATTAACATGAGCCGAGCTTTCTGGAGGACTCTGAATTTTGAGCTGTCACAGGTGGCAGATGCGATAAAGCTACTATGCTGCTCTGCTTGTTTCGTAACATAACCCAAGTCATGTTGAAAAGAAAATTGGCACCTGCTTGACATCTATTAAAACGCAGTTTCTGAGTTTTGAAGGAGGGTTGTTGTAACACGTCTTGTATTATTAATTAAAACAACCTCCTCTGAGTCATCATCCAGCTTTTCATGTGTCCGATGTCAGACGTCGGAACAGGTGTGAAGGTAAAACAATGAACAGTGAAAGAAGGAACACCACAAGGGTGTGTGTGTAGTACAACTTCCCACGCTTTAATTGCAAGCTAGTATGTCCTTACAAGACATTGCAACATACTTTATCATTGTTAATTCGGAAATTGCACTATAGGTCACCATAATAACCAGCTCGTCATATTGTTCGTTTTTCTTCTTGCATGTCATTCATCATGGCAGAAAGCCAGACTTGTTAGTGTGTGTTAAACAGTCCCTCTCTCAGATGAGAAATGGAGTAGTGTAGTTGATTTAACTAAGATTTAATGTCCATGTATGTGTGTGATAACAGGGATAAGCTCGCTCAGCAGAATCGTCGCTGCTTGGATTCAGAGAGCTCCCTCAAGGAGCAGAGCCTTCTCCGTCAAATCTGACTGTGTAACCATTTGCTATAAATAGTCAACTCCTTGACGTAAGTGTCTCTGACTGAACTAACAGAGAGGCCACACCAACTGTGCCTAAAGTGCAGGTGCATCTGTCAAAAACAACAAAACGGGTACATTAATTAAAAACAAACCAACATACACAGATAAACTGAAGAAGAAGAGCAGTCACAACAGGGATATGATAATCATACAGTTAAAGGATATTGGCAAATGGCATGCAACCTTATGTGAACCTTTCTTATGAAGTGTTATTTTGTCTACCTCCTGTACAGAGATTGATTGATTGATTAATCTTTGGTAAACCGAGGTGTTGCCAGCTGCATAATTAAACATGGAAGATGCCTTTGACTTGCACACAAAGAACTCCTGGTACATCTCAACCTCCCACCCCTCGCCAGGCTCCTAGGCACTCATAGCTAAAGCTGTTTTGCTAGCTACCAATACCACTTACCTGCAACATGAACAGGGAGGACAGGGACTAATTGCAGGGACAAATGTTCCCGACTGCGGGGTTTGCAGTTGTCTGGGCCTGGTCCAGGCCCTGTTTATCTCAACCTCTGTTGGCAGTCATACACACTCCACATGCGCAATGCTCTGATTTAACCAGAGGCAAAGCCCCCACCAACCCCCACTCTCTCTCATCAAAGATTCATAAAGGCAAGGTTCTCAATGATTTTCTGTCTCTTCCCGTATTCACAGCTTGTTGTCCTCACCCTCCCTGTCTCCTGCCAGTCAGGCAGCGGAAGTCAGGCGGAATTATGACTGAAGTGGCCGCTGGCTCCCAGAATGTGTGTGTGTGTGTGAGTGTGTGTTAGTGTTTGTGTATTTGTTGAGTGTGTGCTTGCAGTGTTAGGCGTGTTGGTGTAGGGAGACGCGGGGGTAGGACATGGGCAATAGGGCAGGGGGACGAATGGACAGTGACATGTTGATGTTGTACTAAAAATGTTAGGAGCCCCCATGCAGGGAAAGGAGTAAGACCCGGCCCACTCCTCTCTTCCCCTCATGCACTCCTTCCGCTGTTCTTTGTCTTCCGCCCCAACCCCTGAGCCCTATGCGTCGTGGCAGCTTCCACACTGGCTCTAAAACTAGCTCATTCAGAGCCCCAGTCACCAGGCCCAGGGCACACCATCTGTAGCCCTCTGAGTCCTTCCGCGTGTATGTGTGTGTGACTATGTAAGTGTGTGTTTACCTCCATATTTATGTGTGTGTCCGTTTGCGTGCAAGCTTACAAACGTGTGTGTGTGTCTGTGAACCCAAACCACCGTGCCTCAGCCTGTTAGTCTTGCTACTTACCAGGCTTAGCCAGATGAGGGCCACTCAGCCCGGATCTAATTCCTTCGACTCTGGCGGTACTTCACTCCTGGCTCTTTTTGCCTCTTAAGTGCGCATCTGTGACCTTGGCTGACATCGGAGGGGGTTAAACTGTGGACTTGGAGATGTGGCCACAGCGATTGAGTCGTAAGCTAGTTTTTGGATCAGAGCTTTCGCACAGCCATCTGGGCTTCTATGGGGCTCAGAAAGAGGTTATCCCTCTCTTACTCCCCACAGCTGACCCTGGATCAGCAGTAAGGGCAGAGACTTTAGTAAGAAGCATCCTCGCCGGGATAGGTAGTGCAGTGCGGGGGTGTTTGTGGAGTGGAAATTAAGAGAGGAAACTAATGAAGTGAGCTGATCTCTGTCACCACTTCACTTGTAATCCCTCTGTTTTTATTGTGCTGAGCTCTGCATGTGGCTTCTGTCTTATTGTTGTCCTTCGTGGCAAACAAGCTAAGCCTGTCACCTTTTTCTTCAACTCTTTTTGACTCACATCAGTATCAATATGAACAACGCCTTTGCCACTATAGACAAAGGGTTGGGTTCTACGAAATACAGTTCTCGGTTATGCTGGTATTACGGTTATTGCTTCAAGTCCTGATATTGTCACTACAAACAGAACACTGTTAAGTACCTGTTAGACCACAAACAGCTTTTTTTTCAACACCTAGAACAACTTTCAATGAGTGATTTAGACACACACCTACACAAACACGTGCACCAACTCATCTGCATAGGCAGGTACATATGTACTCATACACACACACCCACACATGCCATTATATGATGTTCCCTGGCTTGCTGTTTGCACTCTTTGCATCCTGTTTGGTGCAGCGCCTCAGGGCCTAGCCTGGCTGCTCTTCCAAACAAATTGCTGGCTGTTCACAGCGTTTTAAATGCCGAGGCCCTTTAATTACACTATTTACTTAATAGGGTGAAACAAAACTCGTGTTCACGCAGCAGGAGCACCAGGTGATGCAGAAGTTCAAACACCTGGCGGAAAGCACTCCTCTGGCATGGACGCGCAGCATACACATGTGTACACATGAATGCACACACACTCACATTGCTGTGTTACAAATGCTATGCCTCTCTCAGGCTCGGATGAGAAGCTTCACTGAGTTTGGGACTTTTTCTTTTGTTTTTGTTTTGTTGTTTACTGGAAAAAAAAAAAACAGATGCATCTGGGAAAGTGCGACTCATAAGTTACTGTATACCCAGCCTGACATTTTCAGAATGAGTTCATCCTGTACTGTAAATGCACTGAATGAGTAATGCTAGTTTTAGTTGATGACTTGCGGCAGATGCCCATGTAGGAATATGGACATCTTCTACTGTGTGCTGCTCCTTTGTTTGCCCATTCAAAGGTTAACTAAAAAAAAGAAATCAGCTGAAATTAGACTAAAAGCCTGAAATACTTACAACAATCATGGCAGTCTTCCCATTACATTTTACTATCTGATATTGTTAAGTTTTCCTGGTGTGTGCTTCATCTTTTGTTTTTTAACTAAAGCATTTCTATTGACACATTTGTTTTTCGTTCATATAATTAATTCAAATAAAAATGACAAATGATCTTGATTAATATGTGATCAGATGTTCTTTTTTTTTGCTATTTGCTTTTACAAGAATGTCTTGTGTGTGTTGATGGTCATATTATAGCCTACGCCTGGACCCGTCCAATTTATGGGGTTAAGATTTATGACTGTTTCAGTAGGGTGTGTTTACTATCACTGGTTTGCTGAGCCTATTATGTGATCTCATCATGACAAGCAATGTCAACAATGAGACTTTTTCTGTGCAGTTTGAGCAAAGTCTCATATTCATTCAAAGAATAGTACTTGTTCTTGAAGAGCTGATTGTTTGTTTTCATGCTTTGTTTAAAGGGAACAGCATAGTCAGTGTCTCTCTTTCTTGTTTGTAAAGCAGTTTAATATACACGTTTCTGAAACCCAATATCTGTTGTGCAACATTTGAAAGCTTCGATCTCACAGTGTAACTTTGCACAAAGGCTTCAGAACTTAACACCACACCCCCTGGAGCTACAAGGAGGACTTGTAACCAGGCAATTGAAGTTACAATAGACTAGAATTAGCTGGGCCAGCTTGACCCCGCCATTGTCACCTGAAGACAGGTGGGAATTGTGCCCACGTTGGATCGACCTTATCATGTGACTGGGGTCAGGTGTCGTCCAATGGCTCGGCTGTATAGCTGTTGAGGCAAACCTCATCCATCACCAGCTTTATTGCACCGTTCAGATGATGCCCACAAGGCACTGACGCTTGGCCAGGAGGGAGGGGGCACGCGGTGGAGGGAAGGGATGAGGGTTAAAAATTATCGTTTTACAAGAACACTCTCAGAACAAGTTTTCACAGCAACGGTGTGCCCTGGAAAACTAAGAGTTAGTGCTCCCAACGCCACAGTAACCCTCTTCCTGATTCCCCAACAGCAGATTTACAGCCTTCCAACGGCAAGCTGTGAAAAAGTGCAATCACTCGCAGGCTTGTAACCTCTTTACCCTCGCCATCAAGTCCTCTTATTGCTCCATTTTCTCTCCTGGGCTTTATAAATAAACAACGTCATCAGAAAAAAACTTCAGTGTCTCTTTAGAAACAACTCTAATATATCAAAATGTTTCACTGTGGTATTTGGCCACGTGCGGCTCATTTGGGACGATGATGGAGTGGGTTTCTGAGTTGAGCTAGGCTATCCATCCCTGCTGAGTGTCGTCCTTTGGGTGTTAGTGGCAGGGCCCAGAGTAAATGTTTTGGGTTTTTTTACTTTTCCTTCAAGCCAGCTGCTTATGTTGAGCTAGCCTGTAGCCTGGCACAGGTGGCTCGTAGGCCAAAAGCCACAGCCACCCTCATTCCTCCCCAGTCAGCCTGGAGCACACACACACACCCACCCACCCACACACATGCTCTCTCACTCTCTCTCTCTTTCTGACTTTCTTCCTTTCAAACATACACACACACTAACACACACAGATCCAGAGCCTTAGGGGGTGATCTGTCTCCCCACCTCTTGTCGGAAGAGTAAACGGCCAGGAGGGCCCTATCTGTTTGTCCTTTTCCTGCCTCTTTTTTTATTAGAACCTGATTGCATTTGAACAATAGTTGTCTGCTCGTAAATTTTGTGCCTGTGTTGACATTAGGCCACATTCCATCCCATAGCCTGAGGAGGAGAAGGAGCAGGCCGGGGTGTTCGGTAATTTGTTATGCTGTTAAGCACCTAATGGACGTCCACCTGGTTTTTGAGAGCAGTAGCTGTAGTTCAGGGGCTTGCCTCCTTTGCACTTCCAGACTGCAATAGTGTTTTATTGCCTCCAATTATGAAGGCTATTTAGAGGCTACCTTGCTTTGTGTGTGTTTTTCTGTTACATCTGGTTCACCCTGCTCTAGACGGGGCAGCCAGCCATACCACATCAAACACTCAGGTTGTGAGGCAGGCAGTGGTTGTGCAGGTACGACGAACCTACTGTGTTTCTGCCGTAGGCTCCAACTAACTTTGCGTACGTGCACTCAATGCAAACTCTGGGTCTGGCTGGAGATGCCAATAATGATGCCTTAATAATGCCTTATTTGTTTCATGTGGTTTAATGAGCAGCCCAGACTGCAGCTGGCAAGAGGGACACCTCACAGAGTACGAGGAAGGGGCTGCCCCACCCAAAGGTACCCATGCTCCATGGCAAAATCATTGTTCCCAGCAGCAGCAGAGCCATGGTGGCAAGTGGGGGAAGAGTGTTGAAAGCACCATGCAGCACCCACCTCGTCTCCTACCCCCCCTGTTGCTAATGCATTTTTGCGTGGTTTCCACAACCATTAATTAAAGGGAAAAAGAGTGCATCAGATGTTAGTTTTATTAGCCTAGGCTCCTTAGAGGGAATCAAAATGAAAGGAACATATGTCACGCATTTGATGACGCCCCCCCCCCCTCTCTGTTTCTCTTTCCACAATTGCCCACCTCACATACTCACAAAGTGTACAGTCAGCAGCTGTCTGCAGACACAATAGCATTTGATTGATCCTGAGGAAACGGTTAAGACATGGCCCTGCCCACGCTTTCTGGCTGGCTGGCTGGCTGGCTGGCTGGCTGGCTGGCTCACATTCTGCACCACTTTACATTTAACGCTGAATGTGGCAGTGATTGGGATAATGGGAGTTTGGGATGGTGGGTGGGGATCTGAGCCTCTGTTCAGGCTTTAATGAGGACAGCCCTGAGAGCTCACAGGAGTCTTGGGTGGTGCAGGGTGAGATCCAAAGCTTGACACTTCACAGGTTGGGCCTTGTTCTTAATGTCTCCCTGTTAAACTGCCCTCTGCATGACATAAGTAATATCTTGCACAACTCAGTGCAAAGATAAGTTTGTAGATAAATGCTATCTGTCTGTCTGTCTCTCTCTCTCACATATTATATAACTTCATGACATACAAAGACAGATGTGCTCAATCGCTCATTTCTTAATCAACATTGCGAAGATACAGAATGTACATGGATAATATACTTCTTTCTTTCTTCTCTCTCCTTGGGACGTGATTGCATGCCTTACCTTCAGGGGCAGGCTGATTTATGAGACACATGCCTGTTTTTTCATGAGTTGTTTGATTGCCTTCTCAGCTATCGGGCACTCGGGTTGCCAAGACCATAAAAATTCACACCTGCACAGGATTGCTAGAGAGTCAGATGAAGTGCAGGCAGAGCATGAGGAAGCAGGTGATCTGAGGTATTTGTGCTTCCCTTGATCAGCACACGCATATAATACAGCTCAAAACTGACATGGATGATTGATTTATGTTCTGCGTCATCTCACCTTTGTTCAGGCTTTATTTCTGGGACTGCTGTAGCTACGTAATGTGCAGGGCATGGCACATATTTTGGAGATGATTCTCAATGCACTAACCATGTTCACATTGTAAACAAGAACAGCGTCTAATTAATCTTTTATTGAATATTTAATCTTGCCTCTTCTTTCATTTTTATTAGCATAGAACAATGTACAAAACATTCACGTAGTTGTCACCACAAATACGTAATCTATCAGGTTTTAGTTTTACTGTTCTTAAATTTGTTGTGTTATTCATAAGTTTTATTTCTTAAAACCATTGAGATATGAACAGATTTTATAAGGTACATTTGTAAGGTGGATTCAGTCTTTTCTTTACTGGACAGGATGTGTTAAAATACTATTAAACCCTCACAATAGTATTGTTGAAGGTACGTCGGTGATATTTCAAACAGAACATTCAAAGGACACGTTTTCCACATTGAAGCACCAACAGGAAGGTCATTTGCATGGCTCTCCCATAAAACGATTGAACGACATCAAGTTTAGGAAAGATATCTGAGCCTCTGTAAATCCCTTCCAAAAAGCTTTCCATCAGCATTGTGTGACTCCACCCTTGTCCTAAGCTGATGACCTGAGTTAGGCAGCCCGAGCTGTCTAGTCCCATGGGGTTACAAATGACCTCCTGTAACAATAATGCAATAAGCGTTGTCTTCTATCTACATTCTCTGGGTTCTTTTTCACTTGGCCTGACACAACTGTGCATTTATCAGTGTAATTGCAAGAGTTGGAAGCACTGATGTTGTCTATTAGGCGGATTTCCATCCTGTTAAGAGCAGAGGGCCTTTTAATGTATGGCCCTGCTTGAGTGTACCGCTACACAATTACACACCAGCCACCAGAGATTGAGTGGGCTGATGATGCTTATGATTGTGATGGTTGGGGAGGTGGTGATGGCAGTGAGGATATTGGACCACCCTGCACTCTTCTAACAAGCCTTTCAGAGAGACGAAGAGTTAAACAACAAAGTGAAACCGAGGTTAATCATTTTATTTACTCGTTTCTCTCTCTCTCTCTCTCCCTCCCTCTCTCTTCCCCCCACCTCTCTCTCTCCCTCTCTCTCTCCCTCTCCCTTTCCTTTCTTTAACCAAGTGATGGAGTCCGGACTGTGGAGTAGGGGGGGTGGGGATCGATGGGGAGCGCATTACAGTAAAACGTATTGATTAGGAGACCTGCGAGCAGTGTGTTGGAGATGGTGGAATGATGCAATGCTTAAAGGAATTTATCCTTTGACTTTTACATTAACCTTTTATTGACTGCTTTGCCTGTCCATAATTAACACTCACTTTAGCTAAAGTGGTTAGTTTGAGCGCAAAGGGGGCTCCGGCCTTATTGCAGCGTGGGACGCGGAGCTCCCACCCCATCCGCAGTTCAAGTGCACTGTGCTGCACGGAGGGAAAGGCCTCTGTGGAATAGAGGCGATAGAATCCTAGATACCTTTCACATTAGCATACCATTTGAGCGGGGGCCTGCCAGGCTATAAGGTTTCAGGGCAAATTGAAATGAGTGATTGTGTTGCCAATCTCTCTTGACCGAGCGCCAGATGGGATAGTTAGGCCCATATCTGTCTGGGGTTAATCCATTGGAACAGCCTGGACTCACAAACACATTCTCTTTCCCCCACCCCACATACACACCTCTTTGTCTTTGACCTTAACTTTAAGGTGGGCTGTTCTGCCATGGGAAAGTCTTTTGGTGAGCCTTGTTTGTACGCCACTGTGGCTTACACTGAATTTCTAGCAAGAGCCCAGGAGAGCTTAAGGCATCTCGCTTGATATTGACTTTTTGTTTGGTTCCATTTTAGCAGTCAGGGAACGGTACCCTGTGAACAGTGGTAGATTGTGTAAAAGTGTGTGCTGAATTACCTACACTATATTATCTTTGATAGTCTTCCAGTCTTGATATCTTTTATATCTCTGGTAAACCAGGAGCCTTCTATTTGCAAGCTAATGTTGCAAGATCCCATGTTGGATAAATGCAGCAGCTCTGTTGAAGGCGGCTCGTCACGTTTTTACTGTGTGTAGCCTTTCAGTATGAGTCGGGGCAGCAAGAAAAGAGGCAAGTGTTTTCTCTCATAGTTCTACTGCATGAATACTTACTTAATCAGACCAAATCAAAGGCCTGGGTTCCCTTGGCCTATGGTGTCCTCAAGCTGATGTCAGCAGAACTTCACAGTGTGTTCGTGAGTGTGTGCTGTCTGGGTCAGTTTGCACTCTCTCTCTTTCTCTCTCTCTTGCACACTCTGTAGATATGTATGCCAGCCATGTCCTCCTCCTCCTCCTCCTCCTTCTCTGAAGTGGCGCTTCCTTTAATTCGCACCCTAAATAAATGATGAGAACATTTAAACACACGGCTCGTCGCAAAGCCCCAAGGTCGCCTAATCGTATTATTTATGAAGTGATGTGCTACATAATGGTACTTAGTGCATGTTAACAGATGCTATTATCAGGCCCTGATCCAGAGCGCAGAAGATATATTGGAACAGTGGATGTTAATGCTGCTCCTCACCACCATAATGCAGCAGCTCTTTAAAGGGCTAACCACACCAAAATGCAGCACTTAGGCCGAGAGCCAGTCGAACATTAAGTGGTTCCGGTGAAAATATATAACCACAAATTGTGGCAGCCTTCGGCTGTCCCCTGACAACTTTAACATCCCCTCATCTCATCCATAACCGACCCCCATATCCTTCTCTTCAGCTCTCTATGTCCTCTCCATACCCTCCTTTAGTCTCTGGCCACAAGGTGGTGGTGGTCATGTGTGTGTGTGTGAGGGGGTTGTTTGAGGTTTTTTAGGGTGTGGATGGTGTAAAGGGATATGATAGGACAGACCCTGGCATGATGACTGAGTGGGGAGTATAACCGGCCTTGTGGCTCTAGAAGGAAATTCTTACCACTCACAAGCACACACACACAAAAGATACAACTGCCATCCTCCACCCCTCCCGCTTGCACCTCAAGGTCAGGGGTCACTCTCATCTGTCAAGAGGCAGAGGGAGGGCAGATTTACAATGACAGCAGAGAGCAACACCAAGTCACCGCAGTAAATATTTACACTGGTCTGACAAAAGATGTGGCTAAGGTCTGTGGGGGTTCCAAACACTGTAGAAATTACAACTAACCCCAGATTATTAATCACATAAAAATCACGCAGTGACATGAAAAGGGTGGATTTCTCACTGCTCTGTCATGATTGCAACAGCAGAGAGGGATGTTCTTGTGCCTACATGTGTGTGAGATGAATGGGGCGTTAATCACGATACATGATATCATGATTTCTTATCAGCTTGATACCGTTGCAGCCATTTATGGCTTTTAGAAACGCTTTCCTGACGCATCACTTTCTCCCACTCTCTCAGCTCCATTTAGCTCAATGAGCTTCGCTAGCTTGAAGGTGTTACAACAGAAATTAAATCTCTTACTGTCACCTTTGAACACACATCCTACAGACACGCCCACTCTTTCATATCCTGCAGGTTCTAATTGGGCCCAGTATTATTAGTATTAGGAGTCATAAAAAGGAGAGGAAACACACAAGCTGACTGCCTCCTGGTCAAACACAACACCCACTGTGTGTTTAGGGACGAGTTAAAACACACACACACACACACACACACACACACACACACACACACACACATCATTGACTAAACAACTTGACATTTCTGGGACTGACCCCTTTAAAGCCCCCAACAGTCAATACAGACAGACCAGATAGATAGTTCATCTTCACCTACTACAAATCCTCTGTTTTCAACCAGCACTAGTTACTGGGCATTAAAAGGAATATTCTGGATTATTTTTTATCACCCTCCATAGTTGCAGTTGAAGAAACACAACTCTTAGTTAGTTTTGAAAATGTTACATTCATATGGATTTGACTTGTTACCAAATAGTACTATGACAGCAGTGCCCACATCTCAAATATATATATAATATATATATATATATATATATATATATATATATATATATATACATATATATAAATAAAAGCACTTGTAGAAAGTTTTGTGAGCGACCTGAGACGTGTGTCCTAATGCTGATGAGTGTCTACCAGTTGGTTTTGATGGGAAGGAGGAGTTAATGGATGCGCTTGTTTCCTGTGTCCTGTCGCCTCAGGTGCCACTCAAGTCTGGCCCAGACATTACCCCCTGAGGAGGCCCCAGTGGACCGGCCCTTCTGGGGTGTGGACGACCCCAGTATGCCACTGCCCTTTGATCTGGCTGACATCATCAACAGAGTGGAGTCACTGCTCTGGAGGTGGGCCCAAGATGTTTAAGGGTGGAAATATGTACACTTATGTACCAGTTGTATACATATATACTGTAGCCCATGCAGCATGCATTCATCCACAGGTGATTATGTTTATTCATTACTTCATTTTATTATTGAATAATGGCTTTATTCTCACATACATTCACACAGACCAATGCGCGAAGAGTCAAATATGAAATGTAGACAGTATTTTGCATGTTGTGCCATATGACAAGTGACATATGCCGAAAAGCTGGCCCAAGGCGTAAGCAAACTACATGGCCACTTAGGGGCACAGAGGGGGAACATGAAAAATAAATGAATAAATTACAGTGAATGACTTTGTCAACCACTTATTCATGTCAATATCACTTTTTCACCTTTGGGAGCTGCTCAAGGTCTGTTCAGGGCTCCAAAAAAGTTTTTACAGACCTTGACTATTTATGTACAGATACACAGAACACACATACTTTATGTACACACTCTACCAAACTGCTCAGCAAGTCCTGTCACAGACTCTCATAGTAGACATATAGCAATTTAGTAGTATTGGTATTAGGAGTGGCCAATACATTAAACTTCTGGGTCCCTCTAGACCTGCATTAAGGCATTTCAGCCACTTGCTGTCACATAGCAAGGCTGTGAATGGCCAATGTACAAACTCAAATTAGCTTTTATAATCCACATTAACATTACAATTACATCTAAACCTCACGTTCACTTCACTGGAGGCCTTATGTCAAGTCATAACATTTGATGAAAATGTAAAGACACATTCTGATCATTGCATTTAAATGTTCTTCTTCAGGATGTGAAGGATGGCTAGAGGTGAGAAAGAGAAAGAAAGACAAGAAAAAAAAACACCAGCTTTTCTGAATGGCCCCCACATGAGCTGAGGGGACAGACCGAGACCGCTGAAGACACCTCCGTTGTGATCCCATCAAGATTGATTTCCTTTTGATTGGGGCACCCCCCCCCCCCCCATCCACACTCCACTACCCCCAGCTGACCCCAGCGTCCCAGCCACCCCAGCTCTGAGTCAGCTGGAAGGAAACCAGACCACCACAATACAACCAGAATAGTGCTTCAGTAACATGCTAACAACGCAAGCTTAGCGACAAGCTACTAGTGTCACAACGGTCTAACGAAACATAAGTGGAACCTGCATTTCAGTGTTAGCATACATTGTGTAACTATTTATTATTTCAGTGTATTCTGTTACTTAATCTCATGTAACCCAGACATGCTTTTATCAGTGGATTGACTCATTCTCAGTACTCACAGTACAGTACATACATATATGCTTTCTATTTGTCATACAGTGTTATAATACAGTATAGAATGGTTAAAAGAAAACTCACTTTGCTTACATGGTATTGCATTCTTCACTTGTGTATAGTAATCCCTTTTATTGTGTTCAACGGTGGAATGAGCCTGAAGAGACCAAAGAAAGATTATGATAAGAAAGTTATGAATGTCACCCAATGGAGAACATGAAGAATGTGTTTTTCGCTGCGATGGTGTGCTTGTGCCATATTGGTGTGTGAAAGTGTGTGTTTGTATGTGTACATTTAGCTATGTGAATATACATGTGATCAGTCGTTGGCCTGTGTGTTTGTGGACGTTCACTCTCCCACATGTCTACATGAAGGCACGCGTGTATGAATGTGATAGTGTGTGTGAGTGTGAGTGAGTGTGAGCCTGTAGGCAGCCTGCCAGTTGTTTGTTCTTGAAGATATGCATATGGAGAAACAGAGACTAGCAGCGGGGCCCCTCTGCCTCTGCTCTGATGAAAGGCAGCACTGATAGAATGACCCGGAACACAACCGCCGTTTCTCATAATTACAGCTGTTCAATCGCTTTTAATTACTCTTAAAGTGTGTAGAGCACCACATTCCCCTGTAATGCTGCAGGCCATCCGAGAGAGCGAGAGAAAGATCCGGCGCTTCTGACAAAAATCCACTTTCAAAAAAGCTAAAAAGGGTGGAAAAGGGGGCCGATGTCAAAGCAGTGTAGCAGCCCTCCTCGTTTGATTCCTTTCTCTATCTAGTTCATGATGAAGTAGAGATGCTGTTTACTATTAAAAATGCAGAATGCACTCCTTTTTTTACTTCTGAAGTTTTTTCCAAGATGTTAATGGTTGCCAAACGCTGTTCTTCTTGCTTCTTCTTTTGCTGCGCCTCTGTTGTTTGTTGTTGTCAGAGATTTGTTTGTAGATCGGCAGTAGCGTTGACTTGTTTGAATCACTCTGTGCTCCCTGCGCCACAGCTTGTCTGTCTGAAGCAATAGGAATGGCAGTAAATAAAAAAAAAAGTGTTTTATCCAACATCCTGCGTCCCTCTGTTCTTTGTGTGCTTTTGTCCATTTTGTATTTCTTAATTCTTGGCGGATAACACACACATGACAGGTACAAACGTTTCTTCATACGTGTGCGTGTGTGTTCAGTTTGAAGGTTGATTGATTGTATTTCTCCTAATATTCTTGACGTGACCTTAAACCTAGCCAACCCATGCATGTGTCTCTTTACTCTCCCACTGTGGTGAAAGTGAGTTACTGTTCTCTGAAGTAGCCTCTCCCTAGAATCTCTGTGTCTTCCTCAAGATGAATAGGGCAGCGATGAACAAAGATCCCTGGCTGGACTAAGAAAAAGTGCCTACATGCACAGTAGGCGTGCAGACAACTCCTAATGTTTGAATGAAGTTGCTGTGAGTGCCGGGGGGGGGGGGGGGGTTTCTCATCACTACAAACCTCAAACGACTTGCTGCAAACTGCTTTCATACAATACAAATATATTGAATTTGTTGTTCTTTTAGTGTTTCCGTTATTGTATTTTTAGCCACGTAGCAGCATGGCTATGGTGGTCAGCCCCCCACTTCGGTCCAACTATTCAATGGACTGCTGTGAAATTGTGTACCAATATTCATGATCTCCAGAGGATGAAGCCTAAAGGCTTTGATGATGATCCTCTGGCTTTTCCTCTAGCGCCACCATCAGGTCAAGGTTTACACTTATCATGTGAAATATCTATACATCTACAATATGGATTGGCACAAAACTTTGTAATTCATTCATGGTTCCCAGACAATGTTTCCTCATTGTGCCACCATGAGATTCACATTTGTGGTTATGAGTGAAATGTCTGAACAACCATAGGATTCATGACAGGTCATGACATTAGGTTACTTTCATGTCCCCCACAGGATGAATTGTAATAAATTGGTGAGCCTTTAACTTTTCAACTAGCGCCATCATAAGGTCAAATTTTTAATACGTCCAGTACTTTGGTTTATGACTAAATACATGCAACTAATGACATTCCCATAAGCCTCACCTGTACTTTGTGTTGGGTGCTACTTAGCAAAGGTAAGCACGCTAACACGCTAAACTAACATTACATCTGCTCTATACTCAACAAGGAAGTCTCTGCATCAGGTCTTGTTTTTTTTGGCCAGCTGCTACTTGCTTTCTTTTTTCTCTAAACTTCAAAGGAACCGGCTGGATTAGCAGAGCAAACAAGCTTCTACGACAGATTGATTGATGGATTGATTGATTGAGTGATGTCACTCCCAGTGTTGAAGTGATGGCTAATGTTCTGTATGTCTCTCCAAAACCTCAACTCCACACCCCTCTACCAACAGTGGACTGCCATCCCAGAGGTCGCCCATGTTAACTACTTCCTGTAGTGGCTGAGTGACTGAGTGATGGATGAGTGTGGAGCGCTCTGCCCTCAGGGGCCGACTGGAAAAGGGCCCCACTTGAAGAGACAATTACACAGCGCTGGTGAGAGCCACAGGTATGCATTGTGCTGACCGGGGTCAGCCGCCAGCCAACAATAGGTGCAGGGAGAGATAAAATAACCAGGTGTGTGGTGGGGAAAGGTATCGGTTTGGGGTCATATCCCAGTCAAATGTTTTGGTGTGTGGCTATGAGGCTTGGGTTGATTGTAGTGCAGTTTAATGAAATCAGGAAATGGATGTGAATCCAAATCTGAAAATGGTTTTATATCCAATTTGCAAAGAAGGGTGAAGACACATGAGAGATTTATTATGTTATTTTGGTGAATAATGACTCGCCACATCAGTGAAGGACAATTTTATTTTATATGTAGGACTGAGGAAATATGACCTCAACCCTATTTATCATACAGCTACATAATGAAGGTTATATAAACTGTAATTGTCTTTTGAACCAGGCTTGGTGAATTCTTCTGTGTATGTGCAATACATGCAACAGAATGTGTGTTTTGTGTCTACATTGAATACATGTGTAAAGTCCTCTGTGAGCCTGTTTGTACAAATGAAGAGATGTGTAATGTATCTGAGGGTGTGTGTGTGTCCCAGGTTCCAGAGTGCAGGCTGGTGTAGGAGGCCCTGGGGCCAGAGAGGCAGTAGTAATTGTAGAAGCAGGCTGAAGAGCTGAAGATAGCATCGCAGCTCTGGGGCGGCTGTCAGCAGTTGGACGGGCCACACTCATTTGTCACCAACACAGACAAACACCTCTCAGCACCGACAAAACACTGACTTGATTGACTACATGTGAAGCAACACCAGTCCTGTTGTTTTGCAACTGTTAATTGCAGCTCATAAAAAGGCAAGCCACAGAAGTTTCTGTGTAAATATGAGGCAGCATCTGACATGAGAGTAAAGACAGCATCTTTGTTTCATGCCAAAATGTTTTCCTCCTATCTGACTTACACACAAAATATAAAAGTGGTATTTTTAATGATGTTTATTGAACATTTACATTTAACTTTACCATTCTGCTTTACTTAGTCATAGTGGAAGTGTTGATCCATGTTTGCTTTCGATTTATCAATGAAGGTATTTTGATGAAATGTGTGTGTCTTCAATAAAATTTAATAAAATTAATTATAAAATTCAAAGATCAAGATTCAACAACAGTGTGCAGTTATATCTGATATATCTGATCAAGGTATACCCCCAAATCCTTCCAGTATCCTTTAAAGTATTTCATTTATTGCATGTTACTCCACGAGGTACAGATTTTGTTTCTCTCCTCTCCTCTCCTCAGGCCTCAAACCCAAGGTCATTGGAGCTGCTGACCATTCTAGCTGAATTCTAAAATCTGAAGCCTCTCCACCTGCAAACCAACTGTCCTCTCTCTCTTTGCAGACGGATCACCACTGACATGCTCGCTGCCCCCCGTTCACTTAGTATTAGCCCAAGAGTGAAAGGGAAGTGTTGGTGAAGTCTTGATGCTGGTGTTGATGCTGTCAGGGGCCTGGCAGCTGAGCGCCTCTGATGAGTAGAGGGTATGGCATGATGAGAGTGTGTGTGTATGTATGTGTGTGTGGTTCGAGAGTGCAGAGGGGCGTCTTGCGGGAGAGAGGCCTCGCAGATCAAACAGCTGTCTGATCAAATGTAGAGCATGTTTGTGGGTCGTCGCTGTGGCCCTGGCTCTAGTGACCAGCATCCCCAATATCATCGGCTCGATCTCCTTATGTCTCCCTCTCATTTCCATTCTGAAGTGGCTGACCCATTTCTCTTGCTCACTTCTCATCTTCATATGAGGCTTTCTGTACACCTCTGGTCGAATTTTCCACTCCATTTTCAGTTACAGTCCGATCTAAAGGGAGCTCGCTTAAAAAGTCATATTTGTTGCCTTATCAGATAAATATAAATAATTAAATAATTAAATAATTTCTGCATAGATTTAGACACATCATCATATTACATATACAAAAAAGGCTGTTGACAAGACGTTTGTGAGCCTTTACAGGCTACACTGCCCATTTGTTAGTATTTGATCTGATCTGATCAGCTGGATTGCTTTTGGGCACCAAGCAAGAGCCAGTTTTGCTCGTCAGGTAACGTCCCTTCCATTATTCTGGCACAATTTCAGCTTCACCTCAGCTTCACCTGAGTTCATAGTAGCTGTTATCAGTGACAAAGGCGACTGTTTTAGCATCGTGGTCTCAATTTTGTGAAACTAAAATACAGCACATAGCGTTACCAAGGCCTCACCCCCCACCCCTCCTCACATGCAGTGAGCCCTGTTTCTCCAAAGTGGCGCTGAAGCATCTCCGCTCATACCTGTCTCACTCTCTTACGGTTGCAAGCCTAGTTAGCGCCCTGCCATTCATATCAGTGGGATTAAATGGATCGTTTTCCAGCGTTAGCAGTTTCTCCGCCAAGTGGTCTTGATGTCAGGCCAAGCATAATTGAGTCATCTGCATCTCATCTAAAATGGATGAAAGGATTTTTTTGATATAGCCACCCCCCCCACCACCACCCTTACCCAGCAGGAGAGAGAGAAGGCTTAGGCTAGCACCACTTCGTTTTACAAAGGTAGAACAAGAAGAGAAGGAGGAGAAGAACTCAAACAGCTCTCGTGAGCCATCACTACTTGTTGAATGACATCACAAGAGAATATGATGAACCAGTAGGAACAAAGGAAAAAAGATCAGTACAGGTACTTTAATTTAAGTGAGTAAAACTATCTGGTTAAGGAAAGATTGGAAAGGAAAGACGCTTTGTATGACTATTCACCTTCTCAACTTCTTAACTGTAACTTTGTGCGCTACAAAGAACAGCACAACCTGCTTTGACACTGACCATTAACATAGGTCATGGGGGCTAAGCAACAGTAAATACCCCACAAGTGACGCTTTCCACCTTGAGGCAATCATGAAATACAGGTATGTAAACTTGTCTTCCTTCCTGTACTGGTGTTAAACATTTTCCCTGAGTTTTTGTGAAAACCTAAAACACACAGAGACAGAGACTAATCATTAGATTTGCCTGATTAAAAAAAAATTGAGAGTGGAAATCAAGATGAAACAGAGAAAAGTGTTGTGAAACAAGAAAAAAAAAAAATTACAAAATAAAAGACAGGTAAACAGAAATAGTGAAGGTGTAAAAAATTGATTTAGAAGAACATCTTCACATTTAATATCTGTATCAGCTCCACAGGATCAGCAAGAAACAAGCAACTGCAAAAATGGAAGAAACACCCGGAATAGCAACAGAGAAGGGATCCCCCTCCCAGGATGGACAGACATGGAATAGACGACATGTGTACAGAATAGACCAACATAGAAAAATTACAGTATGGACAATCAGGAAGACAATTAGAGACAGACAAGATAAAATAGTGAATATTAGCTCATTGTTTAGATGATTTGATTGACAGGGTAGAAGTGATGAGGGATGATATAAGGAGGGCCGAGGGATAGTTTAAAAAAGGTAGTCAGCAGAGCAGGAGGGTGTGATGTATTCATCAGTAGAGACGCTCACCTTATCTGCTCCAACCTTGAGGATGAATTGCTGGCCAGCCCTCCCAGACACACACATACACACAAACGCACACATACACATAACCCCAAAGCCAACGCTGCTGCCCCTTGATTGACAGCTCTTCAAATGAGTATCTGAGTAGCACTGGGCTCTGGCCCTCCAAGTAAGTGGGCCGTCAAATTACATCCAAGGGACCGGCTGGCCCCCTTCTCCCCTGGCAGAGGAGATCTATTTATTTGTCTGTTTATTTGCTTGGTTTAAATATTTGGTGGGGGGAAAATATTGAATTTTTGTCCCCCGGTCAAAGTCCCCTCATATTTAGTTAATAAAGAGCAGAGGAGGTTGTTTGCCCAGAAAAGTGCAGGATAGGGGGACTTTATTTAAGGGAGTCCTCAGAGAGAGCTGGTGACCTTCTTCTCGTGGAGGAGAGGGTTGTGTACACTGTGCTGAGATTCACTCCCTCTGCCTCCACCAGCCTCTTTCAGTCTATCTATGTACTCAGGCGTGGTTCTTTCCCTCTTTTTCCCTGCTCTCCTGTCACTTCCCATCCATTCTTTCCTTTCTTTTCTCTTCTCTTTTTCATACATCCCTCACCTGACTTTCCTCTGCCTCCCTCCCTCCCTCCTGCCTCTCTTTCTGCAGAGCCTTGCTCTATTTGACTGGAGTCTCTCTCTGGATTCCCCGGGCTGCATCCAGGTTAAACTCTTAATTGCCTCAGCAGTGGGTGGTTTAAGGCGCTCAGCTCACCGCAGCTCAGCCGGTCCCTGTGCAGGGGACTGCGGGGTTATTGGAGGGGATGAGTTGCTCTGTGTTGGATTGTGGCTGGTGCGTGCCGCCAGACAGCGCTGCGAAAGACTTATTAATATAGATGATGGAGATGACCTCTGACAGCAGCTGACGGCAGAGAGCCTCCGCAGCGTGTTGGAGACAAGACATGATCTCTATCTATCTATCTATCTATCTATCTATCTATCTATCTATCTATCTATCTATCTATCTATCTATCTATCCATCCATCCATCCATCCATCCATCCATCCATTGCTTTTTTCTTCCCCATTTCTCTACTACTTCTAACACTACCGCCCCTCCATCACCTCTTTTGCCTTCCTTTTTCTGTATCTTCTCACTCCATTTCTTAAAACGTGGCTACGTTTACTGAACATACATCGATCCCAGCCACACGCCCACAATCAATACCCACTAGTAGGATTAATTTAGACTGTACATGCTGTTAATGTAAATGTGGACATCTACAGTGTCTGTCTGATGTCCTGACTCCCCCCCATACCTGGAACAGTGTGTGCATGTGCATCAGTCAGCCTGACGATTACAAGACCCTCCCACCTCATGACATACAACCTCAACACATGCCTGCTTCAATCCAAGATCTGAGCTACCACTCGGCCAAGCCCGGCTGTGTACTAATGCTTTTCATTGAAATAAAACCTGCGACACGACTGCTCGGCTAATCAGAGGGATCAATGGTGTATCATGGTGCATCCGCTTGTAAATATGTGGTGGCAGGTCCTGTAAGTCACCTGTAAAGTAATCTTTTTCCCCTGCCATGAGAAACAACAACAAAAGAGCTGTGTACTGTACTTGCAGACTGAGAAAATCCAGCTTCAGAAGCCACTATACAACCTCGGCTCATTTCATAAGGCTATATTAGCGAGTTAATGCCCCCCGTCTCAGTGCTCCACCTCTGCCATTGATTCCTGTTTAAAAGGCTATGGGTAGTCGATACCACCTCCTCATCGCCATCTGTCTCTATTTACTAATAAATAAAGTGGAGAGCATTGACTGGTTTGGCCTGGCCTGTAAAAGCATGCATGCTAATGAGCACTGGGCCTCTGTGGCCAATGGAGGAGGGAGAAGGTGGGGATACTCTACTTCTCCACTAACTCCGTCTCGATGGCTCTAGCAAGGCACAGCACTCCAATCATGGTAATTGCCCGCCGGTCCAGTTGTTGTTTAACATCGCTCATCAGACGAAATGCGGTTTCACTTCAGCTGCATAGATTTTTTCTCCTAGGCTTTCTTGTATGTTCATTCTGTCTTTTTTTTTTCCTCTACTCGTTGTGTGTAGGTCAGCTCTTAAGGTCGTGTCGAGTCGTTTGTCAGATGAGGCCCATGAGCGCTGCCGCACTACACTCTGTCACGCTGATCAATTATGGATCATACAGATGGGCTCGTTTGGAACGGCCCCCATGACGCATTTGTTCTAAAAAGCGCTCAATCTTTTCTATCCACCTCCCTCCTCCCATTCCTTAGTTTTGCAATATCTACATGGGGAGAAATTAATGTTTGTATTAATACAGATGTGTGGAGGAGGAAAGAAAAATCAATGTTTGGAATGAAGGACATTCCTCATGTGAGGGCAAGAAAAGTTTGATACACACTGACCCATACACAAATGCCCAATAATTATTATCATCATAATTATAAGAATAATAATTATTAAGAAGATTAAGAAGAAGAAAAATACGTCCACACACATTTACACACACGTTTACACACACCCACAGCCGTAGAGTCCATTTGGTTTGACACTGATTTCCGGAGTGAAGGGGTGGTGCTGATATGTGGAAGCTCTCATAGCTCAGCATAACACAGTACTGCTGTGTCAACTGTGACCCCAGCGACCCTGCAGGAGCCGGAGAATGGGCTGCGGGGTCGCTCTGTGACTCAGGTGAAATGAGGGGTCAAAGGTCAGCTGTCCAGCGTGTCAGGCTTGCTGATCAGGAAGTGTAGCCTCTCGCTTCAGGGAGTACACAGGGAGTGTCATGTTTTGGACACATACTCGGAGTCTGACATAAATCTCCCATGCTTACATTCAGTGCAGCTCAGTGCGCTGCAGAAAAGTGGTGGGAAGATGCCAGTAACAACTACTCAAAGTGACTGTGCAAGACTTTTAGTGCCACTGATTGGTGTTTGTAGCTCAAAGGGCAGATCATAATTATTATTACCTCAGGGATTAATGGTTTAAACGCATCACTAGTACACTACTGTAAAATGCTTTTAATTAAACAAACTATATTTATTTTACGGTGGACATTTTACTTTTAGCACCTGCTAAAAAACCTGCTACAACTTGATATGTTATTCGATTTGTTTTAAAAACTAAAATTCACCCATCTTCAACCAGTATGATTGATTTGCTAAATGTATTATTTCTCGCAAGCTGCTCTTACTTGTCTTACTCTTACTTGATTTCATTTAATTAGTAATACTATTAGTACTCTCAGCAAAAAACTCTCATTTAAACTTGAGTAAATCTCAGCTCAAGTAAAAGCATTTCTACTTTCATATACTTTTTTTCTGTGGCGGCCTCATACAGAGTGAAAGAGTGCAAAGGTTCATGTTTGTTTGTCCCAACCCTTGCTCTCCATCTGCGGCTCACTCCCATTGTAGACACATCCAAACAGACCCCCTGCCTCTGCCCACCGAGGCAGTCCTTCCTTCCATGCTTAACCCAGAGTCTTGGGTTAGAGAGCTCACTGTTGTTCTGAGCCACCCCAGCATCCTGGTAGTGCTATGAAGGAAAAACAGCCGCACCGCAGTGGAGTTTCCTTCCCCTGTCTCATCTGAGGCAGGCTCTGCTGGCTGTCCGGATCAAACTGGCCCTCAGCGTGGTGCCGAGTCCTGTCTGCAAACAAGAGGAGCCTGTGCATTAAAGATTCGACATGGCGGCACCCATCCTAAAACTTTTGCTCTCCAACAGCCCTGGAGACGGTAATATTACAAGGAGAGAGTGTGTGCCCCTGAGTGAAACAATGTTTCAGGCTCTTCTAATTTCCTTTGAAAAAGAGCTTTTTTATAAAGGTGTTTCTTCATTTATTTATCCAATTTGCTCTTTATCTATAGATGATACAACTTAAACCCAAGTCACAGGAACACTTTCCCACAGTAGGTGTTTCCTGGAAGATATCCTCTGACACACATAAAATGGTGTGCTTGTTTCCGCCAGGAGCACAGAAGTAGAAGGACCGGGCGGCTAACAAAAGAGAGCTGCCTAGAAAGTCAAACTTCACCTGCAGAAAACCTAAGGAGAAAGATGTCACAGCACTTGGCACATGCTTTCATTTACAGGTGATCTCTGGGAAGAGTATAACACCACATCAATATAATACAGGCAAACTTTAACCAGTGATTGCCACTTCAAATTCTTCACTTTATGGGAATCCGATAAAGGCTTGTTTCACTAGAAATGACTGTTTTGGAGCAGATTGCTGCAGTTTTGTATGTCATTTATCATGTTTGTTTTGTCAAAGGTCACAAAATAGGAACAAATGTCACTATTGCAGTTTATTTTGAATTTGTTGCTGTCTGCACTTTGATATTTTAAGCACTATAATGGGACGCTTCTAATTTTTATTCTTCATTCGGAGAACAATTAAAGTTTGAGAGTCTCAGGTCTGCTACTTTCATCTTTGTTCATCCTTGCTTCTGACAAAAAAAATAGACAGGCACTCTTCACTCTCCTATTTCTCTCCTCTTGCCCCCCCCCCCCTCCTCTCCTCGCCTTCTTCCCCACTCACTCTGTCCAGGGAGTCATTATTGCTTTGGTAAATATTTCATAGACCTCAATACCTTTGCACACAGCCACCTGCCAGCCGCCTCTTCTCTCACACACAGACCATGGATAGACAGATCAAAATGAAAGAGAGCAAAGTGAAGGCAGAGGAGGAAGAGGAGGAGGAGGAGGAGGTGGAAGGAGAGAACGGGAGAAGGGGTCTGCTCTCTCTCTGCCTGCCTGGTGTGCATTTACATTTTCAGTGAGCCAGGGCTCTCTGCTCTGTATCTGGGCTTCATAACAGTCTAAGTCCTTTCAAAAGATGGAAAGATTCCCTGGATGTTGTCAAATCTGTGCCCAGCAACGTTTTGTTTTCTGAGGCCATTTTCTTTCGCCCTAAGCATTTTGTTTTTTCACTCGGCACATAAAAGGTGCTGGTTTAGTTTCCGAGATGGTTGTGGTGGGAAAGGAGGGAGATAGAGAGAAGGAGCAAGAGATGATAGAATGAGCCAGTGCAAGCTCAAGACAAGACAGAGAGAGAGAGAATACTAAGCTTCTCCTTCTTCTGACCTTGAAGCGGCCTATAAGCAGCACCCACTCTCCCTCCCTTCCCTTCCTATCCTCCTTCTCTTGCTTTCCCAGCCCCACCTGTTTACTTTGACTGGGTTAGAGAGGTGTCTTGCGTCACCTGCAGTGTCCTCTCTTTCTTTCTCTGCTCTTGCTTGCCCTGTCGTTCCCCTCACTTCTTACCTTGAAAAAGAATCAAAAGGCGTAGCAGTCCAGAGATGAAATATTCAGCGTGGATATAAGCGCTTTAAGTTGTTTCAGAGTGGATAGCTTGTTGCCACAGAGCTTTGACTTCATAAATAAATGGTCAACAGTGGCCTCTTCGACTGCTCTGCCTCCTGTATAGGCTATATATGGCTGGGTTGTTCGTGTGCCCGGGGCTAAGCCCTGCCAGTAAGTTCCAGACCTTAAATATGGATAAGCTGTGAAACGCCTCTGGACACACTCCTATGTAGTCAGTATAATGTTGAATAAAGCTCAGCTGTACACACGGCAAGAGACCTCGAATAGAAAATGTAAAATCTTTATGCCATTTTGGGAAATGCAAGGCTGTTAGTTGACATTTGGACGTGCAACGAGGAATATTAGTATAGTTGTGCTTTACATTCACATTGTATGCTTGTGTCCAGAGCCAGCAGGCAGAGATTCAGTGTCCACTGTTTAGTTTCTGTTATTTCCATGGCACAAACGCTTGTTGATGGATACACTGACTCATCAAGCAAATTGAACATGTGAACATTTATTTACACAGCACTCAGCCTAACCACTAGTTAACTGTGTCACCATATGCTGTGCTTTCCTTTGCATTCCAATAATGTTAGCTGACCATTTACCCCTCCCCACTTCTTTTCAACGCCCCCCCCCCCCCCCCCCCCCCACAGTTTTCTCCAAAAAGCTCCAAAGCTCCTCTTGTTTCTGTTAAGGGAAAAGCTTGACGCTTGGTTTCCTTTGAGCTTTCCTATGTAAATGCTTGTTCTCACATTTGCTTTGCAGTGTTGGACATTTCTACCAGGAAATGAAATGAGTCCGTAACAAATGTTTTGGCTTCTGTTGAACTCTTTAGCGAACAGCGGCTTGCCAACAGTAGCAGTGTGTTTGCGTTCCCAGAAACCCCCTGGGATGGTGACTCCGTGAGCTTCCGGATGGAGGGCGAATACTTTCTCTCTTTGATTGAAAAAGGAAAAAGGACCAAAGAAATGTCACGGAGTGGCATAGGTATTAGGATAAGAGTGACTGAAATGAAGATTTTCTTTTGTAGATATATTTAAGTCCATTTGTATTTCATTTGTGTGAATGGAGATATGGTCCTGGTCTAGCCAGGCCATTTAGCCTTGTGCGCTAATCTGCAGGTGAAAAGGGGATTGTGAGTGTGATAAAGGCGCCCTTGAAGACAGGTTTGGCTACCTCTGGTGCGGCAAGTTGAGCTCAGGTCATGAACAATTTGTGCCTCGTTGATCTTTTTTGTGTGCCTAAGTGTGTGCGTGCATGTGTCACAGTGAGAATATGCAGTATGCTAACACCCATGAGTCTTGTAGCCATAAATCAGCAATAGGAAGTGCTGTGACACAGGCTGCAGGGCCCCGCTGATATGGACTGGAGCTATAATGGGCCCTGCTTCAGGTGGAGGAAGACATCAGCTGCACTGATCTTTACTACTCTGCAGGGCTCTAGAGATTACTACTGTACAAGAAGAAACACTATTCAGGTCACTCAGATGGTAAAAACTTTTTCTTTGGCATACCTCTACCACACACAGTCGCTTCAGTAGTGTACAAGGCTCAGTCGAAGCCTTGACAATACTGTACCGCTGCATGAATGATGAGCTGCATTCACGGTTTGTTCAATGTGTGCACGCAGACAACAGTGTTTGTTATTCTGTCTGTTTGTTGCAGATAGGGCCTGGGTCTTGTTAGCTGTCAGGCCAAGCATCCACAAAGCTATTCTCTCATTTATTGATGGGGATTCACTAAATTACAGGCTCAAACAAGAGAGGCGGCTGCAAAAAACAACCCTTGTAAAAGTTTCCTACGAGCCCCTCATGTTTTAGCATTGTGTGTGTGTGTGTACATGGAGAAAAAAGAGAACGAATGTCAAGAAGATCCCAAATGCATTTTTCTTTATTTCGCTTTCTCTTTTCTTTTGGCTGTCTTTCTTTGGTCAGACCCTGTCTGGTCTTGCTATTATCCTGGGGCGTTATCAGTGTGTAGCTGCCTCTTCAGATCAGGCCTGCGATAAGGGTTAAATAAATGGAATGCTTGGCTGGTGGACATAGGTCAAGCCTTGTTTCGCCCCTGTTTTTTTCATGTGTTGTTGTGTTTGTCTGCAGGGGAAGTGGAGGGTGCAGCACAAACAGGCTCTGCAGTCTAATGAACTTATTGATTTCAATTTCAGGGCTGTTCTCTCCCCGCCTGACGCTTCTGAAGCTTTCATCCATTGCTGGACATAAATTAGTAACTCTGTCTCTTGTTCGGGGGACTTTTTTCTTCTTTTTGCTCATTGCTCTCACTCGCTCGGTCTGTCTCGCTGAGACAGGTTGCTATCTTGGAAATGCTGTTTTTAAATGTGTTAAAAGCTTCTGTGGTTAGATGGATGCTGTCTCTGTGTGGCTGTTTTTTCTGTGTGGCTTAGCATACACCTGTCCCTGACAGAGATGGAGCTAACGAAATGATGAACCGTGTGTGTGTGTGTGTGTGTGTGTGCCATTGGCCATTGGGGGTCATTGAAGGTGCTAAGTGACCTCTTCCCAAGGGGGTCAGGGAGCAGCTGACAACTTTTCTGTGTGTGTGAGAGTACATGTGCATCCACTTCCATGTGCAATCCATATCATATATCACATGCACAACATGTTTTCCCTACAAATTTGGGCACACAACCCGAAGACAGAGGCCCATGCCAACAGAAGTGAGCGCAGCACATTCCCAAAAGAAACCCAGCTCATGGAAAATGAGAGGCCATCAGCGCTGGGACAGGAACTCTCCTCGGCCCGGCCCTAACGAGCACTGTGGGAGCCTCCACTCTGGACCCGGTACATCCGATACCCCCGATGATGTCCAAAGGCTAAACAGTTAAAAGGTCCGGTTGCTATATGTAGATGTGCAACACCCCCCTGTTCTGAATCTGATACTCTGGGAATCACAATAACAAGGCTGTGAGCTCTGGTCAGTTTTCCAGAGCTACCAGTCGGCCTCCCACCAACAGGCAGCGGAGACCCAGAGAGAGAAAGATAGAGAGAGAGTGTGAAAGAGAATTGATGCTGAGTAGCACAGGTTTTAATAGGGCTGTCAGAGTCATATTGTTTATGTCGTGTTCCAGATTAATCCATTCTTCCTTTATGAGCTTCTGCAGCCACCGTAAATTGCAAGCACGAAGCCGGTCCACTGTTGAGTTACGCCTCGGGGATCAGTGCCACACATGGGCGGAAAATAAATCATTTCCCCCGGATTTAACGCTGGGCAATACCTGGGCCCTTTGTAAATAAAGCCATAGATGTTTTTACACCCCCCTGTTTTCTCTCTCCTGCCTCCAGGGCTCTTATTGAATCTCAAAAGGAGAGGGAGGGAGAGACAGAGAGAGAAACATGAGAGAATAAGAGAGAGCAGAGTTGAAGGGGGACCGGGGGAGAAAGAGGGAGGCGAGTAAGAGAGAGTGAAACAGAGGGAAAAGTCAGGAAAGAGATTCCAAGCAGGGAAGGATGAAGAGACACAAACCAAGATAGCTTCGCAAAACAGAGAGAGAGGATGTAGATGTTGGCTGGTGATGTATGCGTGGAGTGCTGATTCCCCGGGTTCTCAGGGTGTTCAGGTTGAGATCTGTCAGACTGTCTAAACACAGGGCCCACTGTAAGGCACTGCTCTGGAGCCGTGGGCACCGCGCAGACATCCAGCTTCACCAGCTCAACCAGCGGGGCGGCCCAGCTCGGCTCCAGCGCTGGCCGTGGCCGCAGCCCAGGCTGCCTGCCTTCTCTCCAGCCCCACGTTTCCATCATCGTAAAACTCCAGGGCTGGGGGAGCTGTGCCAGAGCCTGGAGAGACAGAAAGGGGGAAAGAGAAAGAAGGACAGAGGGAAAGGCCGGAACAACTTGTTCATCCTGGCTTGTGCGGGCTGCCAGCCGGAGACAGCCAAAGGGAATGGGGAATGTGTGCGCTGCTCTGTCAGGACTTCATGAGTTATACATAACGTGCTATGTGAAAATGCTTCCTGTGTACTGTGTGTATCATGCTCTTTTCTTCCACCCCCCCCTTTTCTTCTTTAACCCCCTTCCTCCCTCCCTCTTTCTCTCTACCATTGCTTTCAAGAGCTCAAAGTTTGCTTTTCTTTTCAGTGACAAAGTATTCCCTGGTTGTTAAATGTTAATCAGTGGCAGGCAGCAGGGTGACACGAGAGGCTCCAGCTTCTGATGGGATACTGCAGTTCAGCCAGATCTCATCTGGGATGATATTGGGCTGCCATAGATCTACGCTGACCACAGTGACATCAGTGCTAACACTGCGTCTTATGACACTATCTTTGTTCTCTTTTGTATAGTCCGAACCAAATAAATAAATAGCTACTGAACAGACCCTATACTAATTCATTCTTAACACAAGCATTTAACCTATCCATTATTCATATCTCCAACAATGCCAGGGGGCAAAAATCAGTGCTCCCCTCGCCCATATATCTGCCCAGCTACAGAGAGGGTGATGCATTATTCAGGGCGTGCCAGGCTAGACTGTTCCCCCTGTTCTCAACTGCTGGAAGCAACAATCATCTCGCTAGGACACTGTAAACTCTCTGTCCTCTCCTTTCTCTGCCTGTTGTCTCTGTCTGTGTTTGCCACTCTTAACCTCTGTTGCATTGTGGTCATTTTTCACCATTGGTGTTTGTACATACATAATTTCATCTCTCTCTTTGGTGCATTTTGCTAGATACATGTTGGTCCAACGGCCTGCTCAACAAGCACTGATCATTTAACTTTGTGACAATATAAGTTTTGGAAAATTTGAAACGTTTTCATTGTTGTTGACCTTGGCCACCATGTTGCACTCTGCTGTTCATTGTGGCATCTCTCTACCTCTCCACATACACACATCTCTATAAACTTAAACCGCTGTCTTATAATTTGGCCGCTGCTTTTGTTCCTTGTTGATGTGAACTGTCACTGGGATGGAGGAACAGATCCAAATATATTTTCTGTCCTTGTGTCTGTTGTCTCCTCACTCTCTGTTCTGTATCTCCCCTGGCTCCTGCTCAGAGAAGACATTAAAATTTGAGCAGAGAGGGGAGATGGAGAGCCGGGGCCGGCCTGGGGGTCCTGGTGTACTGCTGCACACTTTTGTCCCAGAAAACAGAGCAGGGGATGATAAGTTGTGAAGACTCTGGGCTGCTTGTTTGTTTAGGCTAGAGTGACACTCTTTCTCCGGGCCTAGAACATTATGAGTTAGAGTAGTTATTGCTGTAACATTCAACTCAAACTTCTTCTCAGTGTAGTTTTGAGTGCTGGGACACACAAAGCAAGGTAAGGGGAAGAGGGAGAGAACGTGTATATAGATATATAGAATACATGCAAACAAACTCACATCTGCATTTGTCAACATTGAATGTGAATGCTTAACTTAAAACTTCAAAGATTTTAGGTCACTTTTCACAAATATCAGGAGTTGAATTTCTGCAAAATGAGTGTTACTGACTTTTCTCAACAACCCTCAGTGCCAAAGTTGGAAATCAAAATAAAGCAGAGTTACTTTGTGGGTAAAAGGGACGATGTTAGTCTCATTTCTTATTTGAAATCAGCTCCATAATTTGATCTTTGTAAAACTTAAGTTGCTGCAGGTGTTCGGCAGAAGGAATGATAGCCTTAGGGCTTGGAGCTACCGTGAGGCCCCGCCGAGATTTCCCATCATCCCTACAGTCTGGCAGCAGCTTTTCAAACAGCGCCCCTTCTGAAGTTGCCCTTGGTTCTACATGTGTAGCAGTAATTATGAATGAGGGGGACTAAGATCTGTACAAAACCATCAAACATTTTACAGCTTGCTGCTATTGTAATAAAGATCAATAGACACGGTATCAGTCATGGTTTTGAAGGAGAGGTGGTGCTGTACATTTTCCCTCGCATACTTCCTCTCTTTCTTTCTCTCTTTCTGTCTCCCTCGCTCATGTCCCCTCTCATTTCTTTTCTCTTTCTCTCTCTACTCTCTCTCCCCATACAGAGGCAGTGTAGCACATCCGTTTTAATTGCCGTTTGTAGGGCTCTGTGATGTGAGCTGCTAAAAGACACCCATCCTGTAAAAAGAGCAGGAGACGGAGACAGAGAGAGGCAGTGAAATACATTCACTTCAGCACTTGCTAGTTGTAGAGCAAGGGCCAAGTCCAAACTTCAAGCGCAGTGTGTGTACTGTATATCGTATGTGTGCCAGCACATGTATATAATATTCCTGTGTGTGTGTGCATGAACATAAGACATGTGTTGGACCATGCATGAAACACTCGAAGCCAAGACAACCACACAGAGTCGAACACTCACACTTTCAGCAAGCCTGGGAGTGGTGGGACTGTTAAAGCAGCCTCTGCTCGTGGGCTGAGGTCATTTGACCAGAGATAGAAGACACGGAGAAGCTGCAGATCAAACAGTATTCTGTCTGACAGGAGGAGATAAAGAGACTGTCAGCCTCGCCTCAGAACAAAGCAGCCTCTCACCTCTCTGGCCCACATCAGCTCCCTGACGGCCGGTGATGCAGTGGTAAATCAAAAGGTGGGTAAACTAAGATGAACGTCAAAAGATGATCGCATTGCCAACATCCACCATTATTAAAAATGAATAGTTTTACAAAGGGTTTTGTTCCAGTGTGCTGTATATCTGTTTTGAAAGAGTGCTGCTACCCAGTGCTGATCGGTAAATATATCTGAAATGTAGATATTTCTGTTCTTAGGAAGATAGCTATTTATTAAGCAGTCGTCTAACTATTATGCAAGTATTTCCAGGCTTATTTTCATTTGATGTTTTTTCTTATTCCTATGGAAAAATGTTAGGTGATAATATTATATAATATAACCAAAAAACAGTTCCTCTCTTGGTGTTACTATTAGTGCATCTTCTTCTCTCTCCATGTGCATGTAGAACTGGCCGCTTCATGCAGCGAGTCCATGCAAGTTTTCTGGGGGCTGTCCAAAGGTATCAAGTTTAGAGGACAGGTGTTGATATTATATGTATGTGCCAACAACTATAATAATAATATAAGTTGCAAATGGATGCTGGAGTGACACTTAGTTGGCATCTCTTCCTGGGGGTAAAATACAATATTGATACAGCTGATGTTCAAGGTCTTTTAGGTAACTGAAATATACGTAGTGGAGAGAATCTGCACCAACAGATTTTTAAACACAGAAATACATTTTTATAACAGTCTACCCCACAGTATATCTGTCCACTGTCTAATAAAGTTGCAACAGTAATCCACAGATAATCCACAGACATAGCTCTCATCAGTTTAAATGGGAACTACTTTCTATTGAAGTAGAATTGTCCCAATCAAAACTGTTGACAGTGTGGTTTGTGGATTATTCTAATTTAAAGGGTCATTGTTGGTGGTAAGACACATTGCTGCTGAGTCTTTCAAATGTAGTTTTTCAATGTTTTAAGCTTCACAAACAACATTCCATTCACTTCCATTGTATTTGGATGGTGGCATATCTCAAAACCTGGACACAAAACTGAAACTATCTGCATAGACCGATACAACAAGGGACTTCCTTACTTGTCACACACTTAAATCTATTGTATATGAAGTCAGATGGTCACAGAGTGAATTAAAAGGCCTGGTCAGCCTTCACTGTGGAGAAAAGAGATTTTGCCTTTTCAGCCTTTCAGTGTTTTCTTGTTGCAGTGACGTGTTAATGATAACACTGCTGCATAGGATGGGATCAGGAGCAATAAAGAGTGTTGGCTGTTGTGTAGCACAGCTTCCACTCCTTTGACTACAGGAACTGTAAATGTGCTTTGCTTTGATGCCTGATAATATTTCACTTATTACTTAGGGTATCATATAATAATTGTTTTAAAGTAAAGTAAAAAAGTAACATATCTCCGACAGCTTCATGTGATTCTGGTTACCATAATGTACAAACATATACCCTTGGTCAGAGCTCCACCCGGCTGGACTAGAATCACAGGATCTACAGTCAAATTTATAAGCCAACCTCCTGTAGGCAAATCACAGCTGAACCCCCTCCCCCGCCCCCCATTAGTCGGCCTGTACTCCCCTAATGCAAGCTGAAGGGTCACTGTGAAGCTGCATGACTGAAGAGAATGATTCAATGCGACTTTATTCTCTTACTGAACACTGATGATATATTCTTTGTCAAAATGAAAGCATAATACGACACGTTGATCTCCGCAACACATTACAGAACCTGCTCATGCGTCAAGACTTTGTAAGTGTGATGCTCTTCAGCTGTGATCTGCTGTCACACAGCAAAAGTCTGACTGATGAGACTTTATCTGTGATGCCTCTTTCAGAGTGGAGTTACACTCGCCGCCTTGTCAGTAAGTGATTAATGGATTCAAAAGGACATGATGGCTGGGATATCAAACTGTGTACTGTACAGAGAATATAGATTTTCTGCTAAGCCTGAGTGTGTCTGTTTGTGTTGATAAAGACTAAAGCATAATCTGCCTCTTATTATATGGATATTTCACTTCCTTGAAGAGGGCTATGGATGATTGCTTCACCGTTTTTTTCACTCATTCAAATAATCTGGTCTATATTTGTCCTTGATGCTGCACAGCTTTGAGTCACCAATGCATGGGACAAAAGGAAAAAAAAAGGCATTCACACAAATGTTAAGTTTGTTAGACAACAAAAAAATAAACTCCATCGACAGTTTTCATTTAGCATAGGGAATATGTGGGCTTCAATTGTGGCAATCGATGAGGTTTGGCATTTAACTGTAAACTTTAAAAGACACCCATAATCTGGCTCCATTGTTTTTAATGGCCACATCAACTACTTTCGAGGATAATCATTTTATCTGATAAATGAGGATTTCAAACACTCTTATCAGCTGTGCACTTGCAGTTGTTTTTTTAATCCTTCCATTCTGTCTCGTTGTTTTTAATTGATTCTGCAGCACAGAGGCTTTCTTCCAGAGATAATGCACTTGTGAGAACAGGTCATGATCCCTAAATGAGGGAATTTCACTCCAGTGTATTTGCCACAGCGTATCTACCGTCCTTCAGAAGCATTTCCAAACTGCTGGAAAGTACAGATTGACTTTGTTTTTCTACATTTCTGCAGCTCCCTCTCGCAGCATGGCACTCAGAGATGCCATGCTCCGCAGCAAATGGCCTCAGCTAAGAGCTGGTGGTGCTGATGCTGTTTGGAAACGCTTCCGCGTATGTCCTACCTCAAGGCTTGAACCAAATCTCTGTGTATTAGGATCAAAAACAGTGTCTACTTCTCTCCCTATGTCTTTACATAATTTTGTAATGTGAGCTCAGCCAGGCATGGAAAGTAGACCACTCTGATTATCCAATAATGTCGCAACAGAAGACATAAAAAAATATATAAATAAATAAAAACAAGAAGTGTTCCAGCATCTGTGCTGTGTTGGACTGTGATAACGGCTCATCCAATAAGACCTCCACTCACCTCTCCCATCGCCTCACGAATCCACCACCGGTTCCACTCTCAGGCCCTCAGAGGAAAGCTGTTTATTCCACATGCTGCCTAAGTAGAGGTCTTGGGGTTGGAGCGGCTGTGTAGTGCATGGTGAAGACAAACACAGCCCTATTTAGTCTGGTGGGGAAAACCATGGTAAACACTGCAGAATGGAAGCAGCTGGGGATTTTTGTTTTCTTGTTTTTTTCTTTTTTTTATTTAAATGCTCCTGTTTCTACACCATCACTCTGGGTTGGGAAACATAACAGATTTTCTATGATGAACAAGTAGGAGCAGACTGGTCTCCTTTTACTCCGGTAATGGAGAATATTACAATCAAAGCACTTTTTTTGTCAGTTGTGTTCACCACGACGTATAATGAAATTTGCGGTTTGATCTTGAGCTCTACCACATGTGTAAACTCTGTTGGACTCTACTTTATGGGAATGCCATATTGTAAATGGTTACAGTTAGTATGCACAAGTTTACAAGAATGATGATTCCAACATGTCAAGGATCAATAAATTACATTTCTTTTTCACAGGATTGGGACCTATATGTCGTACAGGTTAGAAAGGTTGTTTTCAAATTGTCATCTGGTCCAGATTAGTGTTGCCATTCTTACAATTTAAATCATAATCATAATTTAGTATAATTGAATAAGTGTGAAGTTAAAGCGTTATATTCAGCTTTGCTATCCTCAGTACATGGAGTTAAGCTTGCATGTGTATTTATAATATTATAAGCTAAACCTTTTTTTTCTTTTCAGTTTTAAGTTTGAGTGTTAGTATTTGCAAACTGTGACAGGTCTGATTAGAATTTATTTTACATTTGAATAACTTGATATTTCTAATCAGGTTATTGTGATCCCAGTACATGCAATACATTATTCTGGAGCATTTGGGGTATGTGCATGCTTGCATGTGTGATTACAAAGTGGGAATGTCCTCTGAAATGGCATGGGGAAACCCCTGTCTGCCACGGGGCCAGTGAATCCCACTTGGTATAGTGACATGAATGCTGTCCCATCCTTCCCACAGGCACCTGTCTGGAGGTCAGAGGTCATCCTGTTAGGGGTAATCCCCACAGTAACCTGACCAGGCCAGGGGATAGTGGCATCCAAACGTGCAATAGTGGACCAAGTTGTCCCCCTAATACTCCCACTAATCAGATTTTAATTGAATTCCAGCGAACAAGTAAAAACCTGGTTCAGTTTTGTTATTCCATTTTCCTAACAGATGTTCCTGTGATCCCTGTAAAGTGATCTGTGGTGGTGACGTCCTCTGTTTGGAAACACATACATGAATTGGCTGATCTAGACGGGCGAAAGTAGAACCATGTGCTTGTCCTCAGGATGGATGCCATGAGGACTGAGGAGTGGGGGTGTGGTGCGTGGAGGTTGGAGTTAAAAGGGTGGGCCTTGGGTATCTAAGGAATCTCACTGGGGCCTCATAAAGAAATTGTGGGAAAAAATAACATCTTTTGATGAATATTATCATTCCTAAAATCTCAAAGCATCATTAGCACATGGATTTTTCCTGGTTGGAATAGAGGTTCTTACCAGTTGGTACCAGGCTTGACTGAAGAACACGTGTTAAGGTCTCAGCATGGTCCTTAGAGGTCCAATCCACACGTCATCTCCTCTGCAAACAAACACACTTTGCAACCTGCAACATGCTCGTGCTTTGGTATGTGCGGGAATTAGCATCTCGCTTTGGCACTCAAAATCTACAGCAAGCAGAGCGAGAAGCTAACCACCAAGTCAGGGCACTACAGATGTAAATTAGCTTATTGCTAACTCTGGTACATCTAAGAAGCCTTGCACAAAAAGCTTTTTTCTTTTTTTCTTTCTTCAGTGTTTCCACTTTTACCCTTTTATCCCATTTTACCTCCCATCCTTTCTGCTTTCAAGACCATCCTGCATGTACCCCCCTGTTGCTGTGGTGTTTGTAGAACTCAGTCATAGCATTTGAAAGTCAGGCGTGGGACTGATGGTGATCTCTTGAGGGAATGGGAGTAGTGCCATTTTTAACTCATAAAACCTACGGATAATCAAAGTGGTCTACTTCCAAATTATGTCAAAACATAGGGAAAGAAGTAGACAGCGTTTTTTATCCTAATACACAGAGATTTGACTCAAGCCTTGACATAGGACACATGTTTTCTTGTCCATTCTCCTCTCTGCACTTTTCTGTAGGAGGTGTCCTCAGAAGCAGTGGACTCTGGGAATTTGCCCTAACGACATGCACACAGCCCTAGTGCAGAGATGGATGAGTGACTTTTTCATACCATCAGGTCAGTGATCTCTACTTAATGTCTCACAGTCATAAGCTGAGCAAATTCTAATGTCCCAGTTTGGGACACAAACCATAAATGTGAGCAGTTTCAGGGATCAAGGTGATCCGTCTACCAGCATCTACCCACCTCACACCAACCAGCAGCCTCAAGCCACGGAGGGGGATCCACCCACATACCTCCAACTCTCTGATTAACCACCACAAGCAGCAGAAAGTTTTGTGTCTGCAGCCCACTTGCTTGTTACTGAGAGCTAAATCAAAGGCCCGCTCTGTTATTAGAGCCAATGTGCTTTTGAGGAAAACAAAATCCGACTGTGAGCTTAAAAAGGAGTTGTCTCATTTGATCATTTATTACACATTTTAAGTGGTTTGGAAATAACTGAGGCCAGCGTGGTCTACATCCCTAATTGGTGTTCTTTTTCTCCCATTAGTACATCCAGACTTGTGATCCCACTAAAACAGGCAAGAGAAGAAAAAAAATTTCCCCAAACAAAGCGTTTGTCATCAGTTTGCAGTTGCTCTGTTCGCGAGCATGGTTCAAATTTGCTTCTACGCGCAGCTGTCACTGAGCCTGTTGGACGTCCTGGACCCCAAACACACAAACCAGAAGAGATTAGTGTGCCATGTCAACCCACTGCTTCCGCAGATGGCACGGATGCTTTTAGCCTACTCCCTGTAGACAGCCACTCATTGATCTTTCATACTAAACTCCCCACAGCAGGACTCTTGATACTGTTTTATTTATCATTCTGGCATTTACTATTAAGGCCAATAAAGTTTGACATGTGTGGGTTTTAACTGTAGGGGGCACTGTGGTTTCTGTGCAACATGCTGGGGGTGGGGGGGTAGATTTATATCCTGGCAGTCAGAACTGTCACCCTCAGTAATATCTCCACAGTCTCTCTTTCTTACAGCCTGCCCCTAGCCCCAATTCCCTAGGTCCAAATCCAACCCATAATTCACCAGTGTTGTCTCTCACCTTGACATACACCTAGTAAACGTGTAAAACATTCTGGTGGGATTTGCTCCCATTTTAATAACAGAGCATTTCAGGCCGTGTGGGGAAAAAAAAGGACATATCAGTTACTAGTTTTTAAGGATCCTGGCACGGGCTCCAGGAACCCCTAAGCTCCAGCCCAGAGCCCTCATCCAAAACCAACACGGGGGACAAGCAGGCAATTTTGGAAATGCGGTTTTCAGTTTCTGCACATAGTTTCCAAGGGTGCTGCAGTCAGACTGACCATGATGAAATTTGGTTCTGGCTCCACTCCAGGACATTACCTGTGTGAGTGTCAGGTGATACCCTCCCTAATTACCCTGGAAGGCAAACAGAGAATCTTTTTCGTTGAGATTTCACAGAGCCCTCTGCACCAGTAAATGTGTTGCTCCTGTGGTAAAATGTGATCTTTCAGCTAATGAAGGACACGCTTCGTTTCCTTAACTGAATCACCCTCTAGTTTCGGCCTCTAGGGGGAGCTTAGCCCACTTTTTTCTTATTTTTACTGCAGTGGGCACTGGCAAGAGTTTAGGTGAACCTTTGTGAGTAAGTATTGATTTATGGCCCGGGCTTGAGGTGTGCATCTCTCCAGGGGTATTCAGCCTGCCTGGACACAAGCTTGTGTGAACAGTGGCTCTCAGACATCACTGACACTCTGTCCAACCACTGGACCAAGAACCACTGATTGGAGTCTGCGGTCTGTGGTGTGTGTGTGTCTCATACACACACCACAGCAGCCCAAAACCCTCAATCACTGGGTCTTGGTCCAGTCCATGCCCCCGTGTTCCAGAGTTGAGTGACGCGCTGCCTGCGGAGCACTCATTAGAATCTATGTTTCACAAGCAGAGCAGGGATAGTAAATCGTTCAGGCCTCAATGTTGTTATAGCTGGCCCTAACAAGCCACTCTCTGTCTACTTCATTGGAGTTTAAAAGTGGATTTCGTGTAGTTTTTGGCAACTTTGAAAAAATATGACAAACAATGGAAACTATTGGTGTAAGAGACAAGACCGCAACATGATGAAAACCTGTTCAATCTTTCAAAGAAGCCCTTTAGGTTTTCAAGCCCTCTGCTACTTAGAGACTGACAGAAACATCATTAGACAACAAAAACATCCCATTTATGTTTTCAATAACATCAGAAATGGGAAGTGTGCTATGGGAATACTGTGTAGTTTTGGGAGGGTGCTATGTGATCCCTCATCACATGGTCAAGGCCCTTGCTCTGGTTCTGAGTTAAAGGATTTTCTCCCTACGGCCCCACTCCTAAATCAGATCTGCTTTTTTTAAATGCTACATCTAAGGGCCCCCATCCCATGTCTAACTACCTAGTCTTTTGTTTGCTCATGTTTTCCTTTTCCTCTGTGGATCGGTGGGCTCTGACCGTGTAATAGAGCGCATATTGGCCAAGCGAGGCAGCCTGCTGTGACCAGATCAGATGTGTGCTCCTGATTATGAAACTCCCTTTTAGTCACTGACAGACATGGTAATAAATGTGTCCATAAATTGAATTTGGGGCTTTTGAAAAGGAGCAGGAATATCTAAGGAGCATTTCAGCTGATTGTCTCCAGCCGACATGGCAGCGCTTCAGTGGGATTCTGGGGGGAAAACTGATCCTGCTGTGGTGCGGTTGGAGGAGGACTGGGAGTGGGGGGTAGAAGGTGGGGGGGTGCGGGATGGACGCACAGCCAACCAAAATAAAGACTGCTTTATTGCTATTCAGAAAATCATTTGATTAAGTTTGCACATATAAGAAGACGGAGAGCGGTCTGTGCGAATGTATATGTGTGTTTATGCGGTTGTGTGTTTGCATGTAATTGTGTTTGTGTGTGCATTTAAGTGTGTATGTGTGTAAGCTTTCAAGTCCTTTTACCCTTTCTTAGAGGTATACTGCACAGGAGCAAGTTTCTGAGTCATTCCACTAACTTTAAAGGGATGTACAGTGCACTTACGGTTACTTAAACTCTCCCTCTCACAATAACACTACTGAAGTTTGGTGAAGTGGTGTTGACAGCAGAACTGGGTTAGTCAGGCCAAAGCTTTTCTACTTCATTCCTCTTTGGATTAAGCCTTGGATGCTCTTTCATAAATGGCAAAATATGAAAATGTCTTTTACATCTACCCCTTGTTATGACAATAAAATTGGACAGTAATACTTCCAGAAATATTGGCCAAAGCTTGGCTTGTCATTCGTTTTGTCGCTGTAGTGTGTGTGACATGTTGATAATGCATTTTATTATTACCAAATTACACTGTGAACACAACAGAATCAAATAAAGGAGATGTTACACAACTATTTACGCTATAGAAAGCAAGTGTACTGTAAATGCAACTTGCACATACATACATATTGTGTGTTAATTATGACTAAATACTTTAAATGAATAGCAGCAAATAATAATACATTTCACATATCAAACCTCACTTTGAATGGCCAGGTCACTTACCCTCCTTACCCTCATACACACGGTTATGCTAAATCTGAGCTGAGCTTAACTATGCTAAGCTAAGCTACAGAGTTCTCACTATTACCTCAAATCCAGTAACATAACATTGACGCTCGCCAAGAGAGGAAACAGTGTGTAAGTGCTTACTGAGGTGTGTATATTTAGCCTGGTCAATCATGAGGGAGGGACACAACTTCTCAGAGTGGTGTGACACACGTAACTCAGCCACCAAGAGTCACACATCCCCATGTGTTTGCCAGGCCTATCCTCTGGGCTTGATTTTCGTGGAGACGTGAAGTGACGGGTCTGGAAGGTTCCCCTGGGGCAGAGGGCGGCCTGAGTCATAGCCAGAGAGCAGGCAGGAGCAGTCAGAGACCCGGTTTAGAATTGGCAATAACATGATGTTGTGAAACTGTTACCCTTCATTATTTATTCACTATAGACATCTGTCTTGGCAAAGGAAATGGGATTCAGTGTGTGATTTTTATCTCGGCCCTCTCGCCTTCCCTTAGCTTCTGCCTCTACCCCTTTTCTCCTGTCTCTCTATTTAATTTGCCAATTGTCATTCACTCTGTCTGTCCCGCTCTGTCTCTTTCCATAACTTTCTTTCTTCCTGCATCTGTCTATCCCGCCTTTCTTTGAAATGTTATGATTCACTGGCTGTGATCTCTGCGAGCTGTCTCCTTGAAGTCTGTGTGACTCCTGAGTGCAACCACAGAATGGTACATCACTTCTATTACATGTAATTTCCTGGGTTTTATAAGGTACATTTACTCACCCTACAATGGTGAAGACTGTTCTTTTCTACAGCTGAGTTCAGAGTATCTGTCTCTTACACCATGGCCCTGTTCATGGAAACCATTATCTGGTGTGGGAATGTGCCAAGATTAGGCTTCAACGTTTGTCTCTGGGTAACATTTTGAAACTTGGATTAATGTAAAAGCCTAAATCCTTCCCAGAGTTGTTTTAATAATAATATCATGATAAGACCGAAGTATCATACTTTTTCCAAGAGATATAGTAAGTCCAGTATGGCAGTAGTACAAAGTTACAGAGGCATCTATTCTCTCATAATCCATAATACATGGTTTGGAAGCAGTTTAATGAAGGCATAACAACCAAGAAAATAACTCCATGAAAGAAATTAAAGGACATGTTTTGATAAGCTGCAGGAAATCCTGTTAGACAACAAAAGTTTTTTCCTTTAATTTGCCATAAAACCTAAACCCATTTAAATACCTCCACCTGTGTTACCTTTATGCTGTGCAACATTGCAGACGGGCTCAATTACACTGTTATTCCTACTTATGTTTCTCTCTCATTCTCTCTCTTGCCCTCTCAATAAAAAGAGGCCAATAAATCACTTAGCTGTCTCTGTGGGTTTGGGGTATTGGTGTTGGACCGAGCTGTCCCACTATCCCAGCTGAGCCGACATGACTCTCAAAGCACCAAGAAACCCTTCCCCACTCCCCTCACTCTCAAAAACCAACATGGTGAAAATTACATTTTGGTTGAAGACTCAAATAAATCTTGGCCGAACGTGGCTGGAGAAGTGGAAAAAGGCCCTCCATGGCGGCTGCAGTCTTAGTGATGTGGATCCTGCGCTGGGGGAAAGGGGAAGCCACATAAGAGGAGGTTTGTGTTAGCACGGGGTAGATGAGGTGCAAGGGGAGTCGGTGGGAGGATACAAGGCCTACATGTGCTTGCGGATTATAGGGAGTGATAACTCTTATGTTATATGTGTGTGTGTGCAAGGCAAGCGGCTCTTGAGATTTGTGTTCAGATAACAGAGGTCTATAATGGTCTATAATTTCAAAGAGATGTGGAGATGATGTTTGCTCATTTCAGGGAAGAAGAGAGTCCCAAGTCGTTTCTCATGAAAAAGTTGTTGAACATTTGATCTTTTAACTTAAGAACTGTTGCTTTTAGATCAACTTTTATTTTTATTCTTAAGAGCTGTATTAATAATGACCTCATTTACAACACTGTTGGGCTGATGTTCGAGTGTGTGGTCATTCATAGGTGTTGGTTATTAGCATTAACTTGGGGCTTAGTCTGATTCACTGTACCGTGTCCACATGGTTGATCTCTGTTGGTTTTCCATCTCTGGGGCCTGTTTGACGGGAACAACTTGTGTAATGCCATCAGCAGCCTGTCGAGGCTAATTAAAACACACATCTACAAATCTGCCAGCAATTACTACACCCAGAAACATTTGGTGCCACTCACAAATTTTAGGGAGAAAAGACTGTGTTTACCGTGCTAGCTTTTCATTTCTCAGAGCGTTCCCACAAAACAAATACTGGTTAGGGCTTTGTTTGATACGGCAACGTTCATATTTATTTTGCCATTTAAATGTTACAAAAATGTAGGCATTGGGAGACATGATAATGGAATCCAGATTTTGGCTTTATTTAATTTGTAGCTCTGCATGGAGTCATCTCATTTTAGATTATAGCCCTGTGTAAACTGCGCTGCTTGTGTCTCTCAGGGTTATATTGTGTAACAGTGTGTCCCAGTCATCTGGATATGCTTTGCTGTCCTCAACAGAGCATGCTCCTTATCTACATCCCTCCCAACCCACAACCTCACGATCATGTGGTTCATCTACTTTGCCCAATGACAAAAACAGCAAGGAGGCCCATTTGTATGCAAATGCAGAGGTGCAATTTGAAGTTCCCTGTCTTTTGCATACTATTGATAGCACAGGTGAAAGTACATTCATGCAAAACTCCATGATAACTAAGATTACTGCACCCCCTTGTCGTCTACTAAACTTTTACGCATGAACCAAATTTAACCCGACTGTAGCCTAGATGTTTAGAAGGCTATGTACGATGGCTAGATGGCTATGTACCATTTAGACATTTTTAGGCATCTTTAAGAAGACTAAATGGTACATAGCCATCAAGGCTAAAATCTGGTTAAAGTTGATTCAAAGGTGAAAGATTAGTATATGTCTATATCATAGCTTAGTCGTTGATTTAACGTCATTTAAACCTGTATATTGAAACTTGTAGCTATTGAAATGGTGTCTAAATATGTGATCTAGACATCTACTAAACTTAAGCCTTGATGGCTATGTATGATGGCTAGATAGCTATGTAGCATTTATAGGTCTTTTAGACGTCTATATGCTAAAAGATGTCTAAACGGTACATAAAATTGGTTGAAAAGTGAAAGGTTAGTAGACACTGGTAGTACTAACCACTGGCATTATAGTAGTATACACAAGCATTATAGCTCACATTCATGATTTATTTGTTCTCTTTGCACTTTGTAATAAACAATGCTCATTAAAAATGTGTGATTGACATTGACATTGAGTGTTTTGAGTGGCTGAGACTTGCACGATTTGTCAACTGTCATCTCTGATGATATCATTTAAAATACGGGGTCATAACTCATCTTAGGTTACAGTGTGTATTCTTCTGTGTGCCTTCTTTGTTTTTATACAATAATATGTATTTTTTAACAACCTGTATCCCACTGTAAGATGAAGTAAATAAATACATTTGTAAAGTGCCTCTGAGTAAGGACATAAAGACTAGCTGCTCTATCATGGGCAGCAGTGGAAGCATGGAGCTGGTCCCTGCAGGCCTCGGAGCAGAGGGGCTGGACTGGGATTAGTGTGGCTGCTGAGGAACACCTGTCTATCACTGACGGATCCCCTCCTGCCAAGCCCCAGTTGGATCTTGGGAGCGGCGGGCCCCATCATAACTTCCTCCTTCCTTCTCCCCATTAACGCTAATGTTTTTTTCTGTCTTAACCCTCTTCCCCCCGTATTCCCTTACCCTGCATGTCTGGCATTCTGTAGGGGGCGGGGGGGGGGGGCTGGAGAGGGAGGGTGCAGAAGAGCAAAAAGGGGCTGGGACAGTATAGCTGGATGGCCAGCTGTGTGCCAGCTGTGTGCCAGCAGAACGCTGAGTGGCGTGGAGAAAGGCCTATTATCTCCCACACGCACACACTCTCGCTCGCCTTTCACACCCCAAACCCTGGCCCTGCGAAATCAACCAGACAGATTCTGCTAAAACCATCACTCCTCCTTATACATGCATGTGGTCTCCTCCTGCACACACACACTCACACTCACACACACACACACACACACACACACACTTATTGTAAGTGCTGTGCAGGGAGTTATTTTCCCTTCTCTGCCCTTGTCTTTGCACACACACAGATGCACACAAGGCCCAAGAGCTTCCATGCCATCCTCTATGTGTCACTGCTTCTGACACACAGGACTAAACAAGTCATTAAAGCATGGGTCGAATCATCCATACACATAGTCTTATCTGTCTGCTCTCAGTCAGCCAGCCTATTGCACAGCGGCTGGACGCCTCTCACTGCTGGTAGGATATGAGCAATTAGCAAGAAAGACCTTTTAGCTCTGCCAGCTGATTTGTGGCCAGTTTCTGCATATGCCTGTAATTCACTATGACATTTCATCTCCTCACTTGTCACAGTCTTTATTGTGTATTACCACAATATAAACAATAATGATGAAGTAATAATCAAATCGGAGGCAATATAATCATTTTGTTTCCTCCCGCGCCCAATGTCCACTGGTTGAACCTGTGGGAGACAGCTGATAAGTGAGCGTTCTTGTGTGGAGTGGAGGTCTCTGGAGAGCGAGTGGAGGCAGCCGGGGGGAGTCTTCCCAAGTCAGCCCAGGGGAAATGGATGACAGTTACACTACCCTCCGGCCAATTAACTGTCATTCTAGCTGTTGGTTTAACTTGCTGACCTTACCTCTTCTCTGCTGTTTGTCTTATCATTTCCGGAAAAGAGGACCTCATCTGTGTATGTAAAGTGGACAGGTGACCTTCAGGGAACGAGAGCAAAGGTCACAGTTCATCTGCTGTATATTTCTTTTGCGCGACAGCTAATATGCAGAGGAGTCTTCTGGGAATTTGGGGGCGTAGGAGGAGAGAAGTCCTGTGGGATTGAAGGAGAGCTATCTGTTATTACTTCCAATTACTCCCCAATCTCCCGCTCTATCTACCTGTAAAATGACATTAGACATGCCTGTTCTCATGGTCTTTTACAGATTAAAGCTGTGCTTCTCAGTGATGAGGCCCACGGGAGCTCAAGGTCCACACTTCTTGCCCTTAAAGTCATCAGCCAACTGAGCGTTGTCAGAGATCTGAGCGAGAGAAGTTGATTTCCTCGAGAATCTCATGGGTTTTGTCTTTGAGAGGAAGCATGGACATTAGCAGGAAGAAACTGAACGCGGCTGCCATGTTTGTCCCTGGGTGAGCGTGGGTTTGAGTCTGATGTGTGAATAGGGGTACAGTTCCAGTGAACGCTGCTGTCTTAGCATGACAACAGAAGGGGGCGGGCTGCACTGGCCCTCCTGACACAGTGCCCACCCCTCTCTGTTTGTGAGAGCGCCACTTCATTGTGCCCAGTCGCCACTAAGGGACAAAACCTAGAGAGCCTACACAGCTGGAGATGGCAGGGAGCATTCATACTGAATGCTTGGCTTGTTCAGGCACTTTTCTGTCCTGTGTCTCACAAGAACCCACTTCCTACTTCCCGTCCTGTCTCTGACAAGAGACGGGTAGACCCTTTTACTTCATATTGTCTAGATTAAGTCTTTTCTGGATGGTGGAACGGTTGCTATAGGAGGTCTTGTAATTGGTAATTATTAACTCGAGATACCAAGAATTATTCCTCCCTGACCACACATGTCAGTGACTTTCTCCTTCTACCCCAGTAAAATAAAGGACTTGCTGTAATGACTTGGTGTATTTTAAATTACCTACATATTGTTTGGTGTCCACAGCATGTTTCCACTGTGCCTTTACACTGTATGTGAAGTCCTGTTGTCTTGTAAAGGTATAACTTGTCTTGTTTTACTCTATAATCTATACTCCCGCAATCACACGAGGACATATTATTGTACATTTATTCTACTTGCCAATTTAGGTGCCTCTGGTTGTGACAAACTGTCATCTTTAATTTTTCTCTGTGATGTCTTAAGGCAACTTGTCTTGACTAGATGAAGGAGATTTCCCAGGAGTAGACGAGAGACAGTTGACTGAGAACAGAATTTGGCTCAACAATCCTCCTTCAGCATGCATTTAGTTTCCTTATTATAGACACGGCACCAATCTATCCTCATGCCACCGCTGAATCACTATGTCGCCCACCCTTTCATTCTCTAATAAACACTAACAAAACAGATGCACGCATGAATGCACACACATGCACGCACACACACACACACACACACACACACACACACACACACACACCCACACACACACACACACACACTGGTGGTATAGCTCTCACCATCTCTCATTTGCATGGCAATGCCATTATCTGGCTGTGAGGTGTCACGCTGGAGTGGCTGACAATGTGCCTGACAACAAGTTTATCTAAGCACAAAGAAAAGTTGAGAAGAATAGAGTACATTCTCTGCCTCCTCTTTTCCTCTGGCTTTAGCATACATAGTTTCAAACTCCACATGGAGTACGAGGACGCATGTCACCCAGCCTCATCCTGCATGATAGACTGGCAAATCCATTATTTATCCCTGGTGTGGTCCCTGTGGTAAACACTTTGTATAGACATATATTTACTGTTTTAACACTGTGCCATTCTGAGTCTGTTTGCTATTTCTCAATCATGTTCCTCCACTTTATATTTTCTTTTTTTTCTTAATACAAATGTTTATTTTCATTAAATTTAATGTAAATTACTGTAGCCAAAAGTGCTGCTGCGGTCTTGGCCAGGTCTTCCTTGGAAACAGGATCTGTGCTTCTGTGCTCTCAGTGGGACTAACTTGGTTAAATCAAAATAAAAATACAAAGGTTGAGCTGCTTGTCAGTATTCATTAATAGTGGCGGATATTGGATTCTATGCAGACACATTACTGCAGACTTTCAGGCATGGAAGATTGTGGAGACTATTGGCTGAACTGAAGAGAATCAATAGCAGGGTTTACAACTTAGACACTGGTAGGCATCATCATTACACAGTGAAGCCCTCTCACCTGCTGTTATCGACCTCCGTCTCAGGTTTACAGCAGCAGCGAGCAGCGCTCGGCTTGTCTGGTGATGTCATATATGGTTGTGTGTGTGTCTGGTTTGTAGCAGCAAAGCAAACAGAACCTGTCTGGGTCATGCAGTAATGCGCCGGGACGTGAATAGCCCTATCTGTGGTATCCGTGTTTGAATAAATCACTTGTGGTGGTGTATTGCAAAATATGGAGCGGTGATAAGTTGGAGCTTCTGTGTCCAGTGCTCGTAAAGTCTCTGTTGTTCCTGTGTAGTGCTGATAAGCAGGCTCAGCTCTGGGTGGCTAAACAATTTCCTGTACATGGTTTACCCCCTACCTAACACCACGCTAGCTCTCAAGAACAATGATTAGCCCGCGAGCTGTTTGGATACACATACCTACCACATGGAAGCTTTGACTTACGTACCCAAACACACAGCAATATGTATGTATTGGATATTTTTATATATTTGGCATGCATTTATAGTTAAATGTGTTATCTACAAGAACTTAAAATTCAATAACTTTACAAGCAACCAAGCGTAAGGAGGTCATGGGTCACTGTACCCCTTGACTTTAGAATGATTATGTAAGATAAGGAGAAAAAATTGAGAAACTTTTTTCATTCCCTTTTAACATAGAAAAATAGCCAGAAGTAGAGATACATATGCTTTTAGAAGAATAGATGCATACTGTCACATACACTGCTCTATCACAATGCAGGCATCAGGTGCAGAGTTACAAAGTCAACACATCACTCTGATCTAGGGCCTATTAAATATGTTTCATGGATGCTGACTCAATTTCATTTAGCTGTAAACTGTGAGGAGGAATCCAAATCAATCCTGCTTCTCATATTACCCAGGAGAGACTTTTTAAAGAGTTTCATATTGGCAGTATGCAGGCACAAAAGTATATAAAAGGAACCTCATATCTGCAGTGTGTGGCACTGATAGGGAGGTGATGGATATAGCCAGTTGGAGGTTGTGAAAATGAACTCAAACTAAAGGGGATGTGGATCAAAGAGAGGGACAGCACCAGTGATCATCGTTAGACTTCCTGCACACCCCCCACTCCCACAACGCCTTCCTTTACATTACCATTATTAAAAAGGAGAGGACTCTCTTAATAAAGTCTATTAATCACACCGGGGGAGTCGGTTCATCGGTTCACCCTCTCGCGAGGGTCTCTAATCAATCAAGCTTGCTGGTAATGTATTCATGGGAGATGTAAGAAAGGACTTGTTTGACAGTGTTCCAAGGAGGAAGAATTTATTAAGTTCCCTTCACCAGTCAGCCAATCCCGAGGAGTCATGAATACACCCCCACACTACCCCACCCTTGTCCTCGCCGCCTGGTACTGTGAATAAAAGGGCCTTCATAATGTATGAAGTCTGTACAAATATTGGAAACGTCCAAAATATGTCCTCTCATTAACAGTGATGAGTGAAAGCCGGAGTATTGGCATTTGTCAGATATGCTCGGAGTGTAAAGGCACTGTAGTACAAGGCCTCTGCTGTGTCGGGTGATGTAGAGACATCACTCTCTTGCGATCCTCTCAAAAGCCGGAGAAAATGTGTCTTATTAGTTCACACGAGGTGGCGAAATTCTGTGTTACACCGCTGACTAATGTACAAAGCTGAGAAAGCACAGGGTTGATGGTTTGCTGGGCCTCTGTTAGTGACGTGTGAGTGGAGAGGGGACATCAGGCTGGTAAAAGTGCGCAGCTGTTGGAAGAAGCTATGAGGCCAGGCCTTTTTTTATAAACCCACCCCTGTGCTCATCTCCTTGGTAAATGCTTTAAAGGCAGATTGCCATGATAAAGAGATGAGGGAAGACAGCTTTTCCCCAGAAACGTGTGAAAAACGTTCCTATAATATTCCTAAAAACAAAACAAAACAAAACAACGTTCCTATAATAACACTCATTTGAAAAGTATATTCACTAATGTCAACACTAACTACAATATTGTGTGAGTTAGAGAAGAAAAGTTAGGAGCATACACATATTGGGGCTGAAACATGTTTTATAGAGGAGGGTGCATAAAAAGCCCTTATTGCCTTTGCTTTGTCCTGAGGAAGAGCTGAAAGAAGGCTATGCTTGGCTTCAAAGCTGCATTTCCATAATTGCCCTGTAACTCGGGCCTGTCTGAAGGATCTGAAGGGGGCTGCGAAAAGCACAATCTTTCAGCTGGATGAACGGCAAAAGCCCCAACGCCTCTCCCTCTGGCCTGTCGGCCTGTCGCCCCCTTCCCCACTTGTTGCCTTTCGGATTCAGTGAAAGAATTCCTCTCTCTAACCTCTATCAACAAAAGGCATGAAATCAGTGCCCTCCCTCTCTCCCGCTCCGGCCCCAGAGAATGTCACTCCTTCTGGGCCTTTTGTCCTTTGCTCAGCACAGGGAAACACAACAACCCCTCTCTCCCTCCTCCCTGGCTATTCTTTAACATGTTGCCGCTGTTGCACTTTCACTTACATTCTCCATAATGAATGTGCCATAAAACATGCAGGAGACACAGAAGTCGCATATCTTTGGCAGGGGGTAAAATTGAGCTTTCCACCTTCTCTTCTTTCAACTCTAGAGTGCGAGCGCTGTAACAAGTTGACGTGGAGTGCCTTGGCCTGTAAGCCTGTGTATGAAGGTATGTGGTGTGTGGGACATGTGTTCCACGAGAGCAGATACCCGCTCCTCCTGCGGTCAGCTAACACACAGGCTGAGTGCTTGCAAAAGGGCAGCCCTTCTCTTGGCCCGGGCAAAGCGTTGGGTGGGGGCGCGGTCGACAGTGGCTCATAAAAGGATTAGTCCAACGCACAAAGACAGTGGGCCGCTTCTAAGCCTGACTAGGCCCACAAAGGAGATGACATTTGTCTGTCTCGGTGGCAGGAGGGGGTGTGTCAGATCGGTCCAGCCTGGGGGTAGGAGGAGAAGGAGGAGGTGGCAGTGGTGCTGGGGCTTCAGTGACAGAAGGGGTGGATGAGGTGAAAACACAAGACTGACCCCCTTTATTTGCAGCGGCCTCCTCTTTCACAGGGCACCTCTGGCCCTCTCCAATGGGCTGCTCTAGTGTTTATTTACTCCGTGGTTTCTCCCCATTCACACATGGACCTCTGATGGCTCCATTGGCAAGAGCCTTTCAGCCGCCTGGTACTGCCGTCCACCTTCTCCCAGATCAATGAACGCTTTGGAAACAGACAGATTAGATTTCCTTTTAATGATTCCATCTTTCTCAGATTTTTCCCGTTCTAAACGGCTGTTTAACTGCACATCACTTTTTTTCCCACCCATGAGGCTGTATGCAGTCCCTGTCTCAGAGCATTGAGGGCAAAAAGGGAGCAGCAGTCAACAGCGCTCAGGACAACATAAGCAATGTGATTAGATGGGAAATGAAGTACAATTTATTTGCACTATGTCAAAAGCTTTCCCACACTCTCAACACTGCAGAACTAGCCATTCATTTGTAAATAATTACAAGACAGGGAGTATAATTGAGAATCTATTGCTTTATAATGTGGGGCATCTGAATCTGAAAAATCCAAGATGTCATTCTTTGATTATTTTGTAGCTGTTTTTAAGCCTCTAGCAAGTATGCTCTTAACAATAATAATAATAATAATGATAATATTCGTCTTACTTTTCTTACCTTCTCGTATTGAATAGATTATACCCTGTGCCTTTTTTAGGCAGTTGAGTACTACAGTACTACAGTGTGCCCCGGACACTCTGAGCATTTAACACAGCATGGACCTCAGAAATAAGAAGAGGAGTCAATGTTGATTATTGCTCATTAGCCAGGAGAACATCCACTTAACGTGCGAGGAAACGAGTGACACACCATGCCCCACTGGAAACGGTCCCTGTGTAGCTCAGAGCGCAATGTTAGCTAATGCATTCCATTCGCTCTTTGTAACCGAGAGCAGGTTGGACACGTATGGCGACATAAGCAGGCATGATTACTTTGTTTCTGCCGAGGCTTTTTAATCCTTAATTTCATGCACTGATCAGAGGAGAGGCCCTGAGCCCGAGACGCGATCACTGGCCCCTCAGTCGCATTTCAATTGAATCCTCACGATCAAGAGGTGGCTTGCCCCGGGCCCCTCGGGAGCAAACATCCTGTGAACAGTGAGGAAATAAGCATCGTTATGTATGATATGCTTCAGTGTGCCCTTACAGACCACCTTTTATTTATAGAGTCGTTTTTTTTTTTAAACTGACATACACGATTTTATAATATAATAACCAAGCTGATGCTTTTTAAATCACAAAATTGATTGAAAGGCTTTTTTTTTTTTTTTCCTGATTTGGTTTGATTGTTTCTTACCTCCTAACATCCCACATGAACACCTCGTTTTGCTTTGTGTTGTATAATTTGGAATCATCAGTGTCAGTGTAATGCTGGTCATTCAAAGCGACTTCCTTTAACAAAAGGAAGTGGGCAAGAATCTACAAAAAGAAAAAAGAAACTATAACATCAATCAGCTGGCTGATGCCACTTATGAATATGCATCGCGTGTTTAGAAGAGGCTCTCAAGGAAGATAATTGATTAGACAGGAAGGCAACATGGTGAGAGGAGCTCTGGAGTTTTTTCTCCCTGAGTTGGGGTTTGTTTAAAGCAAATCCTAAACCTGGAGAGGATACGACTCCAGCGAATCAGCGCTTTTCCTCTGCCTCCGCTGCCCTGAACGGCAGACATTAAAAGACACTATCCTCGATGACCATCTGAGTCCAGTCGAGCGAATGTGTGGCAGCTTCCATTTGTGCGGGGTTTTTTTTTTTTTTTTTAATATGAATGCCATCATGAATCCAAGGGCTTTAAAACTCCAACTATGAGAAAGAAAATATGAAATTAATAAATAATGATGAAAACGTTACAATAACGAAAAGGGATGTTTTTAGTTGAGAGTCGGGTTAGTTAGGAAATCGAAGTTTGTCTCCCAAAATACATTTTTGAATTTTTTAAACAATAAGATCTTTTTTTTTCTGCGGTTCAATAAGACGGATAAAAAATAATAAGAATTTGCATTACTAAGACTGTCATTTCTCCTAAGAGTCTTTTAAAAGCTGCAGTTTTTTTTTTTTTACAATCTCGGCGAAATTTGAATAAGAATAAAAGAATATTGACGGCATTGTTTCTTTACTGTTTTTTTCTGTCTTCTGTCTTTCTTGTTCCCCTTTCTTTTTTTTTTTAAATCTTGTATTTCATCTTTCCTGATTTCAGAAAAGGAAAGTGAAACAACTGAATGCGCTATCAAGGATAATGAGAAGTCCTGTAATTCTCAAGTTAAGCATGGCAGCCATAAAATGTATTTTAATACTTCAGCTATTAGCTTGTGTAAAAAAAAGCTACATTTTATCTACTTATTATGTGTTACAAATTTTACTTTATATTTGCATGATGTTTATGTCCACAGGAATAAACATGCTTGTGACCTCAACTGAAAATGCCGCTTTGTTTTTATCAAATATTTTCGAACGTTTCGACCAAGATTAAATTTTACATACCTTTAAAATAATATATATATATATATATATATATATATATATATATATGCAGGCTGGTCATGGACAAGTCATTTTGACATTGTGTGCTGCGTTTTATCGTCATAAAATCACAACACTAAGGCTTGAAACGTATAAAAAAAGGCACGATATTGTTACAGATTTATGAGAGCAAAATATTCCTATCGAATTTTATATCACAACTGATGGATAAATTAGGAATGGGCCAAAAAACAAAACAAAACCTGAGACTGCATGAGCAGACTGTGTGTCTGTGCACCAGAACATGGCCGACTGCGAGCGACTGTAGAGGGAGCTCCAACACTAAGTTTACATAAACTTCCTCTGATAAGGGCTCACACATGCAAATGATCACATCACGGGCAAACAATATAAATGATGTTATTATTAGTTGTACAGCGGCGATATATTACAATTATAGCAAAGAGCAGCGTTGGCTGAGGAAAATGTATGATGTATGTGAAGAGCGAAAGCATTACAAATTGAGCATGATGAGATCTGGGAGTTGCACTGCAAAGCCAAAAATCCATCTTTAAGATCAGCTGAACCACTCTCTTACCAAGCACCAACGATCATCTAGCAGCCATTTATTACCTAAAGTCTCTTTATAGACGATACAATTTCAGAGGGAACTTAATGAAAGAATTATTCATTTTAACGCGACCGCTACCCCTCTATAAGGATAATCCCACAACATTAATATCCAAATGTATGCCGCAATACTGGCTAATTAGCCTTAAGTCCCTCCACTACAAAAGTGTGATAAATCCCTCTCGAATATTTACTTATCACTGCCACGGAGGATGAAGTCTGCGCCTCAGGCTGTCCACTAACACACATGCAAAAACCAAAGCAATGCAATTCAAGCTGCAATGCACAATAACAGCCACCATCAAAAGCAGCTGTCAAAATAGCTCGGCCAAAAACCAACCATTCCTTAAAGTTGCAGCAGTTCATTTATTAGCCAAAATATAGACTTTCTTGTACAATTTGGTTCACAAGTATGTACATATTCTTAACTTTATATACAAAACATTTGAACATCAAATCCTCACAGAACTTACAAAAAAGAAAAACAAAAAAACTCACAGACTACAGGTTCATACATTATTACATTAGCAGTTTTACACAGGACATGCTTACAATGTAAGTATACAGAGATGTATTATTCTTATTTTACATTCCATATTCAAATTAAAATTAAAAAGGAAAAAAGAGGATGGGTGAGAGGTTATGGAGAGGAGAGAGCCGAGAGAACCACCGCTGCTTCTAGTTGGTTCTGAGGCCTGAAATACACAGGGGGTAAAAGAAAAAAAAAATGTAGTGATCTAAAAAAAAAAACCCACTAATAATAGCCTCATGAAGAGCTAAAACACAAAGTGATATAAAAATGACAATTGCCTTTCAAAAAAAACCCGAGCCTGTAGTGAATTTGCATTGAGCTCATTTGCATGACCAAACAAGTAGCCTAAGTGTAACGTAGGCCTTGACGAAATAACACAAGCGCACACACAGGGATAAAACAAAATCTTAGAATAAAAAGCTAATTTGGGTAAATATGGCATTTAAAAAAGAATATGTGATATGGCATCAAAAAGGAAAAATTCCCAAATGTCATTAACTGACAGCCTCGCTATCTTTGAGCTGGGTGGAAAGCTGTTTTTAACAACTTTTTTTTCTCTGCATCCAAGGCACTAGATCTCTCTGAAACTGTGGCAATGGAAATTAAAATGCATTAATTGGAACTGCCCATTATCAGAGCCCATCCGTGAGTTCAGTGTTGAAAAGTAGCTGGTGTGATGGGTTTAAGGGATTTATGTAAACCATTGAATACAAGCGCATGGGCCTCAGTATCAATACCAAAGAAAGGAAGGAAGAAGGGGCACAAACATTAACAACAGTTTTCACCCAATTCAACATTTGACTTTTTTTCTTAAATGCTCTCTGATGTGGTGTTCATAATCCTCTCGGGCATTTTTCAAAAGCAGACACACACACACACACTCACACACACACACACTTCGCACACACACACACACTGTATTCTGTAAGCTATAACATTGTAACACTGTTCATCTGTGTGGCCTAGACAGAAAAAAAATCCATGAACAGGCAAAGAAGCAAAAGGAGGACTAAAATAATAGAAATGAATGACGGGCAATGGACTAGTGTCTTTGTCTTTGTGGTTATTTATACATGCGCGTCTCAGTGTCGGGGACATGTACCTGTGACTGGAGTCTCTGAACTATGACTTTTGTCCTCCGTTTGCCTGCTGCTGTAGAGGGCCAGGCCGGTGGCAGTGGCCTGGTTTGCCAGTCCCAGATAATGATTTGAGTTCAGTAAAGCCAGCTGATGCGCCGAGAAGGCTCGGTTCGTCCAGTTCTGGATTTTCCCAACGGGACAAGAAGAGATGAGTCTGTGAGGGGCGATTATGGTCTGGGCGGCCGGCCCTGCGGAGTTGCTGCCGTTCATTTGTGGCGATTTGCGCGGATTGTCAGGGGCCGTGGCTGTCTCTGCCAAAGACCAGATCTTTGGCTTTTGGGCTGGGGCAGGGTTGTTCTCTGAGGGCGGTGAGCTAACGGACACCGGGTTCAGTTTGAGCTGCTCTCCGTTCGCTTGGGAGGCTTTGGTGTCCAAAGGAGAGTGATGGTGGTGGTGGTGGTGGTGGTGGCTGTGGAAGTGCTCCCCTCCTCTCTCCACGTCTTTGCCCTCTTTCCCCACAGCCTTTAGAAACCTCTGGTCGGGCCCTTGTAAATCCTCATAGCCGTCAGAAATCTCAGAGTCACTCCTCCCGTCTAGTTTAATATCTGAATGCAGGTCGTCCTGGTCGTCCAAGTCGTCCTTGTTCTCAATATTTTCCGTGTCGATGTTCTCCAAATCGATCTCCTCCTCGTCCTCCCTCTTGTCCCCCTCCTCCCCCTCGTGATCGCTGCTGTAAACATTCCCCTCTTCGTCGGTGCGGTTCCGGGGGGCCCAGGTCATCTTGTTCTCCTTCTTTAGCCTCCTCCTGGCGTTGGCGAACCAGGTGGACACCTGGGTGAGCGTCATTTTGGTGATGATGGCCAGCATGATCTTCTCGCCCTTGGTTGGGTAGGGGTTCTTGCGGTGCTCACTGAGCCAGGCCTTCAGGGTGCTGGTGCTCTCCCTGGTGGCGTTCTTGGGTCTGGACGGGTCACCGAACTGATATTGGCCATATGGGTAAAACGCAGGGTGATGGTGGGCAAACCCTGGGTGCTGGACTCCGGGACTGTCTTTCAGTTCATACTGAGCACCCTGCACAGACAAAGAATCAAAGAGGGATTTATTAGACTTGAAATATTAATGCCAGAGGACACTTTGTCTGGAATTCTTCCTCATGATAAATATAACCATGTCTCGCAGTATGATATGGATTTACAGAAAGCTAATAAAACAATAATGGTTATTTTTTCCTCACACATCTTAAATCGTCATTTGGCTACCACAAGCTTCACAACTGAATGAAAAATTAAACTATTGTTAATCCATTTCAACCGAAACTCTTGCAAAGACTATACTTTACTTTTATACACTTATTCTCCACCTTTACGTGCATGTAAACCTCCCACAGCACATTGCATCATTTTCTCAACTCTTTTGCTGTCAGTTTCAGGAAATGATGCGCTAAAAATGAGCCTAACCATTAACAATAACCCACAGCTCCTTAATGTGTTACTTTTTAACCACTTTAAAGTACATTTCTGGAGAGAGCCACCGACGAAGTTCACCCCGGCGCTCTGAAAGTTTGCTCTTAGAAGAAGTGCCGACCTCCTAAAGGCCCGTGCTGCTTATTTCTTTTTATTTTAAAGTGGAACATTAAAAAGTTCTGGGCGAGTTAAGAGAGAGCAGAGGGACTCACCAATTGATTGAAAATGGATATATCGTTCGAGTAGGGCAGAAACGCTCCATAGCCCTGCGCTGCTGCGGCGAAAGGAGATCCATACATGGTGGAGAGGACGTTGGAGAGTGCGCCGGACGGACTGAGCTCTGTCCCGGACCGGGCATTGCCGGCGATCCCCTGGCGCTCCGGCGGGTATATCGGTCGGATGTACTGATATCCCAGCTGAGGGAAAGACATGGTGGTAGGAAAAGGGGGGGAAAAAGTCTGCTGCGATCTCACAAAGCAAGGGAATTGCCTCGATATCCACTTTTACAGTGTGAGCATGTGAGCAACAAAAGGTGCGAGCAAGGGAAGTCTATATTTCCTCGGGAACAGCCAGTGTAAACGATCCGATTGCGCCCCTTATTTCTTCCTCTTCTTCTTCTTTCCACCCTCACTTCCCTATTGATCTGGATGGACTAAGGTCAGGTCCTTACAGATTGCTTTAGATTATTGGGACTCCCTTGCTCAGATTGACATTTCTAGTCGTTTAGAAGCCCCTCCTATTTCTCAAATCTCACCCCTCTCATATACACCACACACCAAACAGCCTCTCTCTCTCTCCCTCCCTCCCTCCCTCCCTCCCTCTCTCTCTCCCCCTCCCTCTCTCTCTCCCCCTCACTCTCTCTCTCTCTCTCTCTCTCTCTCTCTCTCTCTCTCTCTCTCTCTCTCTCCCTCTCTCTCTCCCCCTCCCTCTCTCTCTCTCCCCCTC